>NC_088398.1:72027416-72327416 GCF_034236695.1 Oncorhynchus nerka | reverse complement strand
GGGGAAGGGGAGAGAGAGGAGAACTGGGGCAGGGGAAAGGGAAGAGAGAGAAGGACTGGGGAAGGGGAGAGAGAGGAGGACTGGGGCAGGGGAAAGGGAAGAGAGAGAAGGACTGGGGAAGGGGAGAGAGAGGAGGACTGGGGCAGGGGAGAGAGAGGAGGACTGAGACAGGGGAGAGAGATGAGGACTGGGGTAGGGGAGAGAGAGGAGGACTGGGGAAGGGGAGAGAAGGACTGGGGCAGGGGAAAGGGGAGAGAGAGGAGGACAGGGGCAGGGGAAAGGGGAGAGAGAGGAGGACTGGGGCAGGGGAAAGGGGAGAGAGAGGAGGACTGGGGTAGGGGAAAGGGGAAAGGGGAGAGAGGAGGAGGACAGGGGGGAAGGGGAGGGGAGAGAGGAGGACTGGGGCAGGGGAAAGGGGAGAGAGAGGAGGACTGGGGCAGGGGAAAGGGGAGAGGAGGAGGACTGGGGCAGGGGAAAAGGGACAGAGAGGTGGACTGGGGCAGGGGAAAGGGGACAGAGAGGAGGACTGGATGAGAGAGAGAGAGAAGGACTGGGGCAGTTGAAAGGGGAGAGAGAGGAGGACTGGGGAAGGGGAAAGGGGAGAGAGAGGAGGATTGGGGCAGGGGGGGAAAAGGGAGAGAGAGGAGGACTTGGGGAAAGGGGAGAGAGAGGAGGACTGGGGCAGGGGGAGAGAGAGAAGGACTGGGGCGGGGGAAAGGGTAGAGAGAGAAGGACTGGGGCAGGGGAAAGGGGAGAGAGAGGAGGACTGGGGCAGGGAGAGAGAGGAGTACTGGGGCAGGGGAAAGGGGAGAGAGAGGAGGACTGGGGCAGGGGAATGGGGAAGAGAGAGAAGGACTGGGGAAGGGGAGAGAGAGGAGGACTGGGGCAGGGGAAAGGGAAGAGAGAGAAGGACTGGGGAAGGAGAGAGAGAGGAGGACTGGGGCAGGGGAAAGGGAAGAGAGAGAAGGACTGGGGAAGGGGAGAGAGAGGAGGACTGGGGCAGGGGAGAGAGAGGAGGACTGAGACAGGGGAGAGAGATGAGGACTGGGGTAGGGGAGAGAGAGAGGAGGACTGGGGAAGGGGAGAGAAGGACTGGGGCAGGGGAAAGGGGAGAGAGAGGAGGACTGGGGCAGGGGAAAGGGAAGAGAGAGAAGGACTGGGGAAGGGAAGAGAGAGAAGGACTGGGGAAGGGGAGAGAGAGGAGGACTGGGGCAGGGGAAAGGGGAGAGAGAGGAGGACTGGGGCAGGGGAAATGGGGAGAGAGAGGAGGACTGGGGCAGGGGAAAGGGGAGAGAGAGGAGGACTGGGGTAGGGGAAAGGGGAAAGGGGAGAGAGAGGAGGACTGGGGAAGGGGAGAGAGAGGAGGACTGGGGCAGGGAGAGAGAGAAGGACTGGGGCAGGGGAAAGAAGAGAGAGAGGAGGACTGGGGCAGGGGAAGGGGAGAGAGAGGAGGACTGGGGTAGGGGAAAGGGGAGAGAGAGGAGGACTGGGGCAGGGGAAGGGGGAGAGAGAGGAGGACTGGGGCAGGGGGAAGGGGAGAGAGAGAAGGACTGGGGAAGGGGAGAGAGAGGAGGACTGGGGCAGGGGAAAGGGGAGAGAGAGGAGGACTGGGGAAGGGGAGAGAGAGGAGGACTGGGGGCAGGGGAAGGGGAGAGAGAGAAGGACTGGGGAAGGGGAGAGAGAGGAGGACTGGGGCAGGGG
This sequence comes from Oncorhynchus nerka, assembly GCF_034236695.1. Classification (NCBI taxonomy): domain Eukaryota; kingdom Metazoa; phylum Chordata; class Actinopteri; order Salmoniformes; family Salmonidae; genus Oncorhynchus; species Oncorhynchus nerka. The sequence goes on along the minus strand of NC_088398.1, from coordinate 72,325,715 downwards.
AAAGGGGAGAGAGAGGAGGACTGGGGCAGGGGAAGGGGAGAGAGAGGAGGACTGGGGCAGGGGAGAGAGAGAAGGACTGGGGAAGGGGAGAGAGAGGAGGACTGGGGCAGGGGAAAGGGGAGAGAGAGGAGGACTGGGGCAGGGAAAGGGGAGAGAGAGAAGGACTGGGGAAGGGGAGAGAGAGGAGGACTGGGGAAGGGAAAGGGGAGAGAGAGGAGGACTGGGGCAGGGGAAAGGGGAGAGAGAGGAGGACTGGGGCAGGGGAAAGGGGAGAGAGAGGAGGACTGGGGGAGAGAGAGAAGGACTGGGGCAGGGGAAAGGGGAAAGGGAGAGAGAGGAGGACTGGGGAGAGAGAGAAGGACTGGGGCAGGGGAAAGGGGAAAGGGGAGAGAGAGGAGGACTGGGGCAGGGGAAAGGGGAGAGAGAGGAGGACTGGGGCAGGGGAAAGGGGAGAGAGAGGAGGACTGGGGGAGAGAGAGAAGGACTGGGGCAGGGAAAGGGAAGGAGAGGAGAGAGAGGAGGACTGGGGCAGGGGAAAGGGGAGAGAGAGGGGGACTGGGGCAGGGGAAAGGGGAGAGAGAGGAGGACTGGGAAGGGGATAGAGAGAAGGACTGGGGCAGGGGAAAGGGGAGAGAGAGGAGGACTGGGGCAGGGGAAAGGGGAGAGAGAGGAGGACTGGGGGCAGGGGGGAGAGAGAGGAGGACTGGGGCAGGGGAAAGGGGAGGGGAGAGAGAAGGAATGGGGAAGGGGGAGAGAGGAGGACTGGGGCAGGGGAAAGGGAGAGAGAGGAGGACTGGGGCAGGGGAAAGGGGAGAGAGAGGAGGACTTGGGCATGGGAAAGGGGAGAGAGAGGAGGACTGGGGCAGGGGAAAGGGGAGAGAGAGGAGGACTGGGGCAGGAGAAAAGGGACAGAGAGGAGGACTGGGGCAGGGGAAAGGGGAGAGAGAGGAGGACTGGGGCATGGGAAAGGGGAGAGAGAGGAGGACTGGGGCAGGGGAAAGGGGAGAGAGAGGAGGACTGGGGCAGGGGAAAAGGGACAGAGAGGAGGACTGTGGCAGGGGAAAGGGGACAGAGAGGAGGACTGGATGAGAGAGAGAAGGACTGGGGCAGTGGAAAGGGGAGAGAGAGGAGGACTAGGGAAGGGGAGAGAGAGGAGGACTGGGGCAGTGGAAAGGGGAGAGAGAGAAGGACTGGGGAAGGGGAGAGAGAGGAGGACTGGGGCAGGGGAAAGGGGGAGAGAGGAGGACTGGGGCAGGGGAAAGGGACAGAGAGGAGGACTGGGGCAGGGGGAAAGGGGACAGAGATGAGGACTGGATGAGAGAGAGAAGGACTGGGGCAGTGGAAAGGGGAGAGAGAGGAGGACTGGGGAGGGGGGAGAGAGAGGAGGATTGTGGCAGGGGAACTGGGGCAGGGGGGGAGGACTGGGGAGAGAGGAGGATTGGGGCAGGGGAAAGGGGAGAGAGAGGAGGACTGGGGCAGGGGAAAGGGGAGAGAGAGAAGGACTGGGGCAGGGGAAAGGGGAGAGAGAGGAGGACTGGGGGAGAGAGAGAAGGACTGGGGCAGGGGAAAGGGGAGAGAGAGGAGGACTGGGGCAGGGGAAAGGGGAGAGAGAGGGGGACTGGGGCAGGGGAAAGGGGAGAGAGAGGAGGACTGGGGAAGGGGATAGAGAGAAGGACTGGGGCAGGGGAAAGGGGAGAGAGAGGAGGACTGGGGCAGGGGAAAGGGAGAGAGAGGAGGACTGGGGCAGGGGAGAGAGAGGAGGACTGGGGCAGGGGAAAGGGGAGAGAGAGAAGGAATGGGGAAGGGGGAGAGAGGAGGACTGGGGCTGGGGGGGAAAGGGGAGAGAGAGGAGGACTGGGGCAGGGGAAAGGGGAGAGAGAGGAGGACTTGGGCATGGGAAAGGGGAGAGAGAGGAGGACTGGGGCAGGGGAAAGGGGAGAGAGAGGAGGACTGGGGCAGGAGAAAAGGGACAGAGAGGAGGACTGGGGCAGGGGAAAGGGGAGAGAGAGGAGGACTGGGGCATGGGAAAGGGGAGAGAGAGGAGGACTGGGGCAGGGGGGAAAGGGGAGAGAGAGGAGGACTGGGGCAGGGGGAAAAGGGACAGAGAGGAGGGGAGGACTGTGGCAGGGGAAAGGGGACAGAGAGGAGGACTGGATGAGAGAGAGAAGGACTGGGGCAGTGGAAAGGGGAGAGAGAGGAGGACTAGGGAAGGGGAGAGAGAGGAGGACTGGGGCAGTGGAAAGGGGAGAGAGAGAAGGACTGGGGAAGGGGAGAGAGAGGAGGACTGGGGCAGGGGAAAGGGGAGAGAGAGGAGGACTGGGGCAGGGGAAAAGGGACAGAGAGGAGGACTGGGGCAGGGGAAAGGGGACAGAGATGAGGACTGGATGAGAGAGAGAAGGACTGGGGCAGTGGAAAGGGAGAGAGAGGAGGACTGGGGAAGGGGAGAGAGAGGAGGATTGTGGCAGGGGAAAGGGGAGAGAGAGGAGGATTAGGGGCAGGGGAAAGGGGAGAGAGAGGAGGACTGGGGCAGGGGAAAGGGGAGAGAGAGAAGGACTGGGGCAGGGCAAAGGGGAGAGAGAGGAGGACTGGGGAAAGGGAGAGAGAGGAGTACTGGGGCAGGGGAAAGGGGAGCGAGAGGAGGACTGGGGCAGGGGAGAGAGAGAGGAGGATTGGGGAAGGGGAGAGAGATGAGGACTGGGGTAGGGGAGAGAGAGGAGGATTGGGGAAGGGGAGAGAGAGGAGGATTGGGGAAGGGGAGAGAAGGACTGGGGCAGGGGAAATGGGAAAGGGGAGAGAGGGAGGACTGGGGCAGGGGAAAGGGAAGAGAGAGGAGGACTGGGGCAGGGGAGAGAGAGGAGGACTGGGGCAGGGGAAAGGGGAGAGAGATAAGGACTGGGGAAGGGGAGAGAGAGGAGGACTGGGGCAGGGGAAAGGGGAGAGAGAGGAGGACTGGGGCAGGGGTAAAGGGACAGAGAGGAGGACTGGGGCAGGGGAAAGGGTACAGAGAGGAGGACTGGATGAGAGAGAGAAGGACTGGGGCAGTTCAAAGGGGAGAGAGAGGAGGACTGGGGAAGGGGAGAGAGAGGAGGACTGGGGCAGGGGAAAGGGGAGAGAGAGGAGGATTGGGGCAGGGGAAAGGGGAGAGAGAGGAGGACTTGGGGAAAGGGGAGAGAGAGGAGGACTGGGGCAGGGGAGAGAGAGAAGGACTGGGGCAGGGCAAAGGGGAGAGAGAGGAGGACTGGGGCAGGGGGAGAGAGAGGAGTACTGGGGCAGGGGAAGGGGAGCGAGAGGAGGACTGGGGCAGGGGAGAGAGAGGAGGATTGGGGAAGGAGAAAAGGGACAGAGAGGAGGACTGGGGCAGGGGAAAGGGGAGAGAGAGGAGGACTGGGGCATGGGAAAGGGGAGAGAGAGGAGGACTGGGGCAGGGGAAAGGGGAGAGAGAGGAGGACTGGGGCAGGGGAAAAGGGACAGAGAGGAGGACTGTGGCAGGGGAAAGGGGACAGAGAGGAGGACTGGATGAGAGAGAGAAGGACTGGGGCAGTGGAAAGGGGAGAGAGAGGAGGACTAGGGAAGGGGAGAGAGAGGAGGACTGGGGCAGTGGAAAGGGGAGAGAGAGAAGGACTGGGGAAGGGGAGAGAGAGGAGGACTGGGGCAGGGAAAGGGGAGAGAGAGGAGGACTGGGGCAGGGGAAAAGGGACAGAGAGGAGGACTGGGGCAGGGAAAGGGGACAGAGATGAGGACTGGATGAGAGAGAGAAGGACTGGGGCAGTGGAAAGGGGAGAGAGAGGAGGACTGGGGAAGGGGAGAGAGAGGAGGATTGGGGCAGGGGAAAGGGGAGAGAGAGGAGGATTGGGGCAGGGGAAAGGGGAGAGAGAGGAGGACTGGGGCAGGGGAAAGGGGAGAGAGAGAAGGACTGGGGCAGGGCAAAGGGGAGAGAGAGGAGGACTGGGGCAAGGGAGAGAGAGGAGTACTGGGGCAGGGGAAAGGGGAGAGAGAGGAGGACTGGGGCAGGGGAGAGAGAGGAGGATTGGGGAAGGGGAGAGAGATGAGGACTGGGGTAGGGGAGAGAGGAGGATTGGGGGAAGGGGAGAGAGAGGAGGATTGGGGAAGGGGGAGAGAAGGACTGGGGCAGGGAAATGGGAAAGGGGAGAGAGGAGGACTGGGGCAGGGGAAAGGGAAGAGAGAGGAGGACTGGGGCAGGGGAGGGAGAGAGAGGAGGACTGGGGCAGGGGAAAGGGGGAGAGAGATAAGGACTGGGGAAGGGAGAGAGAGGAGGACTGGGGCAGGGGAAAGGGGAGAGAGAGGAGGACTGGGGCAGGGGTAAAGGGACAGAGAGGAGGACTGGGGCAGGGGAAAGGGTACAGAGAGGAGGACTGGATGAGAGAGAGAAGGACTGGGGCAGTTCAAAGGGGAGAGAGAGGAGGACTGGGGAAGGGGAGAGAGAGGAGGACTGGGGCAGGGAAAGGGGAGAGAGAGGAGGATTGGGGCAGGGGAAAGGGGAGAGAGAGGAGGACTTGGGGAAAGGGGAGAGAGAGGAGGACTGGGGCAGGGAGAGAGAGAAGGACTGGGGCAGGGCAAAGGGGAGAGAGAGGAGGACTGGGGCAAGGGAGAGAGAGGAGTACTGGGGCAGGGGAAAGGGGAGCGAGAGGAGGACTGGGGCAGGGGAGAGAGAGGAGGATTGGGGAAGGGGAGAGAGATGAGGACTGGGGTAGGGGAGAGAGAGGAGGATTGGGGAAGGGGAGAGAGGAGGACTGGGGAAGGGGAATGAAGGACTGGGGCAGGGGAAATGGGAAAGGGGAGAGAGAGGAGGACTGGGGCAGGGGAAAGGGAAGAGAGAGGAGGACTGGGGCAGGGGAGAGAGAGGAGGACTGGGGCAGGGGAAAGGGGAGAGAGATAAGGACTGGGGAAGGGAGAGAGAGGAGGACTGGGGCAGGGGGAAAGGGGGAGAGAGAGGAGGACTGGGGCAGGGGAAAGGGGAGAGAGAGGAGGACTGGGGCAGGGGAAAAGGGACAGAGAGGAGGACTGGGGCAGGGAAAGGGGACAGAGAGGAGGACTGGATGAGAGAGAGAAGGACTGGGGCAGTTGAAAGGGGAGAGAGAGGAGGACTGGGGAAGGGGAGAGAGAGGAGGACTGGGGCAGGGGAAAGGGGAGAGAGAGGAGGATTGGGGCAGGGGAAAGGGGAGAGAGAGGAGGACTGGGGAAAGGGGAGAGAGAGGAGGACTGGGGCAGGGAGAGAGAGAAGGACTGGGGCAGGGAAAGGGGAGAGAGAGAAGGACTGGGGTAGGGGAAAGGGGAGAGAGAGGAGGACTGGGGCAGGGGAAAGGGGAGAGAGAGGAGGACTGGGGAAGGGGATAGAGAGAAGGACTGGGGCAGGGGAAAGGGGAGAGAGAGGAGGACTGGGGCAGGGGAAGGGGAGAGAGAGGAGGACTGGGGCAGGGGAGAGAGAGAAGGACTGGGGAAGGGGAGAGAGAGGAGGACTGGGGCAGGGGAAAGGGGAGAGAGAGGAGGACTGGGGCAGGGGAAGGGGAGAGAGAGGAGGACTGGGGCAGGGGAAGGGGAGAGAGAGAAGGACTGGGGAAGGGAGAGAGAGGAGGACTGGGGCGGGGGAAAGGGGAGAGAGAGAAGGACTGGGGCAGGGGAAAGGGGAGAGAGAGGAGGGCTGGGGAAGGGGAGAGAGAGGAGGACTGGGGCAGGGGAAAGGGGAGAGAGAGGAGGACTGGGGGAGAGAGGACTGGGGCAGGGGAAAAGGGAGAGAGAGGAGGACTGGGGGAGAGAGAGGACTGGGGCAGGGAAAGGGGAGAGAGAGGAGGACTGGGGAAGGGGAGAGAGAGGAGGACTGGGGCAGGGGAAAGGGGAGAGAGAGGCGGACTGGGGCAGGGGAAAGGGGAGAGAGAGGAGGACTGGGGCAGGGGAGAGAGAGGAGGACTGGGGCAGGGAAAGGGGGAGAGAGGAGGACTGGGGCAGGGGAAAGGGAAAGGGGAGAGAGTGGAGGACTGGGGCCAGGGAGAGAGAGAAGGACTGGGGAAGGGGAGAGAGAGGAGGACTGGGGCAGGGGAAAGGGGGAGAGAGAGGAGGACTGGGGCAGGGGAAGGGGAGAGAGGAGGACTGGGGCAGGGGAAGGGGAGAGAGAGAAGTACTGGGGAAGGGGAGAGAGAGGAGGACTGGGGCAGGGGAAAGGGGAGAGAGAGGAGGACTGGGGCTGGGGAAAGGGGAGAGAGAGGAGGACTGGGGCAGGGGAGAGAGAGAAGGACTGGGGAAGGGGAGAGAGAGGAGGACTGGGGCAGGGGAAAGGGGAGAGAGAGGAGGACTGGGGCAGGGGAAAGGGGAGAGAGAGACGGACTGGATGAGAGAGGAAATGAAGGGAGAAAGGGAAGAGGAGAAATGAGAGGAGAGGCGATACAGGGAGATAGACAGAGCAGAGTGAGATGTCCTAATACACGTGGACCTCTTTCTTGAGTCTGACAAAGGGAACAAACCTACAGTAATTAGCAGCCCTGTGGTTTCCAAATAAAGCACCCAAACCAACGATAGAAGGCTGGGGAAACCATTCCACCAACCTGTCCAGGGATTTAAGGCAGGAAACAACACTGGGTTAAATGACCAGGGCTTTGCTGCCTCATAGACCTACATCACATTACTGCATTGTCACAACAACAGGTTGACTAGAAAAGAGATATGGAGATGTGTGTATATGATATATGAGTATCCTCTTGGGTATACCCATTTCAGTATGGATGTCCTCTCTGTTGTGGTCAACCCTGGAGAGGAGATGTGTGTATATGATATACGAGTATCCTCTTGGGTATACCCATTTCAGTATGGATGTCCTCTCTGTTGTGGTCAACCCTGGAGAGGAGATGTGTGTATATGATATACGAGTATCCTCTTGGGTATACCCATTTCAGTATGGATGTCCTCTCTGTTGTGGTCAACCCTGGAGAGGAGATGTGTGTATATGATATATGAGTATCCTCTTGGGACCCATTTCAGTATGGATGTCCTCTCTGTTGTGGTCAACCCTGGAGAGGAGATGTGTGTATATGATATATGAGTATCCTCTTGGGACCCATTTCAGTATGGATGTCCTCTCTGTTGTGGTCAACCCTGGAGAGGAGATGTGTGTATATGATATACGAGTATCCTCTTGGGTATACCCATTTCAGTATGGATGTCCTCTCTGTTGTGGTCAACCCTGGAGAGGAGATGTGTGTATATGATATATGAGTATCCTCTTGGGTATACCCATTTCAGTATGGATGTCCTCTCTGTTGTGGTCAACCCTGGAGAGGAGATGTGTGTATATGATATATGAGTATCCTCTTGGGACCCATTTCAGTATGGATGTCCTCTCTGTTGTGGTCAACCCTGGAGAGGAGATGTGTGTATATGATATATGAGTATCCTCTTGGGACCCATTTCAGTATGGATGTCCTCTCTGTTGTGGTCAACCCTGGAGAGGAGATGTGTGTATATGATATATGAGTATCCTCTTGGGTATACCCATTTCAGTATGGATGTCCTCTCTGTTGTGGTCAACCCTGGAGAGGAGATGTGTGTATATGATATATGAGTATCCTCTTGGGACCCATTTCAACCTTGAAAGCAGTTTCTTTACAGCATACATACATACATACATACATACATACATACATACATACATACATACATACATACATACATACATACATACATTCAATGTTGAGGATATCATTCAAATCTAGTGTTAGAGAATTTCTATTAGGGACATTTAGAGGAAGTTCCATAATACATTCATTAATTGTCACATTAGTTTGTGTTGTATTTGTAAGATGATTAGGAGTTCTACTTGGAAACAAGGTGATTCAATGGTTTATAGATGGCACACATTCTTACAGATAAAACTAAATCAAGTTACATTCAATGAAGGCAGTCATATGAGATGCCCATATAGACTGTTTCCATTGTGACAAAAAACATCAACTCAACATTCAACCATTTCAATGATTTTACACAGTTACAGTTCATATAAGGAAATCAGTCAATTGAAATACATTCATTAGGCCCTAATCTTTAGATCTCACATGACTGAGAATACAGATAATGCATCTGTTAGTCACAGATTCCTTTAAAAAAAGATAGGGGCGTGGATCAGAAAACCAGTCTGTATCTGGTGTGACGACCATTTGCCTCATTCAGGGCGATCTCTCCTTCAGCGTGATCTCTCCTTCGCATAGAGTTGATCAGGCTGTTGATTGTGGCCTGTGGAATGTTGTCCCACTCCTCTTCAATGGGAGTGTGAAGTTTCTGGATATTTGGTGGGAACACACTGTCGTACACGTCATTCCAGAGCATCCCAAACATGCTTATTAATGGGTGACATGTCTGGTGAGTATGCAGGCCATGGAAGAACTGGGAGACATGGGGCAGTGATTTATCATGTTGAAACATGAGGTGATGGCGGTGGATGAATGGCACAACAGTCAGCATGCCAATTGCACACTCCCTCAAAACTTAAGACATCTGTGACATTGTGTTGTGTTAAAAAACTGCACATTTTACAGTGTAATGATCATGTTGTTCAAACAACTTCTTGATATGCTACACCTGTCAGGTGGATGGATAACCTTGGCAAAGGAGAAATGCTCACTAACAGGGATGTAAACACATTTTTTAACTAAATTGGAGAGAAATAAGCTTTTTGTGCACATGGAAAACTTCCGGGATCTTTTATTTTAGCTCTCGAAACATGGTACAAACACTTTATATGTTGCGTTTATATTTTTGTTCAGTATAATATCAAATCTAATATAACTAGCCTGATGTAGATTGAATTTAATCCCAGTGTTTTTAAGAGACACATTTGTACAGAGAGAACAACCGCTATGGCATGAAGCAAGAGGTGGATAACATGCTCAGTATGCATTGACACCAGAGGAGGCTGGTGGGAGGAGATGTGTGTATATGATATACGAGTATCCTCTTGGGTATACCCATTTCAGTATGGATGTCCTCTCTGTTGTGGTCAACCCTGGAGAGGAGATGTGTGTATATGATATATGAGTATCCTCTTGGGTATACCCATTTCAGTATGGATGTCCTCTCTGTTGTGGTCAACCCTGGAGAGGAGATGTGTGTATATGATATATGAGTATCCTCTTGGGTATACCCATTTCAGTATGGATGTCCTCTCTGTTGTGGTCAACCCTGGAGAGGAAATGTGTGTATATGATATATGAGTATCCTCTTGGGTATACCCATTTCAGTATGGATGTCCTCTCTGTTGTGGTCAACCCTGGAGAGGAGATGTGGAACATGTAGAGAACAGTAGAAATAAAGAAAAACCCTTAAATGAGGAGGTGTGTCCAACGCTTTGACTGCTACTGTACGTATGTTAATGCTTGGCTAGAACAAAAGCCTGCATCCATAACAGCTCACTCAATGTTCTCCAAAATGACTCCCTCAATTTCCGTTACCTCTGATTGCTCATTTGTGTCCCTCCTCCTTGTGACCTTGTGTCACGGCCGGTCCATCAAAGCAATTTCTATCAAGGGATCCATGTCAGTGTGCTGGAGCTCTGGCCGGTTCAAAGGTTGAAAAGGTTCCCCTTCCAGGGGATCAGCTGGGCTCTGGTGTAACCCAGGGATGGGCCTGTTTGGGGGGGAAATGATTAATGGTGGTCTGGTGATGACGGAGGCTGGGCGCCCTGACCTTTCCGTCCTGGCTGTATTTGCGGCATCGGTAAGCACCAGGCTTTAACAGCACCATGGATCCTGGTAGTGCCCAGACAGCTGCAACGTTATCCCCCCGGCTGGGCTTATCGACTGGGCTGGTAGCCCAGGGATGAGGATACATGGGGGCCAGGGATGGGATGGGGGGGTTGATGGGGAGGGAATTAGGGCTGGAACGAGGACGCATTGAGCTGGGCGAAGAGATGGGGTGGGGATGGGGAATTGAGGGGTTGGGAAGGGGGTCAAGGGCTGGGGCCGGGTATGGGGCTGGAGCCAAGCGCTGGGGCTAGGAGTGACAGCGATATGAATTGTGTCAATATAATGTCAACATAAGCATCCTGGCATTGGCAGCAATGAAACATGACAGAACATCTATTAGTGAGTGTGGTAGTTGGGTTGACTTTAATTCCACACAGTGATTATCAGCATTACAGTCTAATTCACAGCTGAATCTCAGCACACACACACACACCACGTAACCTCTCCGATACGCTCCTTCACACATCACGTTACCTCACCGATACGCTCCATCACACATCACGTTACCTCACCGATACGCTCCATCACACATCACGTTACCTCACCGATACGCTCCATCACACATCACATTACCTCACCGATACGCTCCATCACACACCACGTTACCTCACCGATACGCTCCATCACACATCACGTTACCTCACCGATACGCTCCATCACACACCACGTTACCTCACCGATACGCTCCATCACATTACCTCACCGATACGCTCCATCACACACCACGTTACCTCTCCGATACGCTCCATCACACACCACGTTACCTCACCGATACGCTCCATCACACATCACATTACCTCACCGATACGCTCCATCACACATCACGTTACCTCACCGATACGCTCCATCACACACCACGTTACCTCACCGATACGCTCCATCACACATCACGTTACCTCACCGATACATCACACATCACCGATACGCTCCATCACACATCACGTTACCTCACCGATACGCTCCATCACACACCACGTTACTTCTCCGATACGCTCCATCACACACCACGTTACCTCACCGATACGCTCCATCACACACCACGTTACCTCTCCGATACGCTCCATCACACATCACGTTACCTCTCCGATACGCTCCATCACCCACCACGTTACCTCACCGATACGCTCCTTCACACATCACGTTACCTCTCCGATACGCCCCATCACCCACCACGTTACCTCTCCGATACGCTCCTTTCACACGTTATCACGCTCCATCACACACCTACCTCACCGATACGCTCCATCATCATCACATCACCATACGCTCCATCACCGATACGCTCCTTCACACATCACGTTACCTCACCGATACGCTCCATCACACATCACATTACCTCACCGATACGCTCCATCACACACCACGTTACTTCACCGATACGCTCCATCACACACCATGTTACCTCACCGATACGCTCCATCACACACCACGTTACCTCACCGATACGCTCCATCACACACCACGTTACCTCACCGATACGCTCCATCACCCACCACGTTACCTCACCGATACGCTCCATCACCCACCACGTACGCTCCATCACACACCACGTTACCTCACCGATACGCTCCATCACACACCGCTCCATCACACACCACGTTACTTCACCGATACGCTCCATCACACACCACGTTACCTCACCGATACGCTCCATCACACACCACATTACTTCACCGATGCGCTCCATCACACACCACGTTACCTCACCGATACGCTCCATCACACACCACGTTACCTCACCGATACGCTCCATCACCCACCACGTTACCTCACCGATACGCTCCATCACACACCACGTTACCTCACCGATACGCTCCATCACACACCACGTTACCTCACTGATACGCTCCATCACACACCACGTTACCTCACCAATACGCTCCATCACATTACCTCACCGATACGCTCCATCACACACACCATGTTACCTCACCGATACGCTTCATCACACACCACGTTACCTCACCGATACGCTCCTATCTCATGATAAGCTGTAAACCACACTATTTACCAAGAGTTTTCATCTATATTCTTCGTTGCTGTGTATTTATCACCACAAACCGATGCACTAAGACGACACTCAATGATCTGTATAAGGCCATAAGAAAACAAGAAAATGCTCATCCAGAGGTGGCGCTCCTAGTGGCCGGGGACTTTAATGCAGGGAAACTTAAATCCATTTGACCTCTTTTCAAGCAACATGTTAAATGTGCAACCAAAGGGAAAAAACTCTAGACCACCTTTACTCCACACACAGAGACATATACAAAGCTCTCCCTCACCCTCCATTTGGCAAATTTGACCATAATTCTATCCTCCTGATTCCTGCTTACAAGCAAAAACTAAAGCAGGAAGCACCAGTGACTTGGTCAGTAAAAAAGTGGTCAGATGAAGCAGATACTAAACTACAGGACTGTTTTCCAGCACAGACTGGAACATGTTCTGGGATTCTTCCGATGGCATTGAGGAGTACACCACATCAGTCACTGGCTTCATCAATAACTGCATCGATGACCTTGTCCCCACAGAGACCGTACGTACATACTCCAACCAGAAGCCATGGATTACAGGCAACATCCACACTGAGCTAAAGGGTAGAGGTGACGCTTTCAAGGAGCGGGATTCTAACCCAGAAGTTTATAAGAAATCCCGCTATGCCCTCTGACGAACCATCAAACAGGCAAAGTATCAATACAGGACTAAGGTCGAATCATACTACACCGGCTCCAACGCTCGTCGGATGTGGCAGGATTTGTAAACTATTACAGACTACAAAGGGAAGCACAGCCGCGAACTGCCCAGTGACATGAGCCTACCAGACATGCTAAATGACTTCTATGCAAGTAGCACTGAAACATGCATGAGAGCATCAGCTGTTCCAGACGACTGTGTGATCATGTTCTCCATAGCCATTGTGAATAAGACCTTTAAACAGGTCAACATTCACAAGGCCGCAGGGCCAGATGGATTACCAGGACTATTACTCTGAGCATGAGCTGACCAACTGGCAAGTGTCTTCCAATTTGCATACCGCCCCAACAGATCCACAGATGATGCAATCTCTACTGCATTCCACACTGTCCTTTCGCACCTGGACTAAAGGAACACCTATGTGAGAATGCTGTTCATTGACTACAACTCAGCGTTCAACACCATAGTACCCTCAAAGCTCATCACTAAGCTGAGGACCCTGGGACTAATCACCTTCCTCTGCAACTGGATCCTGAACTTCCTGACGGGCCGCCCCTAGGTGGTAAGGGTAGGTAACAACACATCTGCCACGCTGATCCTCAACACGTGGTGTTGTGCGTACGACCCAGTACATCCGTGGGGCCAAGCTTCCTGCCATCCAGGACCTCTATACCAGGCAGTGTCAGAGGAAGGCCCTAAAAATTGTCAAAGACTCCAGCCACCCCAGTCATAAACTGTTCTCTCTGCTACCGCACGGCAAGCAGTACCAAGTCTAGGTCCAAGAGGCTTCTCAACAGCTTCTACCCCCAAGCCATAAGACTCCTGAACAGCTAATCAAATGGCTACCCGGACTATTTGCATTGCCTGCCCCCCCCCCTTTTATACTGCTGCTATTCTTTGTTTATTATCTATGCATGGTCACTCTAATTCTACCTACATGTACATATTACCTCAATTACCTCGACACCGGTGCACCGCACATTGACTCTGTACCGGTACCCCCTGTATATAGCCTCGCTATTGTTATTTTACTGCTGCTCTTTAATTATTTGTTACTTTTAATTCTTATTTATCACATATTTTCCTTAAAACTGCATTGTTGGTTAAGGTCTTGTAAGTAATCATGTCACTGTAAGGTCTACACCTGTTGTATTCAGCACATGTGACAAATCAAATTTGATCACACACCACATTACCTCCCCGATACGCTCCCACGGTCAATCAGGGATACTGTTGGCCATAATCAACACACACACACCTCCTGTTGATTAACATCTATAAGCACCACAAGTAGTTTACAAATATAGCACTTGAGTCACACAAGGGGATCCCATTCCTTCCCTTCTGGACAGTGACCAGGAAAACCTGCAATCATCATCATCATCATATGAGAGAGCGAGAGAGAGAGAGAGAGAGAGAGAGAGAGAGAGAGAGAGAGAGAGAGAGAGAGAGAGAGAGAGAGAGAGAGAGAGAGAGAGAGAGAGAGAGAGAGAGAGAGAGAGAGAGAGAGAGAGAGAGAGAGAGAGAGAGAGAGAGAGAGAGAGAGAGAGAGAGGGGCAGGGAATGTGAGAGAGGATGATCGAGATGGATGGATAGGGAGACAGGGTAGGACATAGAGAGATTCTCTGAAAGCTATCTCAGAGGAGGACAGTGCTCTATAACATTTAACTCACAGCATACTTTCCACCTTAGCCTCACGTCAAAGAGCCATAATGTCATGAGGTACACAACAGTACAAGTGTGTGTGTAGGTGGTATATCATACAACATTAGAAGCAAGACTAAACTGTTTAAATGATTCAACTGTTTAAATGACTGTACTGTTGGAATCTGGGCTCAAAACTAATAAAAAACATCTCATGACAGGATTGTTCTTTGTGAAGACAACACAAACTAACAAAAATGGAGGAAGGTGTGTGACCTGGGATTCTGGAACAATCCTGGGAGATGTATTGTTCCTGGCTTTCCTCTCTGTGAAAAATGGGATACAGAGTTAGTGGAGGGATGAAAGGATGTTGGGATTAGATTGAGGCAGGGAAAAGGGATGGCTTGAGGGAGGGATGGAGAGGGTTACTCAATCAGAATATTAAAAAGGGAGGGAATGGTAGGGCTGGATCTGATAGATCTGATATATACAGGGATAGAGAGAGAGAGAGATAGAGAGAGAGAGGGAGAGAGAGAAAGAGAGTGAGAGAAAGAGTGAGAGAGAGAGAGAGATAGGAGGATGCAGGGATAGAGAGAGAGAGAGAGGGGGTCTACAGGGGAGAGAGGGGCTACAGGGAGAGAGAGGGGTCTACAGAGAGAGAGAGGGGTCTACAGGGAGAGAGAGGGGTCTACAGGGAGAGTGAGGGGTCTACAGGGAGAGAGAGGGTCTACAGGGAGAGAGAGGGGTCTACAGGGAGAGAGATGGGTCTACAGGGAGAGAGAGGGGTCTACAGGGAGAGAGAGGGGTCTACAGGGAGAGAGAGGAGTCTACAGGGAGAGATGGGTCTACAGGGAGAGAGGGGTCTACGGGGAGAGGGAGGGGTCTACGGGGAGAGTGAGGGGTCTACGGGGATAGAGAGGGGTCTACGGGGAGAGAGAGGGTCTACAGGGAGAGAGAGGGGCTACAGGGAGAGAGAGGAGTCTACAGGGAGAGAGATGGTCTACAGGGAGAGAGAGGGGTCTACAGGGAGAGAGAGGGGTCTACAGGGAGAGAGAGGAGTCTACGGGGAGAGAGATGGGTCCCACGGGGAGAGAGAGGGGTCTACGGGGGAGAGAGAGGGGTCTACGGGGAGAGAGAGGGGGTCTACGGGGGGGAGGGGTCTACGGGGAGAGAGGGGTCACGGGGATAGAGAGGGGTCTACGGGGAGAGAGAGGGGTCTACGGGGAGAGGGGTCTACGGGGAGAGAGAGGGGTCTACGGGGATAGAGAGGGGTCTATGGGGAGAGAGAGGGGTCTACGGGGAGAGAGAGGGGTCTACAGGGAGAGAGAGGGGTCTACAGGGAGAGAGAGGGGTCTACAGGGATAGAGAGGGGCTACAGGGAGAGAGAGGAGTCTACGGGGAGAGAGATGGGTCTACGGGGAGAGAGAGGGGTCTACAGGGAGAGAGATGGTCTACAGGGAGAGAGAGGGGTCTACAGGGAGAGAGAGGGGTCTACAGGGAGAGAGAGGAGTCTACGGGGAGAGAGATGGGTCTACGGGGAGAGAGAGGGGTCCACGGGGAGAGAGAGGGGTCTACGGGGAGAGAGAGGGGTCTACGGGGAGAGAGAGGGGTCTACGGGGAGAGAGAGGGGTCTACGGGGAGAGAGAGGGGTCTACGGGGAGAGAGAGGGGTCTACGGGGATAGAGAGGGGTCTACGGGGAGAGAGAGGGGTCTACAGGGAGAGAGAGGGTCTACAGGGAGAGAGAGGGTCTACAGGGAGAGAGAGGGTCTACAGGGAGAGAGAGGGTCTACAGGGAGAGAGATGGGTCTACAGGGAGAGAGGGGTCTACGGGGAGAGAGCGGGGTCTACGGGGAGAGAGAGGGGTCTACAGGGATAGAGAGGGGTCTACAGGGATAGAGAGGGGTCTACGGGGAGAGAGAGGGGTCTACAGGGATAGAGAGGAAACTACAGACACGGAAATTAGCGTAGTTAGTAGTTGTGTGTAGTTAGTGAACTACAATGCAATGCCTTACAAGGCCAAAGGGCAGTTGGTGTGGCAGAGTGACAGTGTGTGTGTGTATGTCGAGAGAGAAGAGAGGGAAGAGAGAGAAGAGAGAAAGAGAAGAGAGAGAAGAGAGAAGAGAGAGAAGAGAGAAAGAGGAGAGAGGAGAGAAGAGAGAGAAAGAGAAGAGAGAGAAGAGAGAAAGAGAGAGAGAGAGAGTTTTATCTCTGTAGGGCCATTGTATTTATAGCCCATTTCAAACCCCCACTCCTCACCCCCCCAACCCCCTCCTCACCCGCTCCACAATTGTTGTCTATGGGTGGGGTAATCCAATCAGGAGTGACTACAGCTCGCCCTCTGTTCACCGGTCTCAGTCTGAGCAGACTCCTCACAGACACACACCCTCCACAGACAGAAAGGTAGGACTCAGCACTGTCCACTCCTCTACCCATCCATCCCTTCTTCACTCCTCTTCTTTCTTTCTTTTCCTTTTCTGGGACATAAACATTTAATTCCACTCATCCTCTCACACGCCCATTCCCTCTCTCCACCTGAGCTCTTATCCCTCTACTTAACCATGTTCTCCTTCTTTCCATCTTTCCACCATTCATCCATCTGATTACCTCTTCTTCTCTACCACCTGAAACAATCACCCTCCACTCAGCTCAAACAATAACTCCCGACCTCCTCCTAAATCTCCACAACTCTCTCTCTCTCTCTCTCTCTGATTACGGTTATTCAGGCCTTGAACACTATGACTGAACTTTGACATTTGACCTAATTTCTCCACTGACTAACTCAACTTTAGCTTGATAGACTTATTTTGTTAAAGAAATGTGCCACTGTCACTTTGAATTAGAGGTAATCAGTTGAGCTTCAGTCAGTATCAACTACTTCTCTATGATACAGATTACAAGCATGATCAAACTAGGCATCTTAAAGATGTGTTTCTGTGTCCTCGAAAAGCCTGACCCTACTGTCCTGCATTCACTGTGCCTTGGAGAGGAAATTATTTTGGATGTAGAGGACTTTGTTTTAAATGCTATTATTTAGCAAGGCAAGGTAAGGTAATAATTTCAGCAGATTTACATTGTCACAATGCAGATACAAGATCCATCAGTCAATGTATGCATGTATGTGTGAATGTGTGTGTGTGCGCGTGTGCGTGTGTGCGTGTGTGTGTGTGTGTGTGTGGCAGAGCCTGTCTATGCTATGCTGTAATATCTAATGCAAGAGGATAAATGTAGCTGTTATCAGTGTGCCTGGATACTGTGCTGACAGACATGGCAGACAGACAGGGCAGACAGACAAGGCAGACAGACAGGGCAGACAAACAGGGCTGACAAACAGGGTCTAATATGCTCTGTGCCTATCTGCCAGTTATCTATACCCTATAGTTATGGTTAGGAGTGGGTAGTGGTATGGGCGAAGGGGGGGTACATTTGGGGAAACAGAGTTCCACCCCTTGAGACTGAGAGATAGCGTTCAGTGCTGTCCTGGCTGGATGGATCCAATGGAATAGTCCCAAAAGTACTCACTCAGCTCATTGGGTATGCTAAATATGAGGCCTGTATGTTTGAGGGATGGTGCATTTCTGTAGTAGTTTGTCGTTGAAACATTGAGCTATTTTGAGCACCTGTCTAGCCCCTCTATCGTGGCTCTTAAAAGCATTCCAGTTTCCTCTGAGGGTACTGGCTATCATTAGAGACTCGTGTCACTGTGGGCCACTCCCGCCATTGTGGCTCAAGCCTCCAACTGAGTGAGGTGTGGGTACTCCAGGGATAAATTGGGAGGTGGCCGATTTGTAGTGGAAAAGAAGGGAGGAGAGAGGATGGATGGGTGAGGAGGGAGGGTTATGGTGTTGAGGGAAGGGAGAGGAGATGACAGGTGAGGAGGGAGGGTTGTGGTGTTGAGGGAAGGGAGAGGAGATGACAGGTGAGGAGGGAGGGTTGTGGTGTTGAGGGAAGGGAGAGGAGATGACAGGTGAGGAGGGAGGGTTGTGGTGTTGAGGGAAGGGAGAGGAGATGACAGGTGAGGAGGGAGGGTTGTGGTGTTGAGGGAAGGAGAGGAGATGACAGGTGAGGAGGGAGGGTTGTGGTGTTGAGGGAAGGGAGAGGAGATGACAGGTGAGGAGGGAGGGTTGTGGTGTTGAGGGAAGGGAGAGGAGATGACAGGTGAGGAGGGAGGGTTGTGGTGTTGAGGGAAGGAGAGGAGATGACAGGTGAGGAGGGAGGGTTGTGGTGTTGAGGGGAGGAGAGAGGATGGATGGGTGAGGAGGGAGGGTTGTGGTGTTGAGGGGAGGAGAGAGGATGGATGGGTGAGGAGGGAGGGTTGTGGTGTTGAGGGGAAGGGAAGGGAGAGGAGATGACAGGTGAGGAGGGAGGGTTGTGGTGTTGAGAGGATGGATGGGTGAGGAGGGAGGGTTGTGGTGTTGAGGGGAGGAGAGGAGATGGATGGGTGAGGAGGGAGGGTTATGGTGTTGAGAGGATGGATGGGTGAGGAGGGAGGGTTGTGGTGTTGAGAGGATGGATGGGTGAGGAGGAGGGTTATGGTGATGAGGGGAGGAGAGAGGGTGGATGGGTGAGGAGGGAGGGTTATGGTGTTGAGAGGATGGATGGGTGAGGGGAGGGTTATGGTGATGAGGGGAGGAGAGAGGGTGGATGGGTGAGGAGGGAGGGTTATGGTGATGAGGGAGGAGAGAGGGTGGATGGGTGAGGAGGGAGGGTTATGGTGTTGAGAGGATGGATGGGTGAGGGGGAGGGTTATGGTGATGAGGGGAGGAGAGAGGGTGGATGGGTGAGGAGGGAGGGTTATGGTGTTGAGAGGGTGGATGGGTGAGGAGGGAGGGTTATGGTGATGAGGGGAGGAGAGAGGGTGGATGGGTGAGGAGGGGGTTATGGTGTTGAGAGGATGGATGGGTGAGGGGAGGGTTATGGTGATGAGGGGAGGAGAGAGGGTGGATGGGTGAGGAGGGAGGGTTATGGTGATGAGGGGAGGAGAGAGGGTGGATGGGTGAGGAGGGAGGGTTATGGTGTTGAGAGGGTGGATGGGTGAGGAGGGAGGGTTATGGTGTTGAGAGGATGGATGGGTGAGGAGGGAGGGTTGTGGTGTTGAGAGGATGGATGGGTGAGGAGGGAGGGTTGTGGTGTTGAGAGGATGGATGGGTGAAGAGGGAGGGTTGTGGTGTTGAGAGGATGGATGGGTGAGGAGGGAGGGTTGTGGTGTTGAGAGGATGGATGGGTGAGGAGGGAGGGTTGTGGTGATGAGGGGAGGAGAGAGGGTGGATGGGTGAGGAGGGAGGGTTATGGTGTTGAGGGGAGGAGAGAGGATGGATGGGTGAGGAGGGAGGGTTATGGTGTTGAGAGGATGGATGGGTGAGGAGGAGGGTTATGGTGATGAGGGGAGGAGAGAGGGTGGATGGGTGAGGAGGGAGGGTTATGGTGTTGAGGGGAGGAGAGAGGATGGATGGGTGAGGAGGGAGGGTTATGGTGTTGAGAGGAGGAGAGAGGATGGATGGGTGAGGAGGGAGGGTTGTGGTGTTGAGGGGAGGAGAGAGGATGGATGGGTGAGGAGGGAGGGTTATGGTGTTGAGGGGAGGAGAGAGGATGGATGGGTGAGGAGGGAGGGTTTTGGTGTTGAGAGGAGGAGAGAGGATGGATGGGTGAGGAGGGAGGGTTCTGGTGTTGAGAGGATGGATGGGTGAGGAGGGAGGGTTATGTGTTGAGGGGAGGGGAGATGACAGGTGAGGAGGGAGGGTTGTGGTGTTGAGAGGATGGATGGGTGAGGAGGGAGAGTTATGGTGATGAGGGAGGAGAGAGGATGGATGGGTGAGGAGGGAGGGTTGTGGTGTTGAGAGGATGGATGGGTGAGGAGGGAGGGTTATGGTGATGAGGGGAGGAGAGGAGAGAGGGTGGATGGGTGAGGAGGGAGGGTTATGGTGATGAGGGGAGGAGAGAGGGTGGATGGGTGAGGAGGGGAGGGTTATGGTGTTGAGAGGATGGATGGGTGAGGGGGAGGGTTATGGTGATGAGGGGAGGAGAGAGGGTGGATGGGTGAGGAGGGAGGGTTATGGTGTTGAGAGGGTGGATGGGTGAGGAGGGAGGGTTATGGTGATGAGGGGAGGAGAGAGGGTGGATGGGTGAGGAGGGAGGGTTATGGTGTTGAGAGGATGGATGGGTGAGGGGAGGGTTATGGTGATGAGGGGAGGAGAGAGGGTGGATGGGTGAGGAGGGAGGGTTATGGTGATGAGGGGAGGAGAGAGGGTGGATGGGTGAGGAGGGAGGGTTATGGTGTTGAGAGGGTGGATGGGTGAGGAGGGAGGGTTATGGTGTTGAGAGGATGGATGGGTGAGGAGGGAGGGTTGTGGTGTTGAGAGGATGGATGGGTGAGGAGGGAGGGTTGTGGTGTTGAGAGGATGGATGGGTGAGGAGGGAGGGTTGTGGTGTTGAGAGGATGGATGGGTGAGGAGGGAGGGTTGTGGTGTTGAGAGGATGGATGGGTGAGGAGGGAGGGTTGTGGTGATGAGGGAGGAGAGAGGGTGGATGGGTGAGGAGGGAGGGTTATGGTGTTGAGGGGAGGAGAGAGGATGGATGGGTGAGGAGGGAGGGTTATGGTGTTGAGAGGATGGATGGGTGAGGAGGGAGGGTTATGGTGATGAGGGGAGGAGAGAGGGTGGATGGGTGAGGAGGAGGGAGGGTTATGGTGTTGAGGGGAGGAGAGAGGATGGATGGGTGAGGAGGGAGGGTTATGGTGTTGAGAGGAGGAGAGAGGATGGATGGGTGAGGAGGGAGGGTTGTGGTGTTGAGGGGAGGAGAGAGGATGGATGGGTGAGGAGGGAGGGTTATGGTGTTGAGGGGAGGAGAGAGGATGGATGGGTGAGGAGGGAGGGTTTTGGTGTTGAGAGGAGGAGAGAGGATGGATGGGTGAGGAGGGAGGGTTGTGGTGTTGAGGGGAGGAGAGGAGATGACAGGTGAGGAGGGAGGGTTATGTGTTGAGGGGAGGGGAGGGGAGATGACAGGTGAGGAGGGAGGGTTCTGGTGTTGAGAGGAGGAGAGAGGATGGATGGGTGAGGAGGGAGGGTTGTGGTGTTGAGAGGATGGATGGGTGAGGAGGGAGGGTTATGGTGTTGAGGGGAGGAGAGGAGATGACAGGTGAGGAGGAGGGTTGTGGTGATGAGGGGAGGAGAGGAGATGGATGGGTGAGGAGGGAGGGTTATGGTGTTGAGAGGATGGATGGGTGAGGAGGGAGGGTTATGTGTTGAGGGGAGGGGAGATGACAGGTGAGGAGGGAGGATTATGGTGATGAGGGGAGGAGAGAGGGTGGATGGGTGAGGAGGAGGGTTATGGTGTTGAGGGGAGGAGAGAGGATGGATGGGTGAGGAGGGAGGGTTATGGTGTTGAGAGGAGGAGAGAGGATGGATGGGTGAGGAGGGAGGGTTGTGGTGTTGAGGGGAGGAGAGGAGATGACAGGTGAGGAGGGAGGGTTGTGGTGTTGAGAGGAGGAGAGAGGATGGATGGGTGAGGAGGGAGGGTTCTGGTGTTGAGAGGATGGATGGGTGAGGAGGGAGGGTTATGTGTTGAGGGGAGGGGAGGGGAGATGACAGGTGAGGAGGGAGGGTTGTGGTGATGAGGGGAGGAGAGAGGGTGGATGGGTGAGGAGGGAGGGTTATGGTGTTGAGAGGATGGATGGGTGAGGAGGGAGGGTTCTGGTGTTGAGAGGATGGATGGTTGAGGAGGGAGGGTTATGTGTTGAGGGGAGGGGAGGGGAGATGACAGGTGAGGAGGGAGGGTTGTGGTGTTGAGGGGAGGAGAGAGGATGGATGGGTGAGGAGGAGGGTTGTGGTGTTGAGGGAGGAGAGAGGATGGATGGGTGAGGAGGGAGGGTTGTGGTGTTGAGAGGATGGATGGGTGAGGAGGGAGGGTTATGGTGATGAGGGGAGGAGAGAGGGTGGATGGGTGAGGAGGAGGGTTATGGTGTTGAGAGGATGGATGGTTGAGGAGGGAGGGTTATGTGTTGAGGGGAGGGGAGGGGAGATGACAGGTGAGGAGGGAGGGTTGTGGTGTTGAGGGGAGGAGAGAGGATGGATGGGTGAGGAGGGAGGGTTGTGGTGATGAGGGGAGGAGAGAGGGTGGATGGGTGAGGAGGGAGGGTTATGGTGTTGAGAGGATGGATGGGTGAGGAGGGAGGGTTATGGTGATGAGGGGAGGAGAGAGGGTGGATGGGTGAGGAGGGAGGGTTATGGTGTTGAGAGGAGGAGAGGAGATGACAGGTGAGGAGGGAGGGTTGTGGTGATGAGGGGAGGAGAGAGGGTGGATGGGTGAGGAGGGAGGGTTATGGTGTTGAGAGGATGGATGGGTGAGGAGGGAGGGTTGTGGTGTTGAGAGGATGGATGGGTGAGGAGGGAGGGTTGTGGTGTTGAGAGGATGGATGGGTGAGGAGGGAGGGTTGTGGTGTTGAGAGGATGGATGGGTGAGGAGGGTTGTGGTGTTGAGAGGATGGATGGGTGAGGAGGGAGGGTTGTGGTGTTGAGAGGATGGATGGGTGAGGAGGAGGGTTGTGGTGTTGAGAGGATGGATGGGTGAGGAGGGAGGGTTGTGGTGTTGAGAGGATGGATGGGTGAGGAGGGAGGGTTGTGGTGTTGAGGGGAGGAGAGAGGATGGATGGGTGAGGAGGGAGGGTTGTGGTGTTGAGAGGATGGATGGGTGAGGAGGGAGGGTTGTGGTGTTGAGAGGATGGATGGGGGATCTTTGTCTTGCTCAGTAAATATATTAAACTTATCTCAAGTCAATTTAATTACAGGTTTAATTATGATAGTGAAAAACAAAATACATTTTAACTTAAGGTGATAGCATAATGA
The DNA here is from genome assembly GCF_034236695.1 of Oncorhynchus nerka. Lineage (NCBI taxonomy): Eukaryota > Metazoa > Chordata > Actinopteri > Salmoniformes > Salmonidae > Oncorhynchus > Oncorhynchus nerka. The sequence goes on along the minus strand of NC_088398.1, from coordinate 72,302,796 downwards.
GAGTTTAACTGCTCAGGTTTGTGAAAGTCATAAGAAATCTTCATAATTGAGTGTGTTTGTGTGCGCGTGTGTGAGATTCAGATTCAGATTCTCCAGCATTGCATAACACAATTAGGGCAAACCCACACATGTGACAACAGCACAGACAGCACTCAATCCCATCACAGACATATGATCCAATCATTGACAGAAAAATACTTGATTCAATCATCCACTCAGAAAATCATTGCCTCACTAGACAAAACCTGCATTTCATCATACCTCAGAGCCAAGGGTCGAACCATGACACAGCATGTACTTCCCAGGAGTTCAGCACACTTGTACTTACATTGTATGACACTTGTATTACAAGTAGAAGCAAAGTACTGTACATGTCTGACAAAAGTTAAGAAATACCCTCTATTCCTCCACATTGAGGTGTTCATTCTGTGCACGCGCGTGTGTGTGTGTGTGTGTGTGTGTATTAGTCAGGCGGTTGGTGTCTGTCGTTAGCTTCGCTGGTATGGGTGACATCAAAGAGAACACAGAGCCCCGTCTCCAACAGCTGTCCACCGTTTAAATAGCTGGAGATTTTATTAGGGCTCAGTTTCTCTTTTATTTTAGGACCAAGATGAACCCTGATTTAAGTGAGAGAGAGAGTGAGAGAGTGAGAGAGTGAGTGAGTGAGTGAGTGAGTGAGTGAGTGAGTGAGTGAGTGAGTGAGTGAGTGAGTGAGTGAGTGAGTGAGAGAGAGCCAGACAGCGAGAGAGAGCGAGAGAGGATGGATGGATGGATGAGGGGAAGTAGAGGAGAGGAAGAGCAACAGCGATGGAGAGACTGGGAAAAGGGATTAGAGGGAGTCATTATTACCGGTAGATAGGATAGTAAATCTATTCCTCTTTAAACTTGAAGACAGAGAACAGAAAATTCCTCTGACTTCCTGTTTCAATCTAATTTGGACCAGTACCAAGACCCTTCTCTAGCCCTTTAACATATGCAGGCTTAGTTTCAGTTCTTGTTTGGACCCCTATTCTTGAGTAAGAAGTGGTATATCTGAGGATCTCATACACAAAGGCTGTAATACATGAAGAACATACCATGATATTACAGGGGATTTAGTCCAGAGAAAGGGGACCAAACGAGGTAATGAGGAAATGCAAACAGAAAAATAGACAGTATCGGGTTGGAAAAACAAGGGAAAGCAAATACAGAGAGAGAGGGGGTTGGGGACAGGGAGAGAGGGGGTTGGGTACAGGGAGAGAGGGGGTTGGGTACAGGGAGAGAGGGGGTTGGGGACAGGGAGAGAGGGAAGAAGAGAGATCTAGCGAGAGATGAGAGGGTGAATAAGAATAAGAGGGAAAGAGAGAAGGATTTTATTAAGAAAGTGAGGGGGGACATTCTCAAGTTCTCCTGTTTTTCCTTTGCCTCCTTATATGGTCAAACCATTACGGTGGAATCAGTGGGCAAGAGGGGAGTAGGTCAGAACTCAGAAAGAAAGAGAGAGGGAAGAATGAGAACGAGAGGAAAGTGGTGAGACGTGTAGAGGAGAGAGGTATGCAGCGTCGTGTGCCTGGGACACTGGGGACTTCCAGAGGCAGCCGGCCACACACGCGTACAAACACACACACAGGTCAGCAGAGTGACAGGCCAAACACAAAGGGATAACCAGAGGTTTATCAGGGGCTGGACTGCTGACAGCTGCAAAGCGTGAGTAGACATTTTTCCAGTGTGCTGTTTGTGCCGTGTCACACACACTGTGGGCATCTGAGCTGTGTTGTGGTGCGTTGTGATGCTGACAGCCGGAGGTGAGGTGATGGATGACTGACTGCATGGTGACATAGTGAGTGTTGGTATGCGCAGGGGCGAAGGTCCCCTGTCTCTCTCTAAGTACGATTGATAGATAGAGCTATTAATAATGTTCCTCTCATCTGTCACCCTGCAGCTGTCACACCAACAGACAAAAGACTGACACACAGAGGTCAAAGACTAAACCCTCTAGAGAGACATACTGTACACAAAAGTACAACATGATACTACAACTGTCGGCAATATAACACTGGTTCAAAAGATGACAGGCAGATGTGTATTGTGATTTCCTCAATGTCTTGTCAGTGATCTCTATTGTGCATTGCCTCCACTTTGCTTGAATTTGAAATGCACTTTGTGGATATTATATTCATTGCAGTGACAGGCAAGTGAATTGAGATCCAGTTCTCATTTACTATAACAGACTGATTGTGAGAAGGATGTATCCTCTCTGTTCCTACTCAATGTCAGGAAGCAGATATCTCTGTATAAACACTGACACAGAGAAGGCCAACAGACACACTTGACTTTTACAAGCTGGCTTCTGTTCATCTCGTTGGACTCTTAAAAACCTACTTACAAAAGTATGCAGGTCATGGATCAAGGTTCTTGACCATAACTTGAATGAGCCATTTATCCCCCTAGAGTCGATGCCCGCGGAAATTCAATTAGCATAATTAAAATATCCCATAGAAAACAATTAGCATAATTAAAATATCCCATAAAACCCCATAAAAATCTGACCGTTTAAACCAGAGATATCTGTTAAACCAGAGATATCTGTTAAAGCAGATATATCTGTTAAACCAGAGATATCTGTTAAACTAGAGATATCTGTTAAACTAGAGATATTTGTTAAACCAGAGATATCTGTTAAACCAGAGAGATATCTGTTAAACCAGAGAGATATCTGTTAAACCAGAGAGATATCTGTTAAACCAGAGAGATATCTGTTAAACCAGAGAGATATCTGTTAAACCAGAGATATCTGTTAAACTAGAGATATCTGTTAAACCAGAGATATCTGTTAAACCAGAGAGATATCTGTTAAACCAGAGAGATATCTGTTAAACCAGAGATATCTGTTAAACCAGAGATATCTGTTAAACCAGAGATATCTGTTAAACCAGAGAGATATCTGTTAAACCAGAGAGATATATGTTAAACCAGAGATATCTGTTAAACCAGAGATATCTGTTAAACCAGAGATATCTGTTAAACCAGAGAGATATCTGTTAAACCAGAGATATCTGTTAAACTAGAGATATCTGTTAAACCAGAGAGATATCTGTTAAACCAGAGATATCTGTTAAACTACATTTACATTTACATTTAAGTCATTTAGCAGACGCTCTTATCCAGAGCGACTTACAAATTGGTGCTTTCACCTTATGACATCCAGTGGAACAAACTAGAGATATCTGTTAAACTAGAGATATCTGTTAAACTAGAGATATCTGTTAAACTAGAGATATCTGTTAAACCAGAGATATATCTGTTAAACCAGAGATATCTGTTAAACCAGAGATATATCTGTTAAACCAGAGATATATCTGTTAAACCAGAGAGATATCTGTTAAACCAGAGATATATCTGTTAAACCAGAGATATATCTGTTAAACCAGAGATATATCTGTTAAACCAGAGATATATCTGTTAAACCAGAGATATCTGTTAAACCAGAGATATCTGTATCTGTTAAACCAGAGATATCTGTTAAAAACCAGAGATATATCTGTTAAAAACCAGAGATATATCTGTTAAACCAGAGATATATCTGTTAAACCAGAGATATATCTGTTAAAAACCAGAGATATATCTGTTAAAAACCAGAGATATATCTGTTAAAAACCAGAGATATATCTGTTAAACCAGAGATATATCTGTTAAACCAGAGATATCTGTTAAACCAGAGATATCTGTTAAAAACCAGAGATATCTGTTAAACTAGAGATATCTGTTAAACTAGAGATATTTTCTTTGCATTGGATGCATCTCAATTCACCTCATCCTCTGATGTTGCACTTCCGCATCTAAAGCGGTGTTCATCAGACCATGAGACATCCCGAAAATCAGTCTTCTTACAAAATTGTCCGTAGTGTCCTAACGTCCCCTCTATGGAAAGATGAGACTCTCACAACATAAGAGTCTTGGGACTCGTCTGAAGTCGGTGCAGCCGATCTGCCAACTTCTGTCGGTAGCGTCCCAACAGTTTGGGCTACACACGAATATAAAACACATTTATTTATTTTATTTTTATTTCACCTTTATTTAACCAGGTGAGGAGTGGGCTATTTACCGATAGACTATGTACAGCTACAGCGATCAGTTAGCTGCTCAGATTGCAGATGTTTGAAGTTGGTGAGGGAGATAAAAGTCTCCAACTTCGGCGATTTTTGCAATTCGTTCCAGTCACAGGCAGCAGAGACCTGGAACAAAAGGCGGCCAAATGAGGTGTTGGCTTTAGGGTTGATAAGTGAGATACACCTGCTGGAGCCATCGTGACCAGTGAACTGAGATAAGGCGGAGCTTTACCTAGCATGGACTTGTAGATGACCTGGAGCCAGTGGGTCTGGCGACGAATATGTAGCGAGGGCCAGCCGACTAGAGCATACAGGTCGCAGTGGTGGGTGGTATAAGGTGCTTTAGTAACAAAATGGATGGCACTGTGATAAACTGCATTCAGTTTGCTGAGTAGAGTATTTGAAGCTATTTTGTAGATGACATCGCCGAAGTCGAGGATCGGTAGGATAGCCAGTTTTACTAGGGTAAGTTTGGCAGCGTGAGTGAAGGAGGCTTTGTTGCGGAATAGAAAGCCAACTCTAGATTTGATTTTAGATTGGAGATGTTTGATATGAGTCTGGAAGGAGAGTTTACAGTCTAGCCAGACACCTAGGTACTTATAGATGTCCACATATTCTAGGTCGGAACCATCCAGGGTGGTGATGCTAGTCGGGCAGGCGGGTGCAGGCAGCGAACGGTTGAAATGCAGTACCAGTCAAAAGTTTGGACAGTATTTTCTACATTATAGAATAATAGTGAAGACATCACAACTATGAAATATTACATATGGAATCACGTAGTAACCAAAAAAGTGTTAAACAAAATCAAAATATATTTTACATTTGAGATTTTTCAAAGTAACCACCCTTTGCCTTGATGACGGTTTGGCACACTCTTGGCATTCTCTCAACCAGCTTCACTTGGAATGGTTTTCCAACAGGCTTGAAGGAGTTCCCACAAATGCTGAGCACTTGTTGGCTGCTTTTCCTTAACTCTGCGGTCAAACTCAATTGGGTTGAGGTTGGCTGATTGTCGAGGCCATGTCATCTGATGCAGCACTCCATTACTCTCCTTCTTGGTCAAATAGCCCTTACACAGCCTGGAGGTGTGTTGGGTCCTTGTCCCGAGAACAACAAATGATAGTCCCACTAAGCGCAAACCAGATGGGATGGTGTATCGCTGCAGACTGCTATGGTAGCCATGCTGGTTAAGTGTGCCTTGAATTGTAAATATATCACAGGCAGTGTCACCAGCAAAGGAACCCCACACCATCACACCTCCTCCTTCATGCTTCACGATGGGAACCACACATGCAGAGATCATCTGTTCACCTACTCTGCGTTTCACAAAGACACTGCGGTTGGAACCAAAAATCTCAAATTTGGACTCATCAGCCCAAGCAAGTCTCTTCTTCTTATTGGTGTCCTTTAGTAGTGGTTTCTTTGCAGCAATTCGACCATGAATGTCTCCTCTGAAGAGGTGATGTTGAGATGTGTCCGTTACTGTTTTGCTCTAGGTTTCCCACAGGCCTCACAATACTTGTCTGAAGGTCCCCCCGGTACCAGTTGAAAATAATTATGGAAGTATATATGGAGATGGTTTAGTGCCAAAAATAAGGAGGAAATTATATATATATATATATATATATATATATCCTGATCTTTATTCTCTCTCTCAGATATAGGACAGACACTTCAGAAGAAAGTCTCTTTAGATGTTTTGGGGGACTGTCTGTTGTTCCATGTAGTGAATATGTTATTCATATAGGCCCACTTTCATTTTTGATCAGATATTTCTATTGAAAAAGTAAGGCCCCCCTGGCTTAGACATAGCTTAGACTGTTAAGGGTTATACAGTAGTAGGACAAATAATATTTTCAAACTCTCTCTCTCCCCTTGCCTCAGTTGGGAATCCCGGTGCAAAGATGACGGAGCGCTATGACTGCCACTACTGTAAGGAATCCCTGTTCGGGAAGAAATACGTCCTGAGAGAGGAAAACCCATACTGTGTCAAATGCTACGAGAGCCTGTACTCAAACACCTGTGAGGACTGCAAGAAACCCATCGGCTGCAACACCAGGGTAGGAAAACAAACACACACACACGTACACCAGGGTAGGAACACACACACACACCAGGGTAGGAACACACACACATACACCAGGGTAGGACCACACACACACGTACACCAGGGTAGGAACACACACACACACACGTACACCAGAGTAGGAACACACACACACACGTACACCAGGGTAGGAACACACACACACACGTACACCAGGGTAGAAACACACACACACACGTACACCAGGGTAGGAACACACACACGTATGCATTGCATGACACATACAAATAGGGATGAACCACTATCACTGTCTCTCATTTAGTTTACCTTCCATCCAAGAACATGGTCGAAGCATGCCGTCTGATATAAAGACTGAAATTGTCCCTCTGATGCCTCCGTAGGACCTGTCCTATAAGGACCGCCACTGGCACGAGGAGTGTTTCCAGTGCTTCCAGTGTAAACGCTCTCTGGTGGACAAGCCCTTCTCCACCAAGGATGACCAGCTGCTCTGCACTGAGTGCTACTCCAATGAGTACTCCTCTAAGTGCCACGAGTGCAAGAAGACCATCATGCCTGGTGAGAACCTACATTCATCTAATCTACATATCGTAAACACACACACACACAAACAGGCATTTGCATGCACATGGGCATGCACACACGGACGTGCACACAGGCATGTACACAGACTAATCTTGGACAAACCTTCATAATGGTTGCAAACACAATTTAGATCTGCCCTTATCAAAACAAATGAAATACCAACAAACACAGCTTCCCATGAATCTTCAGGAAGTTACGTTATTTTACAGACCTGACATTTTGAGTTGATTTGTTTGAGCAGTAGTAGTAGTAGTACCAGTAAAAATAGAAGTAGTAGTACCAGTAGTAGTACCAGTAGTAGTAGTAGTACCAGTAAAAATAGAAGTAGTAGTACCAGTACCAGTAGTAGTAGTAGTAGTACCAGTAAAAATAGAAGTAGTAGTACCAGTAGTAGTAGTACCAGTACCAGCAGTGGTAGTAATACCAGTAGTAGTAGTACCCATGGTAGTAGTAGTAGTAGTACCAGTACCAGCAGTAGTAGCAGTGTCAGTAGTAGTAGTACCAGTAAAAATAGAAGTAGTAGTACCAGTACCAGTAGTGGTAGTAATACCAGTAGTAGTAGTACCCATAGTAGTAGTAGTAGTAGTAGTAGTACCAGTACCAGCAATAGTAGCAGTGTCAGTAGTAGTAGTAGTAGTAGTAGTACCAGTACCAGCAGTAGTAGCAGTGTCAGTAGTAGTAGTAGTAGTAGTAGTACCAGTACCAGCAGTAGTAGCAGTGTCAGTAGTAGTAGTAGTAGTAGTACCAGTAGTAGTAGTGCCAGTAGTAGTAGTAGTGCCAGTAGTAGTAGTAGTGCCAGTATTAGTAGTAGTAGTACCAGTAGTAGTAGTAGTGCCAGTAGTAGTAGTAATATTAATAGTACCAGAATTAGTAGTACCAGTACCAGTATTAGTAGTAGTAGTGCCAGTAGTAGTAGTACCAGCAGTACCAGTAGTAGTACCAGTAGTATTAGTAGTACCAGTAGCAGTAGTAGTAGTGCCAGTAGTAGTAGTGCCAGTAGTAGTAGTAATAGTACCAGTAGTAGTAGTAGTGCCAGTAGTAGTAGTAATATTAATAGTACCAGAATTAGTAGTACCAGTACCAGTATTAGTAGTAGTAGTGCCAGTAGGCGTAGTAGTACCAGTAGTAGTAGTACCAGTACCAGTAGTATTAGTAGTACCAGTAGCAGTAGTAGTAGTGCCAGTAGTAGTAGTAGTAGTAGTGCCAGTAGTACCAATAGGCGTAGTAGCACCAGTAGTAGTAGTAGTAGTAGTAGTACCAGTAGCAGTAGTAGTACCAGGATTAGTAGTACCAGTACCAACATTAGTAGTAGTAGTAGTGCCAGCAGTAGTAGTAGTAGTAGTAGTAGTAGTAGTAGTAGTAGTAGTAGCAGTAGTAGTAATACCAGTAGTAGTAGTAGTAGTAGTGCCAGTAGTAGTAGTACCAGAAGTACCAGTAGTAGTTCCAGTAGTAGGTAGTAATAATAGTAGTACCAGTATTAGTAGTAGTAGTGCCAGTAAGCGTAGTAGTACCAGTAGTAGTAGTACCAGTACCAGTAGTAGTAGTAGTGCCAGTAGTACCAGTAGGCGTAGTAGTACCAGTACCAGTAGTAGTAGTAGTAGTAGTAGTAGTCGTACCAGTAGCAGTACCAGGATTAGTACAAGTATTAGTAGTAGTAGTGCCAGCAGTAGTAGTAGTAGTAGTACCAGTAGTAGTAATAGTAGTAGTAGTATTAGTTGTACCAGTACCAGCAGTAGTAGTGCCAGTAGTACCAGGCATAGTAGTACCAGTAGTAGTAGTACCAGTACCAGTAGTAGTTGTAGTAGTAGTGCCAGTAGTAGTAGTGCCAGTAGTAGTAGCAGTAGTACCAATACCAGTAGTAGTCGTAGTAGTACCAGTACCAGTAGTAGTCGTAGTAATAGTGCCAGTAGTAGTAGTAGTAATACCAATACCAGTAGTAGTCGTAGTAGTAATACCAATACCAGTAGTAGTCGTAGTAGTACCAGTAGTAGTAGTACCAGTACCAGTAGTAGTAGTAGTAGTAGTACCAGTAGTAGTAGCAGAAATCGTAGTACCAGTAGTCGTAGTAGTAGTAGTACCAGTAGTAGTAGTAGTAGTACCAATACCAGTAGTAGTAGTAGTAGTAGTACCAATACCAGTAGTAGTAGTACCAGTAGTAGTAGTAGTGTCAGTAGTAGTAGTGGCAGTAGTACCAGTAGTAGTACCAGTAGTAGTACTAGTAGTAGTAGTACCAATGGTAGTAGTAGTAGTGTCAGTAGTAGTAGTGTCAGTAGTAGTACTACCAGTAGTAGTAGTACCAGTAGTAGTACCAGTAGTAGTACTAGTAGTAGTAGTACCAATGGTAGTAGTAGTAGTGTCAGTAGTAGTAGTGTCAGTAGTAGTACTACCAGTAGTAGTAGTACCAGTAGTAGTAGTACCAGTAGTAGTACCAGTAGTAGTACTAGTAGTAGTAGTACCAATGGTAGTAGTAGTGGTGGTAGTAGAAAGTTTTGGATGATTCTAACTAATCTATGTCTTTAAATATCATAATTTCCATAACTCCTTGGGATGGTGCTTCTCTCAGACAAACAGACAGACAGTCAGTGTAACTCTACTCTGGTGAGGTCTGGGGTTGCAGCAGAGCAGAAACACTGAATGTACTGTAGATACTGAATACATTTGCTCCAGACTTCCTTGAACACAACAATGCCCCTCTGTACCCACTGTGTTTGTATACAAAGACCGAGAGATTGAAAAACAGATTGTATCTCAAGGCCATCAGACTGCTAAACAGCAATCACTAACTCAGAGAAGCTGCTACCTACATTGAGACCCAATCACTGGACACTTTAATAAATGGATCACTAGTCACTTTAATGAATACAGCTGCACGGTATTGTCTCTTATCGATGGTGATTCTAATATCGTTTAGGGCCTTTAGGACTTGTTAGATATTACAGCACTGTCGGAACTAGAAGCATAAGCATTTTGCTATACTCGCATTAACATCTGTAAACCATGTGTATGTGACCAATACAATTCTAATTTAATAAAAATGTTAAAACCCAGGAAGTATTTTAGAGAGCAGCTCTGAGGGGTCAGACAGTGAGGGACTGTGTGTAACCCAAGGACTGAGTAGCATGTGTGTCCTCTTTCGCACTCTCCATTCTCTATACTTCTTAATTCCTTTACCCACCCATCCATCCCTCCTTCCTCCACTTTCCCCTCCCTCCCTCTCTCTCTCTCTCTCTCACTCCCTACCCTTCATTCAGGCTCCAGGAAGATGGAGCATAAGGGTAACAGCTGGCATGAGACCTGCTTCACCTGCCAGCGTTGCCAGCAGCCCATCGGCACCAAGAGCTTCATCCCCAAGGAGAACCACAACTTCTGTGTGCCCTGCTACGAGAAACAGTTTGCCATGCAGTGTGTGCACTGCAAGAAGGTAGGTCTAAGGTCATAATATTAAGAGTAAATACTGTAGTATCTCTTCCTCACCTTTTCTGTCCTCTAAAGTGGTGTATACATAAGAGAGATAGAAAACAGGGCTCTTTCTACAACTACTGAAAGACTGGCTGTGAATCTGGCAAGCTAGACTAGAGCAAGAACGATTAGTACTTTTACATGTCCACAAATGTCCTCAGTATCCATTCACGTGGCAATTTATTGAATGGATCGCTTAACCGCTAAAATCTGGTATCTGTTGGTGCCTGGTGTGTAGCACTTGGTTGGTGTGTATGTGCTTATTGGTGTGCAGTCACATTTGACCTAACTCTCTCTCCATAATAGCCCATCACTACTGGCGGGGTGACCTATCGCGACCAGCCCTGGCATAAGGACTGCTTCCTGTGCACCGGCTGCAAGCAGCAGCTGTCTGGCCAACGCTTCACCTCCCGTGACGACTTTGCCTACTGCCTCAACTGTTTCTGCAACCTGTATGCTAAGAAGTGTGCTTCCTGCACCACCCCCATCAGCGGTAATCTATCTATCCATCTGGGTGTGTTGCAGATACACGTTTTCTGCTCAGGTCACGCACTGATTATCAGATCTTTACGACACGTGGAACAGTGCTTAGTGTATCAGGAACTAAAGGGGACATGACAGAGCGATCCGATCATCTGTGCAGACCTGCGAGGAAACCCGTCTCGAACAGAATGAGTCAGTCAGCCAGTTAGATAGAACTGATTTAAAAGTGGCTAACTTGTAAATCAGGAAGTCAGTCACTTACTCACCCCATCACGCTGTACACTGTGGCCCTGTTTGAATCCTTACTAAAGTTCTCCACCTTTCCTCCTTCCCCAATCACTGATCTGTGGAAATGGATAAGAGAAAGCAAGATACAGTATAAATGCTCTATGGTTTCCTTCATTTATGTTTTAGGATGCAGAGACATCATTCACCTTTTGATAACAGCATGTGTTCATCTCTCCCCGTTCTCTCAGGTCTGGGTGGCAGTAAGTACATCTCGTTTGAAGAGCGCCAGTGGCACAACGACTGCTTCAACTGTAAGAAGTGCTCCGTCTCCCTGGTGGGCCGGGGTTTCCTCACCGAGCGTGACGACATCCTGTGCCCCGAGTGTGGCAAAGACATCTGACATCTGGCAGGCAGCGAGTGGCCGACACGTCTGATTGGAAATTAACGAAACAACCAGGAAGTAACAACGACCTATCACAGCACAACTGAGTATCACTGTACTCAGTTGAAGTCTGAAGTTTACATACATCTTAGCCAAATACATTTAAACTCAGTTTTTTACAATTCCTGACATTTAAATCCTAGTAAAGATTCCCTGTCTTAGGTCAGTTAGGTTCACCACTTTATTTTAAGAATGTGAAATGTCAGACTAATGGTAGAGAGAATGATTTATTTCAGATTTTCTTTCTTTCATCACATTCCCAGTGGTTCAGAAGTTTACATACACTCAATTAGTATTTGGTAGCATTGCCTTTAAATTGTTTAACTTGGGTCAAACGTTTCAGGTAGCCTTCCACAAGCTTCCCACAGTAAGTTGGGTGAATTTTTGCCCATTCCTCCTGATAGAGCTGGTGTAACTGAGTCAGGTTTGTAGGCCTCCTTGCTCTCACACACTTTTTCAGTTCTGCCCACAAATTCAGTTCTGCCACTCCAATACCTTGACTTTGTTGTCCTTAAGCCATTTTACCACAATTTTGGAAGTATTATTGGGAACATTGTACATTTGGAAGACCCATTTGCGACCAAGCTTTAACTTCTGATGTCTAATGTCTTGAGATATATATATATATATATATCAATATATCCACATAATTTCCCTACCTCATGATGCCATCTATTTTGGGAAGGACACCAGTCCCTCCCTCCTGCAGCAAAGCTGCCACCCCCATGCTTCACGGTTGGGATGGTGTTCTTCGGTTTGCAAGCCTCCCCCTTTTCCTCGAAACATAACAATGGTCATTATGGTCAAACAGTTCTATTTTTGTTTCATCAGACCAGAGGACATTTCTCCAAAAATTACGATCTTTGTCCCCATGTGCAGTTGCAAACCGTAGTCTGGCATTTTTATGGCAGTTTTGGAGCAGTGGCTTCTTCCTTGCTGAGCGGCCTTTCACGTTATGTCGATATAGGACCTATTTTACTGTGGATATAGATACTTTTATACCCGTTTCCTCCAGCGTCTTCACAAAGTCCTTTGTTGTTGTTCTTGGATTGATTTGCACTTTTCACACCAAAGTACGTTCATCTCTAGGAGAAAGAACGCGTCTCCTTCCTGAGCGGCATGACGACTGCGTGGTCCCATGGTGTTTATACTTGCGTACTATTGTTTGTACAGATGAACGTGGTACCTTCAGGCGTTTGGAAATGTCTCCCAAGGATGAACTAGACTTGTGGTCTACAAAGATTCTGAGGTGTTGGCTGATTTCTTTTGATTTTCCCATGATGTCAAGCAAAGAGGCACTGAGTTTGAAGGTAGGCCTTGAAATACATCCACAGGTACACCTCCAATTGACTCAAATGATGTAAATCAGAAGCTTCTAAAGCCATGACATCATTTTCTGGAATTTTCCAAGCTGTTTAAGGCACAGTCAACTTCATGTATGTAAACTTCTGACCCACTGGAAATGTAATACAGTGAATTGTAAGTGAAATAATCTGTCAACAACTGTTGGAAAAATGTATTGTGTCATGCACAAAGTAGATGTCCTAACCGACTTGCCAAAACTATAGTTTGTTGTCAAGAAATTTGTGGAGTGGTTGAAAAATGAGTTTTAATGACTCCAACCTAAGTGTATGTAAACTTCTAACTTCAACTGTGTGTATATATATATGACATATGAACACAAGATACTGGTCGCGTTCCCCTTCTCAGACGTCGCATGCATCAACCAATGATTGGGTGCCACGTCAGACTGGGCAGTCGGCATCAGATTGCCTTAACATCATGTGGTTTGCTAATACGTAAAATACCTATCCGGGCGTTGCAAGATCTTGCATGCATCAGCAACACACTCGTTATTAGGCTACTAACCCCATATACACTATGAGTTCAAAAATATACATTAATGTTTTTTGGAGTGCAACAGCAAATTTAGCTTTCTGCATGCCCTGGCTTGATACATCACATAGTTTGAAGTTTTACGCATGAATGTCTGTCATAATTATAAAAGATTCATATATTCAGAGTTTATGTATTGAAAGGAATATTTTCCCCTGAACTACACAATTATTGCAGTCATTGTGTAATTTGGGTGCCAAATACCTTTAAGATTTTAAAGGCTATCTACTGGTGTGTATGAGGGAGCATAAGTCCCAAAGTTGCAAAAATGTGAACTCAGATTTACCGGGCATTTACACTGGTGCAAAGTCTGTAATGTTATTCAGATGGGAATAGAACAAAAGCTACAACTAAAAGAAAGAAAAACATTAATCAGTGTAAATAATGACAGTTTGGTTTTTAAGCTCTGTTTATTTATCACCCCCAACACATATACATTTGACTGACACTGGTGCAAATGCTTGGTAACGATGAGCCATGCCTATTAAGGTGAGAGCCAACAGACATGTCACTTATCAGTCACAAGGGCTCTGACAGGAAGTCAGTGTCTGAAGTCCAAATAAAGACGTATAAAAATGCACCAACTGCTGTACACCTTGTATGACTAAGGAAGTGACATGAAGTTAAGTGTTTCCTCTAGGGTTTTCTTTAGCTGCGGTGGCAGAGTTAGAGGATGGAGTCCAACAAGGGGCAGTTGATGGGCACTTCCCTCTATACATCTACATTTTGGAACGTAGAGGCGGCTAAATACATTTGGGGAAAATCTTCTACAATGCCTTTGAGTTGGTACAAGTTGCCCCTAACTGCTGGTCCTGGATCAGGTATGCTTTGATGCCTTAATGGTAAAGAGTAGGATTCAAGGTTGGCTAATCTGATCCTAGACCAGGAGCAAAGTCTTTCTCAGGCGCTTGCAAATCATGCAGGACTGAGTCTCTGGCACCATCTGGTGGTTCACTTCCATTTAATTCAAATGCACCCCCACTCAAGTCAAGGCACACTAGCTAAACATCCCATTGCAAATGCAAGTGTCACAGTACCAATACAATAAAGCTGGAATCCTTAAATTGTGAAACAGCAACAAAGAAGTTCCTGCCAACAACAAAACACTGCCCCCCCGCCCGACATCATTGCACGCGCTATATGTAAATTGTAAATGAGAACTTGTTCTCAACTTGCCTACCTGGTTAAATAAAGGTGAAATAAAATTTTTAAAAATGTACTGCAATGAGTTTTACAATTACCATGCACCTCACCAACGATAACGGTGGTGGGGCGGCCAGCGGCAATGTTCCTCCTACTGAGGATCAGTAGGAGGAATCAGTATCAAAACCCAGAGAAATCCCTTACCCATCATGCCCCACTGTGGATATGGTACGGCCACACAAACGTATGAAGATGCATAACAACTTAACTTTGGGTCTACAATGCTTTCCTATCAAGTTAAACACCATCAACCTCCTCAACTCAAGTTCTAACAGCACTGGAAGGATGAACTCTAACTGTTCTAAGAGGATTTCAGGTAGGTCACATCACAGAATTATAATGCATAGAGCAGAATTGAGGGTTAAACTGCTTATTCCACAAAATACTTATGAACGTAGAAATATTGTGGTGCCATATCTGCATTAAGAGTCAGTAAAGTCCCAGGAGCAGAATACTCACAGTAAGGACACTTGAGGGTCAGGTAAAGGGTCAGAGAGTAGTTCTGGGGTCAGTTAGGTAAATGAGGACGGATGTCACCACCCGTTCTGTGATTGTCCCGACTCTGGCAGAGAATGCCCCAGTGTGAGGTGGCTCATCACTGCTCTACACTGGAGTGGTGGGTCTCTGGGTACGGTCCAGGGTCAAGGCCAGGTCACTTTCTGGATCTTTTTCTTTTCTTTGAGCTCACCCTGAGGAGACAGAGACGATCACTGACAACATTCACAGATCTGTTTCGCTAATAACATCAACATTCCCAAACCTCTCCAAGTCAGTCAAATAGCCCATGAAAGCAGTCACCAACCCTGGTTCTGGAGAGCTTCTGAATGTGAAAATATTTGGTCCAGTGCAACTGTAAAAAACCTGTTTCATCTAAATCAGATTTATTGGATTATAATATATTATTTATAAACCGGGTGGTTTGACCACTAAATGCTGATTGGATGAAAGCAGTGGTAAAACAGATTGTAAACCACGGGTATACAAAAATTCATTTGTACTGTTCTAATTACATTGGCAACCAGTTTATAATAGCAATAAGGCACCTCGGGGGTTTGTGGTATTTGGCCAATATCCAGACACTCCACATTGCATCGTGCATAAGAACAGCCCTTAGCCAAGGTATATTGGCCATATACCACACCGCCTCGGGCCTTATTGCTTAAGTATACCATTAGCTGAATCCATTGTTTTGGTTGGAACTAAATCCTGCAGCTATCCAGGACCACGGTTGGTGACCAGAAAATCATCTTTAGAAAAATATTTTGCATAGACCAGTAGATACTGAGGTTCCATACCGAGCTGTCTGCCTCCCGTTTGAGATTAACTGATTTGGGGGAGGAGGGGGGGCTCCCCAGACCCTTATTCCCAGTGGGACTCCTATGGGGGCCTCCTGGGCTGTGGGAGGACGAGGGGGTAGGGGTGGTGCTGGACAGCTTGCGTATGGGGCTGAAGAGGTTCATGGAGGGAGGGTGCTTGAATCTGTCGGTAACGCCAGACCCCGAGGTCTGACCCTCTGGCTTTTTCAGTCTGACGGGGCCACTTTTAGAGGAGCTGCCATCGAAGACGATCAGAAGCCTCTTCCTGTTGTGGTCGTCACTGAAGCTGTAAGACAAAACAGGACACTGACTGAGGCTACAGTAGGATTAAGGCAATTCCACAGTGACTCAAGATTTTTCAACTTCAAAATGTATGCCCATCAAAAAAAAAACATTGATTTCAAAATTAAACAAATCATACAACTGTGTGCACAAGACTACTTTAAATAATGTACACAGTAAAAAAAAAACTATCACCACCATTAGATTTACTCTGTTAAACTTTATCTGCACAGTTCCACCTGTAAATGGGGTTTTGCGAAGAGTTGTATGGTTTGTTATCCTTGGAAAACTGTTTTTTTGTTTGGTATCTGTGGCCATCAAACTGCAGAGAGACATTCTTTAATATCAGGCTGATTTCCTCAACAACTAAGAGTTGGTCCAGTAGCTACCATGTTGTAGCAGCGTGAAGAACACCCATGTTGTAGCAGCGTGAAGAACACCCATGTTGTAGCAGCGTGAAGAACACCCATGTTGTAGCAGCAAGAAGAACACCCATGTTGTAGCAGCGTGAAGAACACCCATGTTGTAGCAGCGTGAAGCACACCCATGTTGTAGCAGCGTGAAGCACACCCATGTTGTAGCAGCGTGAAGAACACCCATGTTGTAGCAGCGTGAAGAACACCCATGTTGTAGCAGCGTGAAGAACACCCATGTTGTAACAGCGTGAAGAACACCCATGTTGTAACAGCGTGAAGAACACCCATGTTGTAGCAGCGTGAAGAACACCCATGTTGTAGCAGCGTGAAGAACACCCATGTTGTAGCAGCGTGAAGAACACCCATGTTGTAGCAGCGTGAAGAACACCCATGTTGTAGCAGCGTGAAGCACACCCATGTTGTAGCAGCGTGAAGAACACCCATGTTGTAGCAGCGTGAAGAACACCCATGTTGTAGCAGCGTGAAGAACACCCATGTTGTAGCAGCGTGAAGCACACCCATGCACAAATACTCAGAGCAAAGTCTTGCATCACGCTCATTTCAATATGTATGGTTTTCAAATCTCCTTGTTCGAATGCTGAGTTTACCTTTAAATAAAGTCTGACTCAGTGGTATTTTTGTATTGTCAATGTAACAGAGTTAAAAGGAGTATTGTTTTTTTTTTATCAACCAAATCTCTATTTGTTATGTAAATGGCATGTTTTAGATAGGTCCAGACACCTTGGTGATTTCACGTTTTAGAGAAACATATCCTCTCCCCACCTACGAGACTGTCCGCTGGCTGTGCTCTGTCGCGCTCTAGTCTGCTCCATCCTCTTTCCCCAGCGGTTGTTTGGCAGCGCTCTCTGCGGGAGGGGGATGATGTGCCGGAGGTAGAGAGCCGTGAGCTGGTCGCGGCTCCCATGGTCTCCACTGGTTATCTTTTTCTGTCCAGGACAGGGGCCAAAACAAGTGTTAGCTAGAGCCTCATTAAAACCACCAGTTGACACTCATGAACTAGACAAATGTTTTGCTACAGTGTGCTCTGGAGCAATAAGGCACCTCAGGGGTTTGTGGCATATGGTCAATATACCACAGCTAAGGGCTGTTCTTATGCACAACGCAGAGTGCCTGGATAAAGCCCTTAGCCGTGGTATATTGGCCATACACCACAAACCCTTATTACTATTATAAACTGGTTACCAACATAATTAGAGCAGTAAAAATAAATGTTGTGTCATACCTATGGTATACGTCTGATATACCACAGTTGCCAGCAGTCAGGGCTCGAAACACCCAGTTAATAATAATAAATACACCCCAGGTACTCCCTTATTTCACCTGACGCATGCGCAAAAAAAACAACTAAAACACGCCTGACTAAAACCAACGATTCACACATTTTTATAAGCTGGTTTAATAATATTTTCCTGACGATATTTCCAACATGCTGGGTTTGCATGGCCTCTTTAGTGTTCGGACGCTGGTATAAATAACTAGCTAAATCAGCGGACCATTTTGGCTACAATACAAGCTGGCTGACGTTAACTACCGGTGGCTAGCTAGCTGGGACCTAGCTGACTAGCGCAAAATCAACCCTCTCCTTGTTGAAATTCAACCCTGATTCGTCTCTTACCTCATTCAGAACCAACTGGATAAACTCATGAGACAGGAGCTCGGGGTGTAGTAAGAGATCTGCGTTAGAAGCGCCTCTATCCTGAGATGTGTCTTTCCCTTCACGTCCCATGTTGGTGGAGCGCGCCATCTTTGCCCTCTCGCCCCAGCATCCTCTACGACTGGTTGTGACGTATTTCATCTGTCCCATCAATCAGATACATCATCAAAGTAGGGCTCAAATGGGCTACGTCTCAATCAATTATAATGGCTTCCTCTCCTTATGTCTATGTATCATTCACTTTAAGTAAGCCAGTGATACACTTAATGTAGATACTTTATTTTCATGTTGCATAAAAAGGATCTGTAGGGATGTTTTCTCTGTCAGTTCTTGCAGCTCAGTGTGCTGAGAAAATGAAGCAACCTTTGCCTGTCCCTTAGATCTAAAGCCTGTTTTGTGATATATTTAGGTCTTGCCTAAGGTTATTAGGAGATAGGGTAAGGCAAACTTATGCTAGATCTGTGTCTAAAGGTCACTTCTACCTGGGCATCGATGTGTACATAGTACACAGCTTTCTTTGTTCATTCAAGCAGTAGAATTGAGATAATCACACCGTACGCAAAGTGTATGAGTTGACATGGTGTGCCCTAGATTTGAACTTCTCTCAGTAAACTGTTTAACCACGGTACATATGGAGATGCATTACCTACAACACAGACTGTGTGTTCTGCTGTGGAAGATATGGGTCTTCACTCCGCATCCGACAACCAATAGAGGTCTTTAGTATCCCAGCAACACAACCATTGTATTGACATTGTAGAGGCAGGGGATGGCTGTACGTGGTTTGTGTTCGACAACATGTTCTACCTTTGTCAACCAGCATGGCCCAACATATATTTTAGTTCCAGTATTAGGTTTAAGGTACAATGCTATCCTATTACAGTGTATGTAGACAACTTACAACGGTTATAACTGTGTTTAACATGATTTGTTATCTTTAATTTCTACTCAGTCTATAGGCTACATATGCATAGTTGATGACGTCAACACACCTGTTCATTAGATTGTTAATCAATTATTCATTCACAGAAACACTTTTATACTGATCAACATTTCTTTACAATTTTATCCAACGTTTTCATTTACATACAGTATAATTAGACATATACAACAACCATCTGGGTAAACGATCACCAACAGTACTCAGCCAATTATACAAACACCATGGAAACGGTTAATTAGAAAACACTGTTCCCAGTTGTACATCATTTCTCTTCAGGTCTTTTTTTTAGGAGAAGGGAAATAAAGACAGTCACACAAAGACTTTTGTGTGGCTCTGTTCATGGCTGTCCAGTGTCCACAGCACTTTAGACAAAACACAAGAATGTACTGTCCTCGCCACTATTGCGCCAATGCAAATAATTTGTTAAAAGACAGCAATGTTTCAGCAGCAAGCCGTCTATACTGTTGAAATGTTGATGTCTTAACAAATCGTATAGAGTATAGCATGTCCTTTACACCAGTGGAGCGTCCTGTAGCTTCAAGACCAGAGTTGGTGACCACTGCTTTCCACGGTTACCATGGCGTGTCCTCAGAGTGACCGTTAGTTCCACACAGCCGACTGGGTCTCACTGCACACGTAGATGTTACTGTCACACAGCCGACTGGGTCTCACTGCACACGTAGATGTTACTGTCACACAGCCGACTGGGTCTCACTGCACACGTAGATGTTACTGTCACACAGCCGACTGGGTCTCACTGCACACGTAGATGTTACTGTCACACAGCCGACTGGGTCTCACTGCACACGTAGATGTTACTGGGTCTCACCCTCCTGTGGCTCCGGCCCGGCACCCTGGGACACAGCCTGCAGCTCTTGGGCATGAACTCCAGACACGCCTCCCGGAACTTCCTGATCCTCCAGCAGTAGATGACTGGGTTAAACACGGTCTTCAGATAGCTGAGCCACAGAGCCCCCACACTGACCGGATAGAAGGCAGGGCTGAAGTAGAACCTCCGGCTGAACACGGCCAGCAAACTGACCACTGTGTGGGGAAGCCAGCACACAGAGAAGCCGATGAAGAGGATGAGGATGGTGGTGAAGGCCCGTGTCTTGAAGCTCATGTCCACATTGACCTGCGGGGGACGTTGCAGGCCAGTCAGGCCCAGCTTGCTGACCTGGTTGAGGACCGGGAGGCTGGCCTGGTCGGAGGTGTGGTTGTGGATGCGCAGGGCGTTGCGTCGGACCGTGTTAAGGATGCACAGGTAGGAGTAGAGCATGATGCCAAACGGCACAAAGAATACAGCCACTGCCAGCAGCACCGTGTAGCAGCGGTCAGCCAGCGACTCACTGTAGCCCAGCACGCACTGTGGTGCCCAGGCCCCCCCAATGCCCGTCACACCCGCCGCGCCCGCCCGCCAGCCGATCACGGACGGGAGCGCCACGCAGAGAGACAGCGCCCAGGAAGCGCCGATGAGCAGCTTGGCACGGTGTGGCGTCAGCTTGTCCTGCCGCTGAACGATAATGAGGAAACGGTCTACGCTGATGATGAGGAGGATGGACACACCCTCCAGGACAAAGAGCCAATAGAGCATGACGGAAGCACGGCAGAACCCGCCCCCGAAGCGCCAGTCGGCGGTAGCCACGGTGACGGCGGTGAAGGGCATGCAGAGCAGCGAGAGCATGATGTCAGAGAATGCCAGCGTAGCGAGGAGCAGGTTGATGGCAGAACGCATGGCGGGCTTCTGGTAGACGATCAGACACACGATGGCGTTGCCTAGGAAACCGATGGCGATCATGAAGATCATGATAGCGGCCAGCGTCACACGCAGGGTGACAGGCATGAGGGGACTAGTAGTCCCAACCCCTGGCGGCGGAGGCGGCGGTGGTGAAATCACCACCCCTTCCTCTTCTTCCAGCTCCATCAGGGGGGCACACCTAGCCAGCAGGCTGCCGTTGCAAAACGCCATAGCGATGGTTATCAGGCTAACAGTCAGTTCCACCCTGGATACACATCATTTTTCTTTAGTCTAAAGTTGTGTTGTCAAAGCTTCCTTGGTCAGTCACACGTCCTGGTCTCCTCATTCATGGCCAGGTCTGAAACAGAAGCAACATTTGACATGTCAAATACATGCTGGAACAAAACGTGCATCCTAGAAACATTTGAGTGCAACATAGTTCCTTAAGAACAAAACAGACGGGACAGAAGGATCACATATCCACTGATCATCCACATCCAGGTCATCTACTGCGGCCAACGTTCCTTATGGTGTTCTGTCCATGTGAATTACTAGTAGTACTACAGGCTGTGGACAAGTAACTGAAGCCCATACTTGTAGCGTTAGAGTTGTTGTTGTTTTCTATACCGGGGAAGCCCACACAAACAGGAGGGAAGCTAGTGTTTGGCTGGGAGCGAGGCTCATCAGCTTGTCACAGACACTGGGGCCTATGCTCTGGTTATTATCTGTTCAAAGTGTGAATTAGAATCAGAGGAGAGATGGATCACATTTAGTGGAGGAGTGGAGGGGGAATGACTTGCTTGTGCCTCTGACGCTTATAGACTGTTATATAACCCAGAGAGGTTGGGCAGCGCACTTCCACACCCAGGCAGTCACCCGTTTTATCAACGAGGGGTGCAGGACCGAGTTTGGGAAGCGCTGCATCACATACACACAGACCTTGTTGGCGAGGCAAAATCTCATCTGCTGGGGCAGCTCCACTACAGAATGTAATCCAGATGAAAGTGAATAGCTCACTCACAGGACACAGCTGTTGCCATGGTTGCAACCCCTTCTCTCGCTCCGGGGGTGGGGTGGAGGGATGGGGAATACTGTGGCTTTAAGCACCATCATGATGCACCTAGTGGTTCCTTTAACCCTGTAAACGAGCCCTTCTCAACACAGTGCTTCCCCCAGCTACACAGCTGTGAAAGGCAGGTGACGACCTGGAAGAGGACCACTGTCTCAACATTATGGATCTCCTCAACCAATCAATATGGAGGTTGTGTGTGTGGGTGCTTTTGTGCTTTAAGCTTTTGAAAATGGATATTTCTCCCTCAAGCTTTACAAAGGAAAATTCTAGATGAATGATCCCTGTTGTGGATTCATATACAAGACCTTGCGTCAAAAGTGTTACTGATCGTTGCTGAGGCAACCAGGTCATCACATCCATGGTAACAAGGCAACCCCCCCTTCACCCCCATCCCCATCTCTCTGCTCTCTGCAAATGTCTGTGACATTACATTGTCTGTCTGTGAGTGGGGCTGTTGCGACCCACATAATCAAACCGGCACTTCCACACTCACTAACTAGTCCATTTCCTCCAGTGTTGGAGTAAAATGACTCTGGTATAAATACATGAGATAGGAACGAGAAGAGCCTGTTCTGAAGAAACATAGCTATGCTGCTACCAGGCTGCCTCCCCATTTCCCCATCCCTCCATCTCTCATTGGATGAAATTCACCCACTTCTGTGCACGCACATAGTCCCGATGGAGAGAATAAACGAGGCAATGTTACAGACAGATGAAAGAGAGAGGGAAAGACAGAGAGAGAGCGAGAGAGGGAGGGGGTGAGAGAGAGACAGAGAGAGGGGGTGAGAGAGAGACAGCAGTGCATTCTCACAGTTGATTACGCTCCTCAAGAGCCCTTTATCTGTTCAGAGATGGAAAGGTGGTACTTTAGATTTGTATAGTTATTTATTTTTATTTAACCTTTATTTATACAGGGAATCCAAATTGATACATTACATTTACATTTAAGTCATTTAGCAGACGCTCTTATACCAGGGTCTCTTTTTCAATAGTGCCCTGTGTTACAACAATCAACAATCGCATCAGCTTAAATGGATAAGTTGCATACAGAGCAGAAATTCTATATAGAGTCAAATTAATTAGATTTTACATGTTCACTCCACAATGATCAGGTCCTGTATTAAAGTCTTAAAGTGACATAAACCAGGATGTCAAGCTCTAATGCATCCCACTGGGCACACACTGGTTGAATCAACGTTGTTTCCACATCATTTCAATGACATTACGTTGAACCAATGTGGAATAGATATTGAATTGATGTGCCCAGTGAGGGATACTTCCTTCCTTTGAGTAATCACTGATATAAAGTGCATGGATAGGTGTAAAGTTTCTAATGGAAACTTTGCTTTTATCAATCCACTTGTGTTAGATCAGTGATTATTTCGAGGCAGGGAGGAAGGAATGATGGATGGATTTAAAGGACAGTTGAACTCTTGATTTGTGCAGTTCATTTGTACAAGTGTACTCAACACAGGGCCTGGATTGGCACAGAGTAGGCTTATGACCAGGAGGATGTCACCCAGAGATGACAAGGCCACTGGCTGACTGTCTGGCTGATTGACTGTCTGGCTGACTAACTGTCTGGCTGACTGTCTGGCTGATTGACTGACTGGCTGGCTGACTAACTGTCTGGCTGGCTTTCTGACTGTCTGGCTGGCTGGCTGACTGGCTGACTGTCTTGCCAGGTCACAGTTGTAAATGAGAACTTGTCCTCAACTGGCCTACCTGGTCCAATAAAGGTAAAATAAAAAATAAAATATGATACAGATCAGGATTTTGCTCTATATGCTGCTAGCCTGCACTCCTTCCAGGACCCCAGGAAGAAAAGCTATGGCTTTATGCAACAGCTAATGGGGATCCAAATCAACTACATCAACAGTCGGAATCTGAGCATCTCAGTACTAGCTACACAATCAATGTGTAGTAAATCTATGGCTGTGTTTTTAGACATCCACTGATTGGTGGAGGATACTCACATTGATTCACTCTATCCAATGAGATAACAGAATACTGTTTGGTGTACTTAGACCACTTCAATGCACTCTAGCCAATGAGAATGCAGATTACAATTCAGGCAATAGAGAGAGAATAGCCCTCTTCTTCATCAGGTCAATATATGGTTGTTGGGATACACAGACCTGCAATGATTTGAGAGTAGCAGTGTATGTGCTTATGGAGAATTAGTATGTGTTTGAGTCACCAGAAATCTCATTATTGATACATGGAACCGTTTGTTGCATCCTTTGTGCTGTGAAAACGTCTCACTGATAGGGTCAACAGAGAACATCAAAGTCCATTAGAAGACAGTATATCCAGACATTGTCTGTTCACCTCCCCATAACCATATTAATTCATTCAGGCCTCAAATGCATTCTGGTCGACATTTCATATTTAAACACAACGCTATCATATGCCCACCGATTTCTTTTTTTTATCCCTCATTAATTCTGAATACCCTTATAGCTGATTAAGGATTGTGTTTTGTCAATTGTCTAATTCGACTGAATTGTGTAATGTAACGAGACTGTTTTGTCATACATTTAGCAAAAATATAGTCTACACAATGATCAAATTGTTCTCCATTCTCGTCAAGTAGAGTAGCACAATGCGCATTGTTTCGAGCGCCATAATTATAATCGAGAAATGGTGCAAAATGACGGATCAAACAGCCTACCTTTGATCACTGCGACTCACAATGCCGTTGATGTTGAGTCTCGGGTGGCTTGTCCTGTTATCATTACAAGACGTATAGGAAAACGCACTGTCCACGGCAAACACACATTCCATCGCCTCCTTCCATCCAGGATCCACCCAAACCAAACCACTTTGCTTTTCTCAATCGGGAATCAAGACATGTGCTGTGCAGTCGCCTGCTGACGCGCAAGGCGCGGACGGGTCCGCTGGTTTAAAAGTGTTGATTTGAAGAGGAAACTCGATTTGTCGATTATTTCTTAATTTAGTTAGCAAGCACACCTTATATTGAAAAAACATATCGAAGACGAAATCGATACATAAAGCAAGTAATTCCAAAGGATATAGCCTGTGTCATTAAATAACCCTCATTTGCTAACCATCTGAAACGGAATAAAGTGGGAATGAAACTGATCTCCCCACAATGTTCTAGCTCTATCTAGGCAAAAGTCTAAAGATATAGGCCTCAGTCTGTATGGATAAGCAACTAGATTGGGCCTAAACACATCTTAACAATCACCTCTACAATATATTCAATGTATTCAGTAGCACTATAGCCTAGCCTACATGACGTCAATAATAGCCCATTCTTTAGACATGCTTACCTACTTAGGCTACCATGTGTAGAACATGTTCATGTGTATTTCAACCATATGTATGGAGATTAGTACCCTGCCTGTGTCACATACACACATTATGTTCTTCTACCTTCATGTGGACCAAAATCCTATTTTCCCTCACCCTAACCTAAACCTAAACCTAACCACTAACCTCTTATTCTAACCCTAACCTTAACCTAACAACTAACCTCTTACCCTAACCCTAATCTTAACCCTAAACCTAACCACTAACCTCTTACCCTAACCCTAACCTTAACCCTAAACCTAACCACTAACCTCTTACCCTAACCCTAATTCTAACCCTAACCTTAACCTAACAACTAACCTCTTACCCTAACCTTAACCCTAAACCTAACCACTAACCTCTTACCCTAAACCTAACCACTAAACTCTTACCCTAACCCTAACCCTAAACCTAACCACTAACCTCTTACCCTAACCCTAATTCTAACCTTAACCTAACAACTAACCTCTTACCCAAACCTTAACCCTAAACCTAACCACTAACCTCTTACCCTAACCCTAACCTTAACCCTAAACCTAACCACTAACCTCTTACCCTAACCCTAACCCTAACCTTAACCTAACAACTAACCTCTTACCCAAACCTTAACCCTAAACCTAACCACTAACCTCTTACCCTAACCCTAACCTTAACCCTAAACCTAACCACTAACCTCTTACCCTAACCCTAACCTTAACCCTAACCCTAAACCTAACCACTAACCTCTTACCCTAACCCTAACCCCAACCCTAAACCTAACTCCTAACCCTAAACCTAACCACTAACCTCTTACCCTAACCCTAACCCTAACCTAAACCTAACAACTAACCTCTTACCCTAACCCTAATTCTTACCCTAACTTTAACCCGTGAACCTAACTCCTAACCCTAACCCTAAACCTAACCACTAACCTCTTACCCTAACCCTAATTCTAACCCTTACCTTAACCTGTGAACCTAACTCCTAACCCTAAACCTAACCACTAACCTCTTACCCTAACCCTAATTCTAACCCTAACCTTAACCCTAAACCTAACCACTAACCTCTTACCCTAACCCTAATTCTAACCCTAACCTTAACCCGTGAGCCTAACTCCTAAACCTAACTTACTAACCTCTTACCCTAACCCTAATTCTAACCCTAACCTTAATTGTAACCTTAAACTTAAAATAGCCTTTGTCCTAATGGGAAAAATCCCCACGAGGAAGAATTTTCCTTTTCTTACAATCCTTTTGGGGATTTTAGGTCCCCACAAGGATAGAAGAACCAACACACACACACACACACACACACACACACACACACACACACACACACACACACACACACACACACACACACACACACACACACACACACACACACACACACACACACACACACACACACACACACACACACAGAGAGAGAGAGAGAGACATTCATACTGTGGGATACTCAGACAGACAGAGAAGAGAACTGTAACAATAATAATGTAATGGACATGTAGCTTAACTGTATTACTTCCAGTAGATGGGAGTATTGTCATAGTGTTTACTACATTTGCAGATTCACTCAGGAGCCTCTCACAGTGCAAATGTGCACATGTGAGAGGAAGGACATGTGCAAATATACACACACACACACACACACACACACACACACACACACACACACACACACACACACACACACACACACACACACACACACACACACACACACACACACACACACACACACACACACACACACACACACACACAATCCAAATGTTCATATTGCAACAGCTCATCAGACAGTAATTTTGTATTGTAGATATGTCATGGCAGAGTAGTCGTGTAACAAGGTGTTGCATGATGCACTGTTTTATTTGTGTGATGTAACTGCCTTCATCTTGTTTGGACCCCAGGAAGAGTAGCTGCCATGGCAACAGCTAATGGAGATCCTTAATAAATGCAAATACAGTAGGCATCCCATTATGTGTTTTGTATAAAGGTTGTTATATCATCTCCCTGTTCATGGAGAAATCTACAGTATGTCGTCTTGAGATGTAGTTGAGAGATGTAGATACTTTGATGATATACCACTGATCTATGGTATTTCTGAATGACAATCTAGTGTTACTCTGTTTACATGCTCCTGACCTGACACAGTGATGTCAGCTAGTTGACCATGTCTCTCTCTCTCTCTCTCTCTCTCTCTCTCTCTCAATTCAATTACAGTTTTTCTCAATTGCTAAAACACAATTTCTGAAACCTTGCTCCATTTTCTGAAAACATTAAACACAAAACCTCATCTTCAAGCACTATTTACATAACCTCTGACTCCTCTTGCAAAATGAAACATTCGCCTCAAAACAGTTTTATCTGTGGTCGAAATCAAAATGATATACACTCTCAAGCAGTCAGTAAACAATACACCGAAAAATAGAAAACACATTGTTCAAAACATACAATTCTCAGAGAGAAGTACATTTTTAATCTAAAAAAATATTCATATTTTTCCGTCATTGTCTTTTGATGAACGAAAACATGTTCTATCATAGTAGCTCAAAATTGATCAGAAATTACTACTCTGCTTTGCTCTTTGCAATTTAGTTTTTTGTTCTTCCTCCTCCTTGTACCCCTATTTTTACAGTACTGTACCCTGCATCTCACAAACTTGTCCTTTGTCTCTGTGATAGTGTAATTCTTGTTCTTTGTTGATATGAACCTGCAACCAGTCAAAATCTATTGAGC
This sequence comes from Oncorhynchus nerka, assembly GCF_034236695.1. Taxonomy (NCBI): domain Eukaryota; kingdom Metazoa; phylum Chordata; class Actinopteri; order Salmoniformes; family Salmonidae; genus Oncorhynchus; species Oncorhynchus nerka. The sequence continues at coordinate 72,274,870 of NC_088398.1, read as the reverse complement.
AGTCAGTACTGTTAATAAATGGAAAGCACAATGTTCAGGGCCATACAATGTGTCCATTGTACAGTATACAACCTACAATGCACTGTACTACAGTATCCATTCTCAGACTTTCTCCTTCCCACCTTCAACAACCTGTTTGCTATCTGAACTGGCTTATATTGGTTGTGTCGCATCATTTGAAACAGGTTAAATCAATTTTGAGTGGTTGTGTTCAATCAATGACATATGTTCTCTATTTGTATTTGATTGTTGCCACTTGTGTTTACCAGTATGGATGACATGTGCATTAGAGTGCAGAATGTGTTTTGAGAATGAGAATGTGTTTAGAGTTTTGCTGAAAAGTCTAAGTGAGATCTGCAAATTGTGTTTCATCATGTGACATGGTTTAAGGTATTGACAACAGACTGCATAATTAGCTAAATGAGTCCAGGTAACTGAGAACATTGTTCAGCCAATGGGTTTTAGTGTTTTAGCAATTGAGAAAAACTGTAAATTCAAATAGTTGTATTGGCAAGGGGAACGTGTTTACATTGCCATTGTCACGCCCAGGGGCCTGTTGCACAAAAGTAGAATTAAGACATCCGGGATAAATGACTCAGCTGAGCTCAATGAAGCCAAAACATGTGCGTCCAGGCTTAATTGGTTGCACAAAGACCAAGCCAGGATGAGCAGACACGGATTCATTAAGCCAGGTGAAACCAATCCTGGATAGGTGCGCGCTCACGGCTCACTCAAATAGACCCCGCCACAGATCACAGATTAACTGATTTACCATGGCAACTAGAGCCGCGTACTTTTCCCCGTCGGAAGCACAAATCCTCATGGAGGCATACGAGGAGGTAAAAGATATAATTAAGAAGAAAGGCAACACCGCCACAGTGATAAAGCAAAGAGAAAAAGCGTGGCAAAGTATTGCAGACCGCCTGAATGCGTAAGTAGTGCACAATTACACACTCACCGCTCCGCTGAAACATCACAATTACAATTCAAATATTTAATTCACATCTCCAAAAATGCAGTTGTACTGTAATTATGAAACGGTTAAATTTTTAATTGAAATGCACTGCAGATATGAGTGAAATTGTGTAAAGTAACTCCATCACACTGTATAAAGCTATGATAAATTTTTTGATATTTTTACTGAAAACAAGACAAAAATACCAAGTAATTTTTTGCAGTGTGACTCCATTAAATGTGTGTGTTGTGTGTGTGTGTGTGTGTAGATTATACATAAACGGACATGGCAGCAGGTCAAAATCAAATACAAGAACATTCTGCAGAATGGTATGGTCCCTGACTAATATTTAACAAAGCACAAGCATATATTGTACCCAGAAGGTGCCTGCTCACACATTGTCTGTACTGTTTTAGCAGTGAAAAAGAATACCCACAGACAAGGCACGGGTGGTGGGTCACCAAAGGCTGACCTTACCCCAGCAGAGGACATGGCCTTGGAGCTAAATAAAGGCAGGCCCTGGGGATCCCCCCAGGGATCCCCTAAATGTTAGAGGGGATCCCTGGGGGGAAAGAGACGAGCATAGGTTCCTCCCAAGATGCCACCCGCTTCATTCAAGGTATGTCCTTCCATCTCTACATGGGATACAACCACATTCATATTGAATCAATTTGGACTGTCTGACTTTGGTTTACCTATTGCCTTGCAGTGCCTGGCAGCACTGTGTTCCTGTTAGAGCCACCAGCACAAGCACCAGACGATGCTGATCCAGTGAGTACTCCATCAAAGGCATACTGTAGGCCTGGCATGTCTTGTCTACTAGCTTCAATATGAATCCGATTAAATGTGATAGGGTGAAGGCCCCAGTGCAGCAGCAACAGCACATGATGGAGACGATGATGAGGAGGAGACCATCTCTCTGGATTCCAGAAGGCATGAGGTATCATGTTAAGACTGTGAAAGTACTATTTACTCTACAATGGTGAGGAGTCCTCATCAAAATCAAAAAATCTAATTTATTTTACAGGACCCAGATGCTATACAGTGGGAAAACCAGCCTGGCAACATAGTGCGTATTAATAAAAGGACACCACATCCTGCCAAATTCCAGCTGCGCTAATTGTATTGTGTTCACAGAGCTCACAAGCTATCAGAAAGTTGTATGGCAACCACCTCCGGCGCCAAATAGAACTGGCAGACATAGACATTCAGTACAAGAAGAAAAAGATGGAAAATCTTGCACTGGAGTCCGAAATAAAAAAGAGGACAATTAGGAAACTGGACCTTGAAATAAAAAAACTTGAGAGGGAGGTGAGATATGCCTTCAATGTACACTGTATGCTAACTGTAACACAAATGTATTAATCATTATTTGTCTTTCCTCCCCAGCTCCAAGAAGATGACACAGCTCAAAATAAAAATTAGGTATATTCTCGTAAAGTCAAGTGAGCCATGACATATGAGCTCTTATTGTGAGCACACAGGACGGTGGCATCTTTCTAAGGTTTTTTTTATTTTCCCAGCAATCAGTACAACCAAGTCATCGTTATAAGGCATCGCCTCTTTGCCCACCCCCAGCACCAGGTGTGGCCACTAGCCTATATGAAGGCCCAAAATTGTGTGTTCCTTTCTGCTCTGACAATGGCATGCCCATTTGTGCGAGATGTGGTGGATGAAGAAGCACTTGTGCTGAGGAGAGCCTTCAGGCGAGAAAGGGTCTTCAGGGACCGGTTGGACCCACTGGCCTTCCCTGATGACCATCTATATGAAAGATACAGGTTTTCTGCAGATGGCATCAGGTATCTATGCAGACTACTGGGTCCCAGGATTAAGCACCGCACTGCACGGAGCCATGCACTGAGTGTGGAGCAAATGGTTTGTGTGGCCTTGCGCTTTTTGCTAGTGGAGCCTTCCTGTACTCAGTGGGGATGCATTTACATTTACATTTACATTTAAGTCATTTAGCAGACGCTCTTATCCAGAGCGACTTACAAATTGGTGCTTTCACCTTATGACATCCAGTGGAACAGCCACTTTACAATAGTGCATCTAGGTCTTTTAAGGGGGAGGGGGAGGGGGTGGGGGTGAGAAGGATTACTTTATCCTATCCTAGGTATTCCTTAAAGAGGTGGGGTTTCAGGTGTCTCCGGAAGGTGGTGATTGACTCCGCTGTCCTGGCGTCGTGAGGGAGTTTGTTCCACCATTGGGGGCCAGAGCAGCGAACAGTTTTGACTGGGCTGAGCGGGAACTGTACTTCCTCAGTGGTAGGGAGGCGAGCAGGCCAGAGGTGGATGAACGCAGTGCCCTTGTTTGGGTGTAGGGCCTGATCAGAGCCTGGAGGTACTGAGGTGCCGTTCCCCTCACAGCTCCGTAGGCAAGCACCATGGTCTTGTAGCGGATGCGAGCTTCAACTGGAAGCCAGTGGAGAGAGCGGAGGAGCGGGGTGACGTGAGAGAACTTGGGAAGGTTGAACACCAGACGGGCTGCGGCGTTCTGGATGAGTTGTAGGGTTTAATGGCACAGGCAGGGAGCCCAGCCAACAGCGAGTTGCAGTAATCCAGACGGGAGATGACAAGTGCCTGGATTAGGACCTGCGCCGCTTCCTGTGTGAGGCAGGGTCGTACTCTGCGGATGTTGTAGAGCATGAACCTACAGGAACGGGGATGCAGAACAGCTGAACAAGGCCACAATTTGCCGCACAATAAGGAGTGTGTGTCTGGCTATCAAAGCATTAGCAGATGTCTTCATCTCCTTCCCTGGCCACAGAAGACTCTGTGACATCAAAGAGGAGTTCTATAGGATTGCAGGTAAGAGGATCTACAAATTACAGGACAACTGTTAACACATAGTAGGATACTCATTACTTTGTGTGACAGGTTTCCCCAATGTCATTGGTGCAGTGGACTGCACACACATAAGGATAAAAGCCCCTCAGGTGCCCATGAGGCCGATTTTGTGAATAGGAAATCCTTTCACAGCATTAATGTTCAGGTGAACATAACTTTTGATATTGTCCATTGACGAACACTCTGCATTGCCAGTGATGTGCATTGATTGGTGTAATATTCCTCATCTTATGATTTCAGATGGTCTGCAATGCTGACTGTGTGATCAGCAATGTTGTGGCAAAATGGCCTGGCTCAGTCCATGACTCCAGAATCTTTCGGGCCTCTGAAATCTATCAGTGCCTATCACAAGGTAAGCCACACAACCCCTATTTATAACCATCATGGCTGTGTCAAGAATATCACTGTGTTTATGAGGTAGTAATGATGAGATTTTGTGTTGACAGGTGAATTCTCTGGTGTGTTGCTGGGAGACAGGGGGTATGGCTGCCAGCCTTTTCTCCTGACACCTTTCACAGACCCCCAGGAAGCACAGCAGGCCTACAACCATGCCCATGCCAGGACCAGGGCCAGAGTTGAAATGACCTTTGGCCTCCTGAAGGCACGCTTTCACTGCCTTCACAAATTAAGGGTCAGTCCTGTTAGGGCATGTGATATTACTGTGGCTTGTGCTGTCCTCCACAATGTGGCCTGCCTGAGGAAGGAGAGGGCCCCCAGAGTGCCACCAGCCATGGACTGGGACAATCCGGCAATCTTCCCTGATGACGACAGTGGTCGGCTGCTGAGGGACCAATATGTGTTGAATTATTTTAGTTAGTATGTGTGCTTTCAATTTTGGTTAAATATGTCCTGCGGTGGCAGAGGAATTTGGGTTTTTTGGGTTCGTTTTTTGACGAATTTGGCCTCTTATGATGTTTGTGCGGTATACTGTGTGTAATACAAGGCTGCAGGGAGGCTACTGCATCCATTCATTTGTCTGTTCAGTTGATGTGTATGGATTTGTCCTGCATTTATTTTAGTGTGCAGACATGCAGGGTGTGTTATATACAGACCTTTGAATGTGTATGTATCATTTTGTATAATATGCTTGGATTCTGTGCTTTCCATCTTGTAGAGTCACTGTGACTTCAGTTTCGAAAGGAGCTGATGGTTTACCTGCTTTGTTTTGTCCTTATTCAATAAAGGAACATAATGTTACACATTGTGTTTTTATATTCATATGGAATGTGTATTTGTTTATATGACAGAGTACTAGGGCCACACTGAAGAAAAAGGATAAAGTCATAAATTTATGAGGCTGGTTCTTTCTGCAGAAAAGCTACATATTGTTTTTACAGTTTTGATACTTATGACAATGTGATACTTAATATTCTGGCACATCAGCATGTCTTTGTTTATGAAACCATACTGAAGTACAATTTCACGAAATGCCCCACATCTGTCATTTTAACAACTGTCCTCCTTTAAAACAACTGGTTACAATATTATGACTTGTGTTTTTTCCCCTCTGTGGCCCTAATATTCTATCATTTTATATATAGCCTTATAGTCTATGGGAAACTGTAAATTATCTAATGATAGCAACATCTAAAAATCATTTTTTATCCAAAATCATTGAAATTAATGATCACAAACGTTTAAATAATAACAGTGGGTCTAGTTATATGTGATAACAATGTATAGTGAGCAGTGAAATAACTATTGGTTTCCATTTGTGGTGACTGCTGACTGACATTAGGGATGAGATTAAATAGATCCTGGAATTTAGCCTGGTCTGGAGCAGGCTAGCTCCACAGAATAAATCTCCATGGTAATTTATACCATAACATATCCTCCTGCCCCCTATCCATCTTTAGTGCAACCGGATTACGGATCAATTGAGCCAGGATCACCAAGATATCCTGGCTTAATCCCTTATCCTAGTTTTGTGCAACAGGCCCCTGGTCGAAGTATTTTGTGTTTATCTTTATTTATTTTGGTCAGGCCAGGGTGTGGCATGGGTTTTTGTATGTGGTGTGTATATATGGGGGGATTGTAGCTAGTGGGGTGTTCTAGATAAGTCTATGGCTGTCTGAAGTGGTTCTCAATCAGAGGCAGGTGTTTATCGTTGTCTCTGATTGGGAACCATATTTAGGCAGCCATATTCTTTGGTTGTATTGTGGGTGATTGTCCTGTGTGTCTTGATGTCCTTGTTAGAGGTTAGTAGACACTTGTATAGGCTGTTTTCGGTTTTCGTTTCGTTTATTGTTTTGTAGTGTTAGTGTTTTGTCGTGTTACGTTTGTTTATTAAAGATGAATCGAAATAGACACGCTGCAGTTTGGTCCGACTCTCCTTCACCATTAGAAAGCCGTTACAGAATCACCCACCACAGGACCAAGCAGCGTGTCAACAGGCAGGAGCCACAGGAGAAGCAACAGAGGCAGCAGCAGCAGGAGCAGCAGCAGCTACAGTGGGAGAGATTGCACCACCTGGAGAAATGGACAGGGAGGAGGAACTGGACGGTAAAGGACCCTGGGATCAGCCTGGAGATTATTGTCGCCCAAAGCCGAGCTGAGGCAGCAAAAGCAGAGAGGCGGCATTATGAGGAGCTAGCACGGCAGAGCGGATGGAAGCCTGAGAGTCAGCCCCAAAAATTTCTTGGGGGAGGCTCACAGGGAGTATGGCTACGCTAGGTAGGAGACCTACGCTAACTTCCTGTGGTTACCGGGGGGCTAGAGAGACCGGGCAGGCACCTTGTTATGCAGTGGTGCGCACGGTGTCCCCAGTGCGGGTGCATAGCCCGGTGCGGTATATTCCAGCTCCTCGTATCGGCCGGGCTAGAGTGGGCATCGAGCCAGGTAAGGTTGGGCAGGCTCGGTGCTCAAGAGCTCCAGTGCGCCTGCACGGTCCGGTCTATCCAGTACCACCTCCACACCCCAGCCCTCCGGTAGCAGCTCCCCGCACCAGGCTTCCTGTGCGTGTCCTCGGTTCATTACCACCAGTGCCAGCACCACGCATCAGGCCTACAGTGTGTCCCGCCTGTCCGGCGCCGCTGCCGGAGCCTCCCGCCTGTCCGGCGCGCGCTGCCGGAGCCTCCCGCCTGTCCGGCGCCGCTGCCGGAGCCTCCCGCCTGTCCGGCGCCGCTGCCGGAGCGCCCCGCCTGTCCGGCGCGCTGCCGGAGCTCCCGCCTGTCCGCGCCGCTGCCGGAGCTCTCCCGCCTGTCCGGCGCCGCTGCCGGAGCCTCCCGCCTGTCCGGCGCGCTGCCGGAGCGTCCCGCCTGTCCGGCGCCGCTGCCGGAGCCTCCCGCCTGTCCGGCGCGCTGCCGGAGCCTCCCGCCTGTCCAGCGCCGCTGCCGAGCGTCCCGCCTGTCCGGCGCCGCTGCCGAGCGCCCCGCCTGTCCGGCGCCGCTGCCGGAGCGTCCCGCCTGTCCGGCGCTGTCAGAGCTACCGCCCCTCATGCCAGAGGCGCCAGTACTCCTCTGTTCAGCGCAGCCAGAGCTGTCAGCCTGCATGAAGCATCCAGAGCTGTCAGTCTGCCCAGCGCCGTCTGAGCTACCCGTCTGCCCAGCGCCGTCTGAGCTACCCGTCTGCCCAGCGCCGTCTGAGCCACCCGTCTGCCCAGCGCCGTCTGAGCCACCCGTCTGCCCAGCGCCGTCTGAGCCACCCGTCTGCCCAGCGCCGCCAGTGCTCCCAGTCTGCCCAGCGCCGCCAGTGCTCCCAGTCTGCCCAGCGCCGCCAGTGCTCCCAGTCTGCCCAGCGCCGCCAGTCTGCCCAGCGCCGCCAGTCTGCCCAGCGCCGCCAGTCTGCCCAGCGTCGCCAGTCTGCCCAGCGCCGTCTGAGCCACCCGTCTGCCCAGCGCCGTCTGAGCCACCCGTCTGCCCAGCGCCGCCAGTGCCGCCAGTCTGCCAGGATCAGTTAGATCCGCCATTCAGCCAGGATCCGCCAGTCAGCAAGGATCCGCCAGTCTGCCAGGATCCGCCAGAAGTGCCAGTCAGCCAGGATCTGCCAGATCCGCTAGTCAGCCAGGATCCGCCAGTCAGCCAGGATCTGCCAGTCAGCCAGGATCTGTCGGAACCACCAGCCAGCCAGGATCTGGGAGATCCATCAACCTGCCTGAGCTTCCTCTCACTCCCGAGCTTCCTCTCACTCCCGAGCTTCCTCTCACTCCCGAGCTTCCTCTCACTCCCGAGCTTCCTCTCACTCCCGAGCTTCCTCTCACTCCCGAGCTTCCTCTCACTCCCGAGCTTCCTCTCACTCCTGAGCTTCCCTCAGTCCCGAGCTGCCTCAGTCCCGAGCTGCCCCTCAGTCCCGATCTGCTCCTCAATCCAGTGGGTTTCTGGGTGAGGACTACTAGGCCATGGTCGGCGGCGAGGGTGGACTATCCAGGGACGCGAGGAGAGGGGACTAAGACATTAATTGAGTGGGGTCCACGTCCCGCGCCGGAACCGCCACCATGGACAGACGCCCACCCGGACCCTCCCTATTTGTTTTGAGGTGCGTTCGGGAGTCCGCACCTTAGGGGGGGGGTTCTGTCACGCCCTGGTCGAAGTATTTTGTGTTTATCTTTATTTATTTTGGTCAGGCCAGGGTGTGGCATGGGTTTTTGTATGTGGTGTGTATATATGGGGGATTGTAGCTAGTGGGGTGTTCTAGATAAGTCTATGGCTGTCTGAAGTGGTTCTCAATCAGAGGCAGGTGTTTATCGTTGTCTCTGATTGGGAACCATATTTAGGCAGCCATATTCTTTGGTTGTATTGTGGGTGATTGTCCTGTGTGTCTTGATGTCCTTGTTAGAGGTTAGTAGACACTTGTATAGGCTGTTTTCGGTTTTCGTTTCGTTTATTGTTTTGTAGTGTTAGTGTTTTGTCGTGTTACGTTTGTTTATTAAAGATGAATCGAAATAGACACGCTGCAGTTTGGTCCGACTCTCCTTCACCATTAGAAAGCCGTTACAGAATCACCCACCACAGGACCAAGCAGCGTGTCAACAGGCAGGAGCCACAGGAGAAGCAACAGAGGCAGCAGCAGCAGGAGCAGCAGCAGCTACAGTGGGAGAGATTGCACCACCTGGAGAAATGGACAGGGAGGAGGAACTGGACGGTAAAGGACCCTGGGATCAGCCTGGAGATTATTGTCGCCCCAAAGCCGAGCTGGAGGCAGCAAAAGCAGAGAGGCGGCATTATGAGGAGCTAGCACGGCAGAGCGGATGGAAGCCTGAGAGTCAGCCCCAAAAATTTCTTGGGGGAGGCTCACAGGGAGTATGGCTACGCTAGGTAGGAGACCTACGCTAACTTCCTGTGGTTACCGGGGGGCTAGAGAGACCGGGCAGGCACCTTGTTATGCAGTGGTGCGCACGGTGTCCCCAGTGCGGGTGCATAGCCCGGTGCGGTATATTCCAGCTCCTCGTATCGGCCGGGCTAGAGTGGGCATCGAGCCAGGTAAGGTTGGGCAGGCTCGGTGCTCAAGAGCTCCAGTGCGCCTGCACGGTCCGGTCTATCCAGTACCACCTCCACACCCCAGCCCTCCGGTAGCAGCTCCCCGCACCAGGCTTCCTGTGCGTGTCCTCGGTTCATTACCACCAGTGCCAGCACCACGCATCAGGCCTACAGTGTGTCCCGCCTGTCCGGCGCCGCTGCCGGAGCCTCCCGCCTGTCCGGCGCCGCTGCCGGAGCCTCCCGCCTGTCCGGCGCCGCTGCCGGAGCCTCCCGCCTGTCCGGCGCCGCTGCCGGAGCGTCCCGCCTGTCCGGCGCCGCTGCCGGAGCCTCCCGCCTGTCCGGCGCCGCTGCCGGAGCCTCCCGCCTGTCCGGCGCCGCTGCCGGAGCGTCCCGCCTGTCCGGCGCCGCTGCCGGAGCGTCCCGCCTGTCCGGCGCCGCTGCCGGAGCGTCCCGCCTGTCCGGCGCTGTCAGAGCTACCGCCCCTCATGCCAGAGGCGCCAGTACTCCTCTGTTCAGCGCAGCCAGAGCTGTCAGCCTGCATGAAGCATCCAGAGCTGTCAGTCTGCCCAGCGCCGTCTGAGCTACCCGTCTGCCCAGCGCCGTCTGAGCTACCCGTCTGCCCAGCGCCGTCTGAGCCACCCGTCTGCCCAGCGCCGTCTGAGCCACCCGTCTGCCCAGCGCCGTCTGAGCCACCCGTCTGCCCAGCGCCGTCTGAGCCACCCGTCTGCCCAGCGCCGTCTGAGCCACCCGTCTGCCCAGCGCCGTCTGAGCCACCCGTCTGCCCAGCGCCGCCAGTGCTCCCAGTCTGCCCAGCGCTGCCAGTGCTCCCAGTCTGCCCAGCGCCGCCAGTGCTCCCAGTCTGCCCAGCGCCGCCAGTCTGCCCAGCGCCGCCAGTCTGCCCAGCGCCGCCAGTCTGCCCAGCGTCGCCAGTCTGCCCAGCGTCGCCAGTCTGCCCAGCGCCGTCTGAGCCACCCGTCTGCCCAGCGCCGTCTGAGCCACCCGTCTGCCCAGCGCCGCCAGTGCCGCCAGTCTGCCAGGATCAGTTAGATCCGCCATTCAGCCAGGATCCGCCAGTCAGCAAGGATCCGCCAGTCTGCCAGGATCCGCCAGAAGTGCCAGTCAGCCAGGATCTGCCAGATCCGGTAGTCAGCCAGGATCCGCCAGTCAGCCAGGATCTGCCAGTCAGCCAGGATCTGTCGGAACCACCAGCCAGCCAGGATCTGGGAGATCCATCAACCTGCCTGAGCTTCCTCTCACTCCCGAGCTTCCTCTCACTCCCGAGCTTCCTCTCACTCCCGAGCTTCCTCTCACTCCCGAGCTTCCTCTCACTCCCGAGCTTCCTCTCACTCCCGAGCTTTCTCTCACTCCCGAGCTTCCTCTCACTCCCGAGCTTCCTCTCACTCCCGAGCTTCCTCTCACTCCTGAGCTTCCCCTCAGTCCCGAGCTGCCTCAGTCCCGAGCTGCCCCTCAGTCCCGATCTGCTCCTCAATCCAGTGGGTTTCTGGGTGAGGACTACTAGGCCATGGTCGGCGGCGAGGGTGGACTATCCAGGGACGCGAGGAGAGGGGACTAAGACATTAATTGAGTGGGGTCCACGTCCCGCGCCGGAACCGCCACCATGGACAGACGCCCACCCGGACCCTCCCTATTTGTTTTGAGGTGCGTTCGGGAGTCCGCACCTTAGGGGGGGGTTCTGTCACGCCCTGGTCGAAGTATTTTGTGTTTATCTTTATTTATTTTGGTCAGGCCAGGGTGTGGCATGGGTTTTTGTATGTGGTGTGTATATATGGGGGGGATTGTAGCTAGTGGGGTGTTCTAGATAAGTCTATGGCTGTCTGAAGTGGTTCTCAATCAGAGGCAGGTGTTTATCGTTGTCTCTGATTGGGAACCATATTTAGGCAGCCATATTCTTTGGTTGTATTGTGGGTGATTGTCCTGTGTGTCTTGATGTCCTTGTTAGAGGTTAGTAGACACTTGTATAGGCTGTTTTCGGTTTTCGTTTCGTTTATTGTTTTGTAGTGTTAGTGTTTTGTCGTGTTACGTTTGTTTATTAAAGATGAATCGAAATAGACACGCTGCAGTTTGGTCCGACTCTCCTTCACCATTAGAAAGCCGTTACAGAATCACCCACCACAGGACCAAGCAGCGTGTCAACAGGCAGGAGCCACAGGAGAAGCAACAGAGGCAGCAGCAGCAGGAGCAGCAGCAGCTACAGTGGGAGAGATTGCACCACCTGGAGAAATGGACAGGGGAGGAGGAACTGGACGGTAAAGGACCCTGGGATCAGCCTGGAGATTATTGTCGCCCCAAAGCCGAGCTGGAGGCAGCAAAAGCAGAGAGGCGGCATTATGAGGAGCTAGCACGGCAGAGCGGATGGAAGCCTGAGAGTCAGCCCCAAAAATTTCTTGGGGGGGGGAGGCTCACAGGGAGTATGGCTACGCTAGGTAGGAGACCTACGCTAACTTCCTGTGGTTACCGGGGGGCTAGAGAGACCGGGCAGGCACCTTGTTATGCAGTGGTGCGCACGGTGTCCCCAGTGCGGGTGCATAGCCCGGTGCGGTATATTCCAGCTCCTCGTATCGGCCGGGCTAGAGTGGGCATCGAGCCAGGTAAGGTTGGGCAGGCTCGGTGCTCAAGAGCTCCAGTGCGCCTGCACGGTCCGGTCTATCCAGTACCACCTCCACACCCCAGCCCTCCGGTAGCAGCTCCCCGCACCAGGCTTCCTGTGCGTGTCCTCGGTTCATTACCACCAGTGCCAGCACCACGCATCAGGCCTACAGTGTGTCCCGCCTGTCCGGCGCCGCTGCCGGAGCCTCCCGCCTGTCCGGCGCCGCTGCCGGAGCCTCCCGCCTGTCCGGCGCCGCTGCCGGAGCCTCCCGCCTGTCCGGCGCCGCTGCCGGAGCGTCCCGCCTGTCCGGCGCCGCTGCCGGAGCCTCCCGCCTGTCCGGCGCCGCTGCCGGAGCCTCCCGCCTGTCCGGCGCCGCTGCCGGAGCGTCCCGCCTGTCCGGCGCTGTCAGAGCTACCGCCCCTCATGCCAGAGGCGCCAGTACTCCTCTGTTCAGCGCAGCCAGAGCTGTCAGCCTGCATGAAGCATCCAGAGCTGTCAGTCTGCCCAGCGCCGTCTGAGCTGTCAGCCCGTCTGCCCAGCGCCAGTCTGAGCTACCCGTCTGCCCAGCGCCGTCTGAGCTACCCGTCTGCCCAGCGCCGTCTGAGCCACCCGTCTGCCCAGCGCCGTCTGAGCCACCCGTCTGCCCAGCGCCGTCTGAGCCACCCGTCTGCCCAGCGCCGTCTGAGCCACCCGTCTGCCCAGCGCCGTCTGAGCCACCCGTCTGCCCAGCGCCGTCTGAGCCACCCGTCTGCCCAGCGCCGCCAGTGCTCCCAGTCTGCCCAGCGCCGCCAGTGCTCCCAGTCTGCCCAGCGCCGCCAGTGCTCCCAGTCTGCCCAGCGCCGCCAGTCTGCCCAGCGCCGCCAGTCTGCCCAGCGCCGCCAGTCTGCCCAGCGTCGCCAGTCTGCCCAGCGCCGTCTGAGCCACCCGTCTGCCCAGCGCCGTCTGAGCCACCCGTCTGCCCAGCGCCGCCAGTGCCGCCAGTCTGCCAGGATCAGTTAGATCCGCCATTCAGCCAGGATCCGCCAGTCAGCAAGGATCCGCCAGTCTGCCAGGATCCGCCAGAAGTGCCAGTCAGCCAGGATCTGCCAGATCCGCTAGTCAGCCAGGATCCGCCAGTCAGCCAGGATCTGCCAGTCAGCCAGGATCTGTCGGAACCACCAGCCAGCCAGGATCTGGGAGATCCATCAACCTGCCTGAGCTTCCTCTCACTCCCGAGCTTCCTCTCACTCCCGAGCTTCCTCTCACTCCCGAGCTTCTCTCACTCCCGAGCTTCCTCTCACTCCCGAGCTTCCTCTCACTCCCGAGCTTCCTCTCACTCCCGAGCTTCCTCTCACTCCTGAGCTTCCCCTCAGTCCCGAGCTGCCTCAGTCCCGAGCTGCCCCTCAGTCCCGATCTGCTCCTCAATCCAGTGGGTTTCTGGGTGAGGACTACTAGGCCATGGTCGGCGGCGAGGGTGGACTATCCAGGGACGCGAGGAGAGGGGACTAAGACATTAATTGAGTGGGGTCCACGTCCCGCGCCGGAACCGCCACCATGGACAGACGCCCACCCGGACCCTCCCTATTTGTTTTGAGGTGCGTTCGGGAGTCCGCACCTTAGGGGGGGGGTTCTGTCACGCCCTGGTCGAAGTATTTTGTGTTTATCTTTATTTATTTTGGTCAGGCCAGGGTGTGGCATGGGTTTTTGTATGTGGTGTGTATATATGGGGGGATTGTAGCTAGTGGGGTGTTCTAGATAAGTCTATGGCTGTCTGAAGTGGTTCTCAATCAGAGGCAGGTGTTTATCGTTGTCTCTGATTGGGAACCATATTTAGGCAGCCATATTCTTTGGTTGTATTGTGGGTGATTGTCCTGTGTGTCTTGATGTCCTTGTTAGAGGTTAGTAGACACTTGTATAGGCTGTTTTCGGTTTTCGTTTCGTTTATTGTTTTGTAGTGTTAGTGTTTTGTCGTGTTACGTTTGTTTATTAAAGATGAATCGAAATAGACACGCTGCAGTTTGGTCCGACTCTCCTTCACCATTAGAAAGCCGTTACAGAATCACCCACCACAGGACCAAGCAGCGTGTCAACAGGCAGGAGCCACAGGAGAAGCAACAGAGGCAGCAGCAGCAGGAGCAGCAGCAGCTACAGTGGGAGAGATTGCACCACCTGGAGAAATGGACAGGGGAGGAGGAACTGGACGGTAAAGGACCCTGGGATCAGCCTGGAGATTATTGTCGCCCCAAAGCCGAGCTGGAGGCAGCAAAAGCAGAGAGGCGGCATTATGAGGAGCTAGCACGGCAGAGCGGATGGAAGCCTGAGAGTCAGCCCCAAAAATTTCTTGGGGGGGGGGGGGAGGCTCACAGGGAGTATGGCTACGCTAGGTAGGAGACCTACGCTAACTTCCTGTGGTTACCGGGGGGCTAGAGAGACCGGGCAGGCACCTTGTTATGCAGTGGTGCGCACGGTGTCCCCAGTGCGGGTGCATAGCCCGGTGCGGTATATTCCAGCTCCTCGTATCGGCCGGGCTAGAGTGGGCATCGAGCCAGGTAAGGTTGGGCAGGCTCGGTGCTCAAGAGCTCCAGTGCGCCTGCACGGTCCGGTCTATCCAGTACCACCTCCACACCCCAGCCCTCCGGTAGCAGCTCCCCGCACCAGGCTTCCTGTGCGTGTCCTCGGTTCATTACCACCAGTGCCAGCACCACGCATCAGGCCTACAGTGTGTCCCGCCTGTCCGGCGCCGCTGCCGGAGCCTCCCCCTGTCCTGCTCCGGAGCGCCGCTGCCGGAGGTCCCGCCTCCCGCCTGCCGAGCCTCCCGCCTGTCCGGCGCCGCTGCCGGAGCGTCCCGCCTGTCCGGCGCCGCTGCCGGAGCGTCCCGCCTGTCCGGCGCTGTCAGAGCTACCGCCCCTCATGCCAGAGGCGCCAGTACTCCTCTGTTCAGCGCAGCCAGAGCTGTCAGCCTGCATGAAGCATCCAGAGCTGTCAGTCTGCCCAGCGCCGTCTGAGCTACCCGTCTGCCCAGCGCCGTCTGAGCTACCCGTCTGCCCAGCGCCGTCTGAGCTACCCGTCTGCCCAGCGCCGTCTGAGCCACCCGTCTGCCCAGCGCCGTCTGAGCCACCCGTCTGCCCAGCGCCGTCTGAGCCACCCGTCTGCCCAGCGCCGTCTGAGCCACCCGTCTGCCCAGCGCCGCCAGTGCTCCCAGTCTGCCCAGCGCCGCCAGTGCTCCCAGTCTGCCCAGCGCCGCCAGTGCTCCCAGGCTGCCCAGCGCCGCCAGTCTGCCCAGCGCCGCCAGTCTGCCCAGCGTCGCCAGTCTGCCCAGCGTCGCCAGTCTGCCCAGCGTCGCCAGTCTGCCCAGCGCCGTCTGAGCCACCCGTCTGCCCAGCGCCGTCTGAGCCACCCGTCTGCCCAGCGCCGCCAGTGCCGCCAGTCTGCCAGGATCAGTTAGATCCGCCATTCAGCCAGGATCCGCCAGTCAGCAAGGATCCGCCAGTCTGCCAGGATCCGCCAGAAGTGCCAGTCAGCCAGGATCTGCCAGATCCGCTAGTCAGCCAGGATCCGCCAGTCAGCCAGGATCTGCCAGTCAGCCAGGATCTGTCGGAACCACCAGCCAGCCAGGATCTGGGAGATCCATCAACCTGCCTGAGCTTCCTCTCACTCCCGAGCTTCCTCTCACTCCCGAGCTTCCTCTCACTCCCGAGCTTCCTCTCACTCCTGAGCTTCCCCTCAGTCCCGAGCTGCCTCAGTCCCGAGCTGCCCCTCAGTCCCGATCTGCTCCTCAATCCAGTGGGTTTCTGGGTGAGGACTACTAGGCCATGGTCGGCGGCGAGGGTGGACTATCCAGGGACGCGAGGAGAGGGGACTAAGACATTAATTGAGTGGGGTCCACGTCCCGCGCCGGAACCGCCACCATGGACAGACGCCCACCCGGACCCTCCCTATTTGTTTTGAGGTGCGTTCGGGAGTCCGCACCTTAGGGGGGGGGGTTCTGTCACGCCCTGGTCGAAGTATTTTGTGTTTATCTTTATTTATTTTGGTCAGGCCAGGGTGTGGCATGGGTTTTTGTATGTGGTGTGTATATATGGGGGGATTGTAGCTAGTGGGGTGTTCTAGATAAGTCTATGGCTGTCTGAAGTGGTTCTCAATCAGAGGCAGGTGTTTATCGTTGTCTCTGATTGGGAACCATATTTAGGCAGCCATATTCTTTGGTTGTATTGTGGGTGATTGTCCTGTGTGTCTTGATGTCCTTGTTAGAGGTTAGTAGACACTTGTATAGGCTGTTTTCGGTTTTCGTTTCGTTTATTGTTTTGTAGTGTTAGTGTTTTGTCGTGTTACGTTTGTTTATTAAAGATGAATCGAAATAGACACGCGGCAGTTTGGTCCGACTCTCCTTCACCATTAGAAAGCCGTTACAGCCATAGCAAGTGAAATAGATAATAAACAAATGGGAAATAAACAATCTAAAGTTAACAGTAAACATTACAATCACAGAAGGTTGAAATAATATAGACATTTCAGATGTTATATTATTGGCTATGTACAGCATTGTAACAATGTGCAAATAAATAAACAATTAAGGTTGTATTTACAACGGTGTTTGTGCACCACTGATTGCCTTTTTCTTGCATCAACAGGTCACAAATATTGCTGCTGTGTTGGCACACTGTGGTATTTCACCTAATAGATATAGGAGGTTATCGAGATTGGATTTGTTTTCAAATTCTTTGTGGATCTGTGTAATCTGAGGGAAATACCTTGTCTCTATGTTCATACATTTGGCAGGAGGCTAGGAAGTGCAGCTCGCTTTCCACCTCATTGTGTGGGCAGTGGGCAATAGCGGCCTCTCTTGATAGCAAGCAGTACATAGCCAAAGCTTTTCTTCATATGGGTTTCGTCACAGTGGTCAGATATTCTGTTACTGTGTATTCTCTGATTAGAGACAGACATTCCAGGTTGTTCAGTTTTTTCCAATGAGTAAATTAATTATATTTTTGTTTTGTCATGATTTGGTTGGGTCTAATTGTGTTGCTTTCCTGGGGCTCTGTGGGGTCGGTTTGTGTTTGTGAACAGAGTCCCAGTACCAACTGGCTGAGGGGACTCTTCTCTGGTTCATCTCTCTGTAGGTGAGGCCTTAGTTATGGAGACTTTGAGAATCGCTTCCTTTTAGGTGAATTGCTCATTTCTGAATTTGAATGATTAGTGGGAATCATCCTAATTCTGCTCTGCATTATTTGGGGTTTTACGTTATACATGGATGATGTGTTTGCAGAATTCTGCATGCAGTCTCAATTTGGTTGGTGCCCTAGACCTCACAACCAGAAAGGGCAACGTGTTCTATGACTGAAGTATTTTATAGCTAGATCCTAAATGGGATGTCAAATTTGATGTTCCTTTTGATGGCGTAGAAGGTCCTTCTTGCCTTATCTCTCAGATCGTTCACAGCTTTGTGGAAGTTCAAATCAAATCTAACTTTATTTGCCACATGTGCCAAATACAGTGTAGACTTGACCGTGAAATGCTGACTTACAAGCCCTTAACCAACAGTGTAGACTTGACCGTGAAATGCTGACTTACAAGCCCTTAACCAACAGTGTAGACTTGACCGTGAAATGCTTCCTTACAAGCCCTTAACCAACAGTGTAGACTTGACCGTGAAATGCTGACTTACAAGCCCTTAACCAACAGTGTAGACTTGACCGTGAAATGCTTCCTTACAAGCCCTTAACCAACAGTGTAGACTTGACCGTGAAATGCTTCCTTACAAGCCCTTAACCAACAGTGTAGACTTGACCGTGAAATGCTTCCTTACAAGCCCTTAACCAACAGTGTAGACTTGACCGTGAAATGCTTCCTTACAAGCCCTTAACCAACAGTGTAGACTTGACCGTGAAATGCTTCCTTACAAGCCCTTAACCAACAGTGTAGACTTGACCGTGAAATGCTTCCTTACAAGCCCTTAACCAACAGTGTAGACTTGACCGTGAAATGCTTCCTTACAAGCCCTTAACCAACAGTGTAGACTTGACCGTGAAATGCTTCCTTACAAGCCCTTAACCAACAGTGTAGACTTGACCGTGAAATGCTTCCTTACAAGCCCTTAACCAACAGTGTAGACTTGACCGTGAAATGCTTCCTTACAAGCCCTTAACCAACAGTGTAGACTTGACCGTGAAATGCTGACTTACAAGCCCTTAACCAACAGTGTAGACTTGACCGTGAAATGCTGACTTACAAGCCCTTAACCAACAGTACAGTTCAAGAAGTAGAAAATATTTACGAAGTAGACTAAAATAAAAGTAATAATAAAAAGTTACACAATAAGAATAACGAGGCTATATACAGGGGGCACCGGTACGGAGTCAGTGTGGAGGCTATATACAGGGGGCACTGGTACGAAGTCAGTGTGGAGGCTATATACAGGGGGCACCGGTACGGAGTCAGTGTGGAGGCTATATACAGGGGGCACTGGTACGGAGTCAGTGTGGAGGCTATATACAGGGGGCACCGGTACGGAGTCAGTGTGGAGGCTATATACAGGGGGCACCGGTACGGAGTCAGTGTGGAGGCTATATACAGGGGGCACCGGTACGGAGTCAGTGTGGAGGCTATATACAGGGGCACTGGTACGGAGTCAGTGTGGAGGCTATATACAGGGGGCACCGGTACGGAGTCAGTGTGGAGGCTATATACAGGGGGCACCGGTACGGAGTCAGTGTGGAGGCTATATACAGGGGGCACTGGTACGGAGTCAGTGTGGAGGCTATATACAGGGGGCACCGGTACGGAGTCAGTGTGGAGGCTATATACAGGGGGCACTGGTACGGAGTCAGTGTGGAGGCTATATACAGGGGGCACTGGTACGGAGTCAGTGTGGAGGCTATATACAGGGGGCACCGTGCGGAGTCAGTGTGGAGGCTATATACAGGGGGCACTGGTACGGAGTCAGTGTGGAGGCTATATACAGGGGGCACCGGTACGGAGTCAGTGTGGAGGCTATATACAGGGGGCACCGGTACCGAGTCAGTGTGGAGGCTATATACAGGGGGCACCGGTACGGAGTCAGTGTGGAGGCTATATACAGGGGGCACTGGTACTGAGTCAGTGTGGAGGCTATATACAGGGGGCACCGGTACCGAGTCAGTGTGGAGGCTATATACAGGGGGCACCGGTACCGAGTCAGTGTGGAGGCTATATACAGGGGGCACCGGTAGAGTCAGTGTGGAGGCTATATACAGGGGGCACTGGTACTGAGTCAGTGTGGAGGCTATATACAGGGGGCACTGGTACGGAGTCAGTGTGGAGGCTATATACAGGGGGCACTGGTACGGAGTCAGTGTGGAGGCTATATACAGGGGGCACTGGTACGGAGTCAGTGTGGAGGCTATATACAGGGGAACGGTACCGAGTCAGTGTGGAGGCTATATACAGGGGCACCGGTACCGAGTCAGTGTGGAGGCTATATACAGGGGGCACCGGTACGGAGTCAGTGTGGAGGCTATATACAGGGGGCACCGGTACCGAGTCAGTGTGGAGGCTATATACAGGGGGCACCGGTACCGAGTCAGTGTGGAGGCTATATACAGGGGGCACCGGTAGAGTCAGTGTGGAGGCTATATACAGGGGCACTGGTACTGAGTCAGTGTGGAGGCTATATACAGGGGCACTGGTACGGAGTCAGTGTGGAGGCTATATACAGGGGGCACTGGTACGGAGTCAGTGTGGAGGCTATATACAGGGGGCACTGGTACGGAGTCAGTGTGGAGGCTATATACAGGGGGCACCGGTAGAGTCAGTGTGGAGGCTATATACAGGGGGCACTGGTAGAGTCAGTGTGGAGGCTATATACAGGGGGCACTGGTAGAGTCAGTGTGGAGGCTATATACAGGGGGCACCGGTAGAGTCAGTGTGGAGGCTATATACAGGGGGCACTGGTACGGAGTCAGTGTGGAGGCTATATACAGGGGGCACTGGTACGGAGTCAGTGTGGAGGCTATATACAGGGGGCACCGGTAGAGTCAGTGTGGAGGCTATATACAGGGGGCACCGGTACGGAGTCAGTGTGGAGGCTATATACAGGGGGCACCGGTACGGAGTCAGTGTGGAGGCTATATACAGGGGGCACCGGTACGGAGTCAGTGTGGAGGCTATATACAGGGGGCACTGGTACGGAGTCAGTGTGGAGGCTATATACAGGGGGCACCGGTACGGAGTCAGTGTGGAGGCTATATACAGGGGGCACCGGTACCGAGTCAGTGTGGAGGCTATATACAGGGGGCACCGGTACCGAGTCAGTGTGGAGGCTATATACAGGGGGTATCGGTACTGAGTCAGTGTGGAGGCTATATACAGGGGGCACTGGTACGGAGTCAGTGTGGAGGCTATATACAGGGGGCACTGGTACGGAGTCAGTGTGGAGGCTATATACAGGGGGCACTGGTACGGAGTCAGTGTGGAGGCTATATACAGGGGACACTGGTTCGGAGTCAGTGTGGAGGCTATATACAGGGGCACCGGTACGGAGTCAGTGTGGAGGCTATATACAGGGGCACTGGTACGGAGTCAGTGTGGAGGCTATATACAGGGGGCACCGGTACGGAGTCAGTGTGGAGGCTATATACAGGGGCACCGGTGCGGAGTCAGTGTGGAGGCTATATACAGGGGGCACCGGTACGGAGTCAGTGTGGAGGCTATATACAGGGGCACCGGTACGGAGTCAGTGTGGAGGCTATATACAGGGGGCACTGGTACAGGGGGCACGGAGTCAGTGTGGAGGCTATATACAGGGGCACCGGTACCGAGTCAGTGTGGAGGCTATATACAGGGGGCACCGGTACCGAGTCAGTGTGGAGGCTATATACAGGGGGCACCGGTGCGGAGTCAGTGTGGAGGCTATATACAGGGGTACCGGTACCGAGTCAGTGTGGAGGCTATATACAGGGGCACGGTACCGAGTCAGTGTGGAGGCTATATACAGGGGCACCGGTACCGAGTCAGTGTGGAGGCTATATACAGGGGGCACCGGTACCGAGTCAGTGTGGAGGCTATATACAGGGGGCACCGGTACCGAGTCAGTGTGGAGGTTATATACAGGGGGCACCGGTACGGAGTCAGTGTGGAGGCTATATACAGGGGGCACCGGTACGGAGTCAGTGTGGAGGCTATATACAGGGGGCACCGGTACGGAGTCAGTGTGGAGGCTATATACAGGGGGCACCGGTACGGAGTCAGTGTGGAGGTCAGTGTGGAGGCTATATACAGGGGGCACCGGTGCGGAGTCAGTGTGGAGGCTATATACAGGGGCACCGGTGCGGAGTCAGTGTGGAGGCTATATACAGGGGGCACTGGTACGGAGTCAGTGTGGAGGCTATATACAGGGGGCACCGGTACGGAGTCAGTGTGGAGGCTATATACAGGGGCACCGGTACGGAGTCAGTGTGGAGGCTATATACAGGGGCACCGGTACCGAGTCAGTGTGGAGGCTATATACAGGGGGCACCGGTACGGAGTCAGTGTGGAGGCTATATACAGGGGCACCGGTACCGAGTCAGTGTGGAGGCTATATACAGGGGCACCGGTACCGAGTCAGTGTGGAGGCTATATAGTCAGTGTGGGGGCACCAGTGGGGGTACCGGAGTCAGTGTGGAGGCTATATACAGGGGCACCGGTGCGGAGTCAGTGTGGAGGCTATATACAGGGGCACTGGTACGGAGTCAGTGTGGAGGCTATATACAGGGGGCACTGGTACGGAGTCAGTGTGGAGGCTATATACAGGGGGCACCGGTACGGAGTCAGTGTGGAGGCTATATACAGGGGGCACTGGTACGGAGTCAGTGTGGAGGCTATATACAGGGGGCACCGGTACGGAGTCAGTGTGGAGGCTATATACAGGGGGCACTGGTACGGAGTCAGTGTGGAGGCTATATAGTCAGTGTGGGGGCACAGGGGGCATGGAGTCAGTGTGGAGGCTATATACAGGGGCACTGGTACAGAGTCAGTGTGGAGGCTATATACAGGGGGCACGGTACAGAGTCAGTGTGGAGGCTATATACAGGGGGCACCGGTACGGAGTCAGTGTGGAGGCTATATACAGGGGGCACTGGTACGGAGTCAGTGTGCAGGGGTACAGGCTAGTTGAGGTAATGTGTACATGTAGGTGGGGGCGAAGTGTATATGCATAGGTAACAAACGGCGAGTATCAGCAGTGTACAAGGGGGGGTCAATGTTAATTGTCCGGTGGCGATTTGTATGAATTGTTTAGCAGTCTAATGGCTTGGGGGTAGAAGCTGTTGAGGAGCCGCTTGCCATGCGGTAACAGAGAAAACAGCCTATAACTTGGGTGACTGGAGTCTCTGACAATTTTATGGGCTTTCTTCTGACACCGCCTATAATATAGGTCCTGGATGGCAGGAAGCTTGGCCCCAGTGATGTACTGGGCCGTTCGCACTACCCTCTATAGCGCCTTATGGTCAAATGCCGAGCAGTTGCCATACCAGGCGGTGATGCAACTGGTCAGGATGCTCTCGATGGTGCAGCTGTAAAACCTTTTGAGGATCTGGGGGCCCATGACAAATCTTTTCAGTCTCCTGAGGGGGAAAAGGTTTGGTCGTGCCCTCTTCACGACTGTCTTGGTATGTTTGGTCCATGATAGTTCATTAGTGACCAAGGAAACCCTCGACCCGCTCCACTACAGCCCCGTAGATGTTAATGGGGGCCTGTTCAGCCCGCCTTTTCCTGTAGTCCACAATCAGCTCCCTTGTTTTGCTCACATTGGAGGAGAGGTTGTTGTCCTGGCGCCACACTGCCAGTTCTCTAACCTCCTCCCTATAGGCCGTCTCATCATTGTCGGTAATCAGGCCTACCACTGTTGTTTCTTCAGCAAACTTAATGATGGTGGTAGAGTCGTGTTTGGCCACACAGTCGTGGGTGAACAGGGAATATAGGAGCAGCCTAAGTACACACCCCTGAGGGGCCCCAATGTTAAGGATCAGCGTGCAGATTGTTGTTGCCTACCCTTACCACCTGGGAGTGGCCAGTCAGGAAGTCTAGGATCCAGTTGCAGAGGGAGGTGTATAGTCCCAGAGTCCTTAGCTCAGTGATGAGCTTTGTGGGCACTACAGTGTTGAACCCTGAGCTGAAGTCGATGAACAGCATTCTCACATAGGTGTTCCTTTTGTCCAGGTGAGAAAGGGCGGTGTGGAGTGCGATTGAGATTGTATCATCTGTGGATCTGTTGGGGCGGTATGCAAATTGGCGTGGGTCTAGAGTGTCCAGGAGGATGCTGTTGATGTGAGCCATGACCAGCCTTTCAAAGCACTTCCTGGCTACCGACGTGAGTGCCACGGGGCGGTAATCATTTAGGCAGGTTACCTTCGCTTCCTTGTGCATAGGGAATATGGTGGTCTGCTTGAAACATGTAGGTATTACAGACTCAGTCAGGGAGAGGTTGAAAATGTCAGTGAAGACACTAGACAGTTGGTCATCATGCTTTGAGTACACGTCCTGGTAATCTATCTGGCCCAGCTGCTTTGTGAACGTTGACCTGTTTAAAGCTTTTGTTCACATCAGCTAACGAGAGTGTTATCACACAGTCATCCAGAACAGCTGGTGCTCTCGTACATGCTTCAGTGTTGCTTGCCTCGAAGCGAGCATAAAAGGCATTTAGCTCGTCTGGAGGCTCACGTCACTGGGCAGCTCGTGTCTGGGCTTCCCTTTGTAGTCCGTAATAGTTTTCAGGCTTGTTTTGTTTCAGGCTTGTTTTCTGAAAAATGAGGAAGAATGAGACCATTTTGTAAGTGGACTATACAATGAACCAGAGCTGGTTTGAGCGCATGACCGATTGCGCGCCGTTCGTTGTTTTTCCTTTCTATTGAATACGCTATTGTCCGGTTGAAATATGATCGATTATTTAGACAATAGACAACCTGAGGATTAATTATAAACATCGTTTGACATGTTTCGACAAACTTTACCGGTACTATTAGTATGTATTCGTCTGCCTGTTGTGACCGCCTTTGAGCCAGTGGATTACTGAACAAAACGCGCCAACAAAACAGAGTTTTTGGGACATAAAGAGGGACATTATCGAACAAAACAAACATTTATTGTGTAACAGAGTCTCTTGTGAGTGCAACCAGATGAAGATCATCAAAGGTAAGTGATCCATTTTATCGCTATTTCTGACTTTTGTGACTCCTCTACTTAGCTTGAAAATATTTGTATGCTTTTGTAAGCTGGGCACTGTCCTCAGATAATCGCATGGTATGCTTTCGCCGTAAAGCCTTTTTGAAATCTTACACAGCGGCTGGATTAACAAGAAGTTAAGCTTTATTTTGATGTATGACACTTTGTATTTTCATGCATGTTAAATATTACTATATCTGTAATTTGAATTTGGCGCTCTGCAATTTCACAGGGTGTTCTCGAGATGTGCCGCTAGGGGGATGTCTATCCCTAAATTAACCTCTCTAGGGTACGGGGGACGCTAGCATCCCATCTGGCCAACATCCAGTGAGATTGCAGAGCGCCAAATTCAATTACAGAAATGCTCATTATAAAAATGCAGAAAATAAAACATATTTGACATAGGTTTAAAGATGAACTTCTTGTTAAACCAACCACAGTGTCATATTAAATAAAATGCTTTTCGACGAAAGCATACCTAGCCCAGAACATACCTAGCCCAGAACATAGCCCAGTTGACAAATTATTACAAACAGTAACCAGCCAAGCAGAAGCGTTACAAAACTCAGAAATAGAGATCAAATTAATCCCTTACCTTTGATGATCTTCATATGGTGGCAATCAGAAGACATTCATTTACTCAATAAATGTTCCTTTTGTTTGATGAAGTCTCTTTATATCCAAAAACCTCTGTTTTGTTAGCGTGTTTTCTTCAGTAATCCACAGGCTCAAACACAGTCAAAACAATCAGACTAAAAAATCCAAATTGTATCCGTAAAGTTCATAGAAACATGTCAAACGATGTCTATATTCAATCCTCAGGTTGTTGTTTTTTTGCCTAAATGATCTATAATATTTCAAGTGGACAATGACGTCGTCAATATAAAAGGTAAACAAATAATGCATTACAAAACAAACAAAAAAACCTACTTCATGAATGGATTTTTCTCAGGTTTCCCCTGCTAAATCAGTTCTGTTATACTCACAGACACTATTGTAACAGTTTTGGAAACGTTAGAGTGTTTTCTATGCAAATCTACCAGTTATATGCATATCATATCTTCTGGGCCCGAGTAGCAGGCCATTTAATTTGGGCATGCTTTTCATCCAAAATTCCGATTGCTGCCCCCTACCCTAGAGAAGTTAAGGTCGACTTTGTTTCCACTTTTGTGGATTGGAGTGATCAGTCCTTGGTTCTAAGTATTGGGGAAGATGCGAGAGCTGAGGATGATGTTAAAGTGTTTAACTACAGCCAATCTCTCTCTCTCTTGGTCTCTCTCAATTCAATTCAAATCAATTTTTCAGTTCAAAGGGTTTTATTGGCATGGGAATCATGTTTAAATTGCCAAAGCAGGTGAAATAGATAATAAACAAAAGTGAAATAACAATAAAAAATGTACAGTAACATTACACTCACAAACGTTCCAAGGGAATAGAGACTATCTATCTTTCTCTCTCTCTCTTTCTGTCTCTCTCTCACACACACGGACACGCACACACAACCCCCTCCCCCCACACTTGCCATGCAGAGCGAGATACCAAGTGGGCATGCATGCTTGTCTAAATTGGCATCGCGCCCACATGTCGAATGTACCCATCAAACGCGTTCCACGCCGTTGGCCGGGCACATGCATTCTGGTCACGTTCCGTGGCACCCACACGGCACGTTACGCTTCTCGCACACTAGTGAGAGAATTAATTTCCCCCACCATTATTCCACAGATGTTTGCTTAGATTCCTTCTTTCCCTCCTGACGGAGAGAGCTGGATACTTGACATCACTCACCACGAGAGCAAACCGAGTAGGCTAGAGAAGAAAAATAATTAAACACTGAATCTGAATATATTGAAATAATTGAGTATAATTGAGTATTGGTTTAAAAAAAAACTTTCTTTACTGGTTTGTCAAGGGTAAACACACTGATGCTGTAGTAGAATGTGGTTAAACCCAGGCCTTGGCCTCTCTACAGAGATGTGTCCAGAGAGATGTTGGGTGTGTCAGGAGAGACCAGGCACAGGAGCACGCAAACACATGCACACTCGCACACACTCACACTTGCACACGCACACACAAATACAAACACACACACATCAAAATTGAAGCATTACGCTCAAACAACCTCAGACTTTCAAAGTCAGGGTGAGCCTCTACCTCACATTTAAATTATTTCAAGGCCTTCAACCCCCCCCTCCCCTTCTATCCCTCTCTTTTCCATCTTCCTCCAGTCTGTCTGCAGAAGCGAGGATCCATCGTGAGGACTGAGAGGCTCCCTGTGGTGCTGCTAAAACTAGAATAAAAAGCAAACCTAGTCTTGCTCTCTTACATCTTACCACTCTCTACCTCTATGTATCCTAATCTGTCTCTCCTCTCTCCCTCTCTACCTTTCCCCATATCATCTCCTCCCTTTCCTCTCCCTACCACTTTTGATTTATCCCACAGTGCAGAGCAGGGCAGATCTTAGGAAACCTCCTTCTCCTGTCTAATGGAGGGAGACCATTATAGATTTGACTTAGTGCTCCTCCCATCTATTGTACTCCTGTGTGGACGGGGATGGACTTCTGTCTGTGTTTTTTTGTATGACCAGTGTTGCTCTTCCACTTTCTTCTCATGGCCGCTGCATTCAACAGACAGGGCAAGATGGTGAAAGCAGACCATGTTGGTAGTCAGACTGCTGCTTCCCTCTGTAGGCATCTCTCCTCAGGGTATGGTGGGCTGGGGCTGGGCCAGGGAGTCAGACTCTCCTCAGGGTATGGTAGGCTGGGGCTGGGCCAGGGAGTCAGACTCTCTCTTCAGGGTATGGTGGGCTGGGGCTGGGCCAGGGAGTCAGACTCTCCTCAGGGTATGGTAGGCTGGGGCTGGGCCAGGGAGTCAGACTCTCTCCTCAGGGTATGGTGGGCTGGGGCTGGGCCAGGGAGTCAGACTCTCTCCTCAGGGTATGGTGGGCTGGGCCTGGACCAGGGAGTCAGACTCTCTCCTCAGGGTATGGTGGGCTGGGCCAGGGAATTCAGCCTCAGACTCATCCAATGGGAGGATCCCTCTGAGGGAGCAGTAATGTGTTAATTAGTGTTAGTCTCTGGTGGTAAACCTGCCTCTGCAATGTGGAAATAATTAACACCACAGACCAAGGACTTGCGTGTGTGTGTGTGTGTGTGTGTGTGTGCGTGTGTGTGTGTGTGTGTGTGTCTGTGTGTGTGTGTGTGTGTGTGTGTGTGTGTATGTGTGCGCGCGCGTGCGTGCGTGCGTGCGTGTGTGCGTGCGTGCGTGCATGCGTGTGTGTGTGTGTGTGTGTGACAGACAAAGTGTCTATATCAGCATACACACTTTAATACACTGTCACAATCAACTGAGTTTCCAGGAAAGGTTCATTGTGAGATGTGTTATAACTGTGTGGTGTAAGGTACTTCTGAGCAAGGTTCATTGTGAGATGTGTTATAACTGTGTGGTGTAAGGTACTTCTGAGCAAGGTTCATTGTGAGATGTGTTATAACTGTGTGGTGTAAGGTACTTCTGAGCAAGGTTCATTGTGAGATGTGTTATAACTGTGTGGTGTAAGGTACTTCTGAGCAAGGTTCATTGTGAGATGTGTTATAACTGTGTGGTGTAAGGTACTTCTGAGCAAGGTTCATTGTGAGATGTGTTATAACTGTGTGGTGTAAGGTACTTCTGAGCAAGGTTCATTGTGAGATGTGTTATAACTGTGTGGTGTAAGGTACTTCTTAGAAAGGTTCATTGTGAGATGTGTTATAACTGTGTGGTGTAAGGTACTTCTGAGCAAGGTTCGTAGAACAATTGCAAACAATTATGGACTGTGGTTATATAAAAAGTAAATTATGTCTTTACCATGTAACACCAATTAAACAACCTCTCTTTCAGTTGTGAATCACTCACTTCTATACTGTACATAGAATAACAATGCAATGCATTAAATGTAAACACACACACGCACACGCACAAGCACACGCACACGCACATGTACACACGCACACACACATACACACACACACATCAGGTTCTGCTCTCGTTTCCTTCTGTGAGACGGGATAAAACGATAGTGCAATTAAAACAGTGATATTAAAGGGGTGCTTTCATCTAAGCTGCAAGACTTCTATTGTTTGACGAGTTTGAAAACGAGTTATCTGTAACAAACCGCCCCATGATATACACACACACACCTTCAGATCCCAGCATTGAGATTCAATGAGTGGCCGACTATATTGTACACCTGATGAGAGAACCCTTTAAAGGGGCCCTTTCATCCTATAATTCCAGCTTTATCTCCCATCTTTACATCACTAAGCTGCTGCCAGGATCACATTACACATTTGCCTCCATTCCATCACCGGGGCGGGCGGCCGGATTGGGGGGTTGGGGATCTAGGGGTTTACAGTATACGCTGCCCATGCATGATTAGGGTGGACTCTCTCTCTCTATCCCTCTCTCTCTTTCTTTCGCTCTCTCTCTTCTCTCTCTTTTTTCTCTCTTCTCTCTTTCGCTCTCTCTTTCTCTCTTTTCTCTATCTTTTCTCTCTCCTCTTTCTCTCCCTCGCTTTCTTCTCTCTCTCTTTTTTCTCTCTCTGTTTTTCTTTCGCTCTCTCTCTCTTTTCTCTCTTTGTTTCTCTCTCTTTCTCTCTCTTTTCTTTCTCTCTCTCTCAATTCAATTAACATTTTCAATTTAAGGGCTTTATTGGCATGGGAAACATGTTTACATTGCCAAAGCAAGTGTAATAGCTCTCCCTCTCTCTCTCTCTCTCTTTCTTTCTCTCTCTTTCTTTCTCTCTCTTTTTTTCTCTCTCTCTCTCTCTCTCTCTCTCTCTCTCTCTCTCTCTCTCTCTCATAGGATCATTAATTATTCTGTATATAGTCCGGTCCTTTAGAGCTGACCTGCTGTGACTGCTGAGTACCTGACTGGTTCTGATCCATGATCTGAGGCCTCAGTCAAACAGTCTATTCATACCTCAGCATTGAAGCCAGAGAGTGGGTTATCTATAACCTAAAGGCCAGAGTTTCCTCGGATCCCTAACAATGTACAGGAGAGAGGGGATACACACAGACATACACACGCCCGCACACATACAGCCATGCCCACCCGTCCACACACACACACACACACACACACACACACACACACACACACACACACACACACACACACACACACACACACACACACACACACACACACACACACACACACACCTCTGTATTTCACCCTCTCACCCTGTAGAGTTCCCTTCCCACCTCTGTATTTCACCCTCTCACTCTGTAGAGTCCCCTTCCCACCTCTGTATTTCACCCTCTCACTCTGTAGAGTCCCCTTCCCACCTCTGTATTTTACCCTCTCACTCTGTAGAGTCCCCTTCTCACCTCTGTATTTCACCCTCTCACTCTGTAGAGTCCCCTTCCCACCTCTGTATTTCACCCTCTCACTCTGTAGAGTCCCCTTCCCACCTCTGTATTTCACCCTCTCACTCTGTAGAGTCCCCTTCTCACCTCTGTATTTCACCCTCTCACTCTGTAGAGTCCCCTTCCCACCTCTGTATTTCACCCTCTCACTCTGTAGAGTCCCCTTCCCACCTCTGTATTTCACCCTCTCACTCTGTAGAGTCCCCTTCTCACCTCTGTATTTCACCCTCTCACTCTGTAGAGTCCCCTTCCCACCTCTGTATTTCACCCTCTCACTCTGTAGAGTTCCCTTCCCACCTCTGTATTTCACCCTCTCACTCTGTAGAGTCCCCTTCTCACCTCTGTATTTCACCCTCTCACTCTGTAGAGTCCCCTTCCCACCTCTGTATTTCACCCTCTCACTCTGTAGAGTCCCCTTCTCACCTCTGTATTTCACCCTCTCACTCGGTAGAGTCCCCTTCCCACCTCTGTATTTCACCCTCTCACTCTGTAGAGTCCCCTTCCCACCTCTGTATTTCACCCTCTCACTCTGTAGAGTCCCCTTCCCACCTCTGTATTTCACCCTCTCACCCTGTAGAGTCCCCTTCCCACCTCTGTATTTCACCCTCTCACCCTGTAGAGTCCCCTTCCCACCTCTGTATTTCACCCTCTCACTCTGTAGAGTCCCCTTCCCACCTCTGTATTTCACCCTCTCACCCTGTAGAGTCCACATTCCCACCTCTGTATTTCACCCTCTCACTCTGTAGAGTCCCCTTCCCACGTCTGTATTTCACCCTCTCACTCTGTAGAGTCCCCTTCCCACCTCTGTATTTCACCCTCTCACCCTGTAGAGTCCCCTTCCCACCTCTGTATTTCACCCTCTCACCCTGTAGAGTCCCCTTCCCACCTCTGTATTTCACCCTCTCACCCTGTAGAGTCCCCTTCCCACCTCTGTATTTCACCCTCTCACTCTGTAGAGTCCCCTTCCCACCTCTGTATTTCACCCTCTCACCCTGTAGAGTCCCCTTCCCACCTCTGTATTTCACCCTCTCACTCTGTAGAGTCCCCTTCCCACGTCTGTATTTCACCCTCTCACTCTGTAGAGTCCCCTTCCCACCTCTGTATTTCACCCTCTCACCCTGTAGAGTCCCCTTCCCACCTCTGTATTTCACCCTCTCACTCTGTAGAGTCCCCTTCCCACGTCTGTATTTCACCCTCTCACTCTGTAGAGTCCCCTTCCCACCTCTGTCTTTCACCCTCTCACTCTGTAGAGTCCCCTTCCCACCTCTGTATTTCACCCTCTCACTCTTTAGAGTCCCCTTCCCACCTCTGTATTTCACCCTCTCACTCTGTAGAGTCCCCTTCCCACCTCTGTATTTCACCCTCTCACCCCGTAGTCCCCTTCCCACCTCTGTCTTTCACCCTCTCACTCTGTAGAGTCCCCTTCCCACGTCTGTATTTCACCCTCTCACCCTGTAGAGTCCCCTTCCCACCTCTGTATTTCACCCTCTCACTCTGTAGAGTCCCCTTCCCACCTCTGTATTTCACCCTCTCACTCTGTAGAGTCCCCTTCCCACCTCTGTATTTCACCCTCTCACTCTGTAGAGTCCCCTTCCCACCTCTGTATTTCACCCTCTCACTCTGTAGAGTCCTCTTCCCACCTCTGTATTTCACCCTCTCACTCTGTAGAGTCCCCTTCCCACCTCTGTATTTCAACCTCTCACTCTGTAGAGTCCCCTTCCCACCTCTGTATTTCACCCTCTCACTCTGTAGAGTCCCCTTCCCACCTCTGTATTTCACCCTCTCACCCTGTAGAGTCCCCTTCCCACCTCTGTATTTCACCCTCTCACTCTGTAGAGTCCCCTTCCCACATCTGTATTTCACCCTCTCACCCTGTAGAGTCCCCTTCCCACCTCTGTATTTCACCCTCTCACTCTGTAGAGTCCCCTTCCCACCTCTGTATTTCACCCTCTCACTCTGTAGAGTCCCCTTCCCACCTCTGTATTTCACCCTCTCACCCCGTAGTCCCCTTCCCACCTCTGTATTTCACCCTCTCACCCCGTAGTCCCCTTCCCACCTCTGTCTTTCACCCTCTCACTCTGTAGAGTCCCCTTCCCACCTCTGTATTTCACCCTCTCACCCTGTAGAGTCCCCTTCCCACCTCTGTATTTCACCCTCTCACTCTGTAGAGTCCCCTTCCCACCTCTGTATTTCACCCTCTCACTCTGTAGAGTCCCCTTCCCACCTCTGTATTTCACCCTCTCACTCTGTAGAGTACCCTTCCCACGTCTGTATTTCACCCTCTCACTCTGTAGAGTCCCCTTCCCACCTCTGTATTTCACCCTCTCACTCAGTAGAGTCCCCTTCCCACCTCTGTATTTCACCCTCTCACCCTGTAGAGTCCCCTTCCCACCTCTGTATTTCACCCTCTCACCCTGTAGAGTCCCCTTCCCACCTCTGTATTTCACCCTCTCACTCTGTAGAGTCCCCTTCCCACGTCTGTATTTCACCCTCTCACTCTGTAGAGTCCCCTTCCCACCTCTGTATTTCACCCTCTCACTCTGTAGAGTCCCCTTCCCACCTCTGTATTTCACCCTCTCACTCTGTAGAGTCCCCTTCCCACCTCTGTATTTCACCCTCTCACCCTGTAGAGTCCCCTTCCCACCTCTGTATTTCACCCTCTCACCCTGTAGAGTTCCTTTCCCACCTCTGTATTTCACCCTCTCACCCCGTAGTCCCCTTCCCACCTCTGTATTTCACCCTCTCACTCTGTAGAGTCCCCTTCCCACCTCTGTATTTCACCCTCTCACTCTGTAGAGTCCCCTTCCCACCTCTGTATTTCACCCTCTCACTCTGTAGAGTTCCCTTCCCACCTCTGTATTTCACCCTCTCACTCTGTAGAGTCCCCTTCTCACCTCTGTATTTCACCCTCTCACCCTGTAGAGTCCCCTTCCCACCTCTGTATTTCACCCTCTCACTCTGTAGAGTCCCCTTCCCACCTCTGTATTTCACCCTCTTACTCTGTAGAGTCCCCTTCTCACCTCTGTATTTCACCCTCTCACCCTGTAGAGTCCCCTTCCCACCTCTGTATTTCACCCTCTCACTCTGTAGAGTCCCCTTCCCACCTCTCTCCATCTCCAAGGCCAAAGTTCCTCTATTCGTCACAGCTGATGAAATAGGTTCAACAACAACATAACAGTGAATAAATTAGTCTGCCTGTGAACCAAGACCTATTTAGTTTGCATCGCGTTCCTCTGGTAGGCTACGTGTCCCATTGAAGGCCCTGGGGTAACAATAGGTAACTGTGAGTACCGGTGTACCTACTGGAGATAACTTATTAAACGCTGTGCCCTGGGCCATTTTCCTCAGTCAGGTCCACAGGTCAGACTGACAGCTACTGCAACAGTAGACCTTTCACAAACTTATCTTCATTTTCTCTCTCCTAAATGACAGTTGAGATACAGTGTGTTTGTGTGTGTTTACCAGAGGGAGGGTGTGGGAGATGTCGACTGTCCTCCTAACTGCCAAACCCATCATCTGACAGATCCTCTTCCTTCTCAACTGCTCCTACCACTAAGAGATGGCTCTGACACACTGTCACCCCTATACAACCGCTGCCAAGGTGAGCAGACAGCTGGGATAGCCGACCTCCGCTGGCCACGAGCCATGGAACTGTTGAGCGCACGTGTCAAGAGTGAGCGATATCTACACACAAACAAACATCCGGGATGAAACCGATAAATGACAGTAGTCAATAAACATTCTAAAATGCTCATAGGTTTGTCCATTGCAAATCAACCAGCTCTCACAGTCTCACGTCAGAATTAGACGTTCACCCATGTTTCTTAAACGTCAAATTGTTAAGTTGTTCCAAACGTAAAATTTCGATGTGTTTAAGGTTCAATTTAGGGATTAATTTCGATTTTTTTTTAAGGTTAGGGTTAAGTTTAGGCATTAAATTTGAATTCTTAAGGTTAGGATTAAGTTTAGGCATTAACTCAGGATTCTTAAGGTTAGGCATTAACTCTGAATGGTTAAGGTAAGGGTTAAGGTTTAGGATAGCCTTAAAACAAAAATATGCCCAACAGCCATCCCTGTCAGCGCTCACGTTTTCCCCCTAGTGTCCGTTTTCCACCTCCCGACCAGACATGGATGGACGTCAAATACTGACTTGTGTCATGGGGGACCTTCCTACGCGAATGGGATGTAGCCTAGGCTGTGCTTATATGACTATAGTCTCAAAGACTAACTAGGCTTAGCATTCTCACTATTAGACCAACTAAAATATATAGGCTATTTTTTAAGTACAGCATAGCCTGCAATACAGCGGGTTATTGAACTCAGGACTGGGCTAAATCAGAGACCTTACTTAGCCTAATACAAATTCACAATAATCGACCAATGGGCTATAGGCTTTAACAAAATAATAATGGTTGTAGTCCAACTCATAATGTAAACTTTTATTGAATAGGCCATTTCGTCTATTTTATTGACAGTCTTTACATAAACGGAATGTATAAAAACAATGTTCCCAATCCAAGAAAGCCTAGCAACTATTAAGAGAAATTGAAAAAACATTGTTACAATTAGCCTATTTAAGCATACAGTAACGAATTAGCATATCACAATTTCAGGCTGTCACGTCCTGACCTTAGTTCCTTTTTTATGTCTCTATGTTAGGTTGGTCAGGGCGTGAGTTGGGGTGGGGATTCTATGTTTTGTTCTATGTTTGTATTTCTATGCGTTTGGCCTGGTATGGTTCCCAATCAGAGGCAGCTGTCAATCGTTGTCTCTGATTGAGAACCATACTTAGGCAGCCTGGTTTCACCCTTGAGTTGTGGGTAGTTGTTTTCTGTTGTGTGTCTGCACCAGCCAGAACTGTTTCGGTCGTTCGCTTTGTTATTTTTGTGATTTCAGTGTTTATTAAATAAATATGGACATATACCACGCTGCACCTTGGTCCTCTCCTTCCAACAGCCGTTACACAGGCTTACAAAATGTTTTACATTTAAATGATGAAACTCAAACAACTTCTGAACAAGAATAATCCTTTCAGATTCATGTGCGGGAAAAAAACAACATACTCTATATACAGTTTGAAGTCGAAAGTTTACAAACACTTAGGTTGGAGTCATTCAAAATCCTTTTTCAGCCACTCCACAAATGTCTTGTTATTAACAAACTATAGTTTTGGCAAGTCGATCAGGACATCTACTTTGTGCATGACACAAGTAATTTTTCCAACAATTGTTTACAAACAGATTATTTCACTTATTCACTTATAATTCACTGTATCACAATTCCAGTATATTGGTTTGCAGGCCTCTTTGCTCGCACACGCTTTTTCAGATCTGCCCAACAAATGATTTATGGTATTGAGGTCAGGGCTTTGTGATGGCCACTCCAATACCTTGACTTTGTTGTCCTTAAGCCACTTTGCCACAACTTTGGAAGTATGCTTCGGGTCATTGTTCATTTGGAAGATCCATTTGTGACCAAGCTTTAACTTCCTGACCGATGTCCTGAGATGCTACTTCAATATGGACTTGTGGAGTGGACTTCTAGTCCGACTCAGGAGGCATGCACACCATCCACTGCTTCCAAGTATATTACTCGCTAATTTTCTGTCTCTGGATAATAAAGTAGATGAGCTCAGGGCAAGGATCTACTTCCAGAGAGACATCAAGGATTGTAACATATTCTGTTTCATGGATACATGGCTCTCTCAGGATATTCAGCCATGTGGGTTCTCAGTACATGACACAGACAGGAATAAAGAACTCTCCGGGAAGAAAAAAGGTGGGTGTGCATGTTTCATGATTAAACACTCATGGTGTGATTATGATAACATGCAGAAATTCAAGTCATTTTGTTCACCTGACCTAGAATACCGACCATATTACCTCCCAAGAGAATTCTCTTCAGTTATAGTCACAGCCATGTATATTTCCTCTCAAGCCGATACCACGAACGGCCCTCAAAGAACTACACTGGACTTTATGCAAACTGGAAACCACATATCCTGAGGCCACATTTATTGTAAGTGATAGTTTTAATTAACAAAGCAAATTTGATGAAAACGCTACCGAAGTTCTACAAACACATTGACTGTAATACTGGCGCTAGTAAAACTTTGGACCACTGCTACTCAACGAAATGCCTACAATGCCCTACCCTACCCTCAATCTGATCACGACTACATTTTGCTCCTTCCTTCCTGTAGGCAGAAACTCAAACAGGAAGTACCCGTGCTAAGGTTTATTCAATGCTGGTCTGACCAATCGGAATCCATGCTTCAAGAATGTTTTGATCACGAGGACTGGGATATGTTCCGGGTAGCCTCTGAGAATAACATCGACGAATACACAGATACGGTGACTGAGTTCATCAGGAAGTGTATAGGAGATGTTGTACCCACTGTGACTATTAGAACCTACCCAAACCAGAAACTGTGGATAGATGGCAGCATTCATGCAAAACTGAAGGCGCGAACCACTGCATTTAACTACGGTAAGATGACCGGGAATATGGACGAACACAAACGATGTAGTTATTCCCTTCGTAAAGCAATCAAACAGGCAAAATGTCAGTACAAAGA
This sequence comes from Oncorhynchus nerka, assembly GCF_034236695.1. Lineage (NCBI taxonomy): Eukaryota > Metazoa > Chordata > Actinopteri > Salmoniformes > Salmonidae > Oncorhynchus > Oncorhynchus nerka. The sequence continues at coordinate 72,238,912 of NC_088398.1, read as the reverse complement.
GAAAGTGGTCTCGATTCAACAGCTCAGACACGAGACGTATGTGGCAGGGTCTACAGACAATCACGGACCACAAAGGGAAAACCAGACACATCGCGGACACCGACGTCTTGCTTCCGGACAAGTTAAACACCTTCTTCGCCCACTATAAGGATAACACAGTGCCACAGACGTGGCCTGCTACCAAGGCCTGTGGGCTCTCCTTCTCCGTGACAGACGTGAGTAAGACATTTCAGAGTGTTAACCCTTGCAAGGCTTCCAGCCCAGATGACATCTCTAGCTGCGTCAACAGAGCATGTGCAGACCAGCTGGCTGGAGTGTTTTACAGATATTTTCAAACTCTCCCTATCCCAGTCTGCTGTCCTCACTTGCTTCAAGATGTCCACCATTGTTCCTGTACCCAAGAAAGCAAAGGTAATTGAACTAAATGACTGTCGCCCCATAGCATTCCCTTCTGTCATCATGAAGTACTTTGAGAGGCTGGTTAAGGATCATATCACCTTATCTGACACCCTAGACCCTGTTCAAATTGCATACCGCCCCAAAAGATCCACAGACAATGTAATCGCCATCGCACTGCACACTGCCCTATCCCATCTGGACAAGAGGAATACCTATGTAAGAATTCTGTTCATTGACTATAGCTCAGCATTCAACACGATAAGACCCTCCAAGCTCATCAATAAGCTTGGGGCTCTGGGTCTGAACCCCGCCCAGTGCAACTGGGTCGTGGACTTCCTGACGGACCGCCCCCAGATGGTGAAGGTATAAAACAACACCTCCACTTCGCTGATCCTCAACACAGGGGCCCCACAATGGTGCGTGCTCAGTCCCCTCCTGTTCTCGCTGTTCCCCCATGACTGTGTGGCCACGCACCCCTCCAACTCAATCATCACGTTTGCAGACAACACAACAGTAGTAGGCCTGATTACCAACAATGACGAGATAGCCTACAGGGAGGTGAGGGCCCTGGGATAGTTGTGCCAGGAAAATAACCTCTCACTCAACATCAAAGGAGCTGATCGTATAATTTAGGAAACAGCAAAGGGAGCACGCCCCTCTCCACATCGTCAGGACCGCAGTGGAGAAGGTGGAAAGCTTCAAGCTCCTCTGCGTACACATCACTGACGATCTGAAAGAGTCCACCCACACAGACAGTGAGGTGAAGAAGGTGTTACAGCACCTCTTCAACCTCAGGAGGCTGAAGAAATGTGTCTTGGCACCTAAACCCAAACTTTTACAGAAGCACAATTGAGAGCATCCTGTCAGGCTGTATCACCACTTGCTATGTTGTTGGGGTGGCAAGTAGCCTAGTGGTTAGAGTGTTGGACTAGTATCCAAAAGGTTGTAAGATTAAATCCCCGAGCTGACAAGGTAAACATATGTTGATTTACCCCTGAACAATGCAGTTAACCCACTGTTCCTACACTGTCATTGAAAATAAGAATTTGTTCTTAACTGACTTTCCTAGTTAAATAAAGTTTAAATAAAGCTTCACTGCCCACAAACGCAGGGCTTTCCAGAGGGTGGTGTGGTCTACCCAATGCATCACTATGGGCAAGCTAATTGCTCTTCAGGACATCTACAGCACCTGATGTCACAGAAAGGCCAAAAAGGACATCAACCACCTGAGCCACAGCCTGTTCACCCTGTTATCATCCAGGAGGTGTGGTCAGTACAGGTGCATCAGAGCTGGGACTGATAAACAGCTTCTATCTTAAGGTCATCAGACTGTTAAATGGCCTACATGCGGTTACCAACTCTGCACCTTAGAGGCTGTTGCCCTAAATGTACAGTTGAAGTCGTAAGTTTACATACCACTCCACAAATTTCTTGTTAACAAACTATAGGTTTGGCAAGTCGGTTAGGACATCTACTTTGTGTATGACACAAGTAATTGTTCCAACAAATGTTTACATGCAGATTATTTCACTTACAATTCACTGTATCACAATTCCAGTGGGTCAGAAGTTTACATACAGTAAGTTGACTGTGCCTTTAAACAGCTTGGAAAATTCCAGAAAATTATGTCATGGCTTTATAAGCTTCTGATAGGCTAATTGACATCATTTGAGTAAATTGGAGGTGTACCTGTGGATGTATTTCAAGGCCTACCTTCAAACTCAGTGCCTCTTTGCTTGACATCATGGGAAAATCAAAAGAAATCAGCCAAGACTTCAGAAAAACAATGTAGACCTCCATAAGTATGGTTCATTCTTGGGAGCTATTTCTAAACGCCTGAAGGTACCACGGTCATCTGTACAAACGATAGTACACATGTATAAAAACCATGTGACCATGCAGCCGCTATACCTATCAGGAAGGAGACGTGTTCTGTCTCCAAGAGATTACCGTACTTTGGTGCAAAAAGTGAAAATCAATCCCAGAACAACAGCAAAGGACCCTTTGAAGATGCTGGAGGAAATAGGTACAAAAGTGTCTACATCCACAGTAAAACGAGTCCTATATCGACATAACCTGAAAGGCCGCTCAGCAAGGAAGAAGCCACTGCTCGAAAACCGCCATAAAAAAGCCAGACTACGGTTTGCAACTGCACATTGGGACAAAGATCGTACTTTTTGGATAAATTTCCTCTGTTCTGATGAAACAAAAATAGAACTGTTTGGCCATAATGACCATCGTTGTGTTTGGAGGCTTGCAAGCTGAAGAAAACCATCACAGCCGTGAAGCACGGGGGTGGCAGCATCATGTTGTGGGGGTGTTTTGCTGCAGGAGGGACTGGTGCACTTCAGAAAATAGATGGCATCATGAGAACGGAAAATTATGTGGATATATTGAAGCTAAATCTCAAAACTTCAGTCAGGAAGTTAAAGCTTGGTCGCAGATGGGTCTTCCAAATGGACAATGACCCGAAGCATAGTTCAAAAGTTGTGACAAAATGGCTTAAGGACAACAAAGTCAAGGTATTGGAGTGGCAATCACAAAGCCCTGACCTCAATCCTATCGAAGATTTGTGGGTAGAACTGAAAAAGCGTGTACGAGCAAGGAGGCCTGCAAACCTGACTCAGTTACACCAGCTCTGTCAGGAGGAATGGGCCAAAATTCACCCAACTTATTGTGGGAAGCTGGTGGAAGACTACCCGAAACCTTCGACCCAAGTTAAACCATTTAAAGGCAATGCTACCAAATACTAATTGAGTGTATGTAAACTTCTGAACCACTGGGAATGTAGTGAAAGAAATAAAAGCTGAAATAAATCATTCTCTTTACTATTATTCTGACATTTCACATTTTTTAAATAAAGTGGTGATCCTAACTGACCTAAAACAGGGAATTTCTACTTGGATTAAATGTCAGGAATTGTGAAAAACTGAGTTTAAATGTATTTGGCTAAGGTGTATGTAAACATCCGACTTCAACTGTATATACATAGATTTGGAATCACTGTCCCCTTTAATAATGGACCACCAGTCACTTGAATAATGTTTAAATGTTTTCATACTGCTTTACTCATCTCATATGTATATACTGTATTCCATTCTACTGTATTTTAGGCAATGCCACTCCAACATTACTCCATGTCATTTGATATATTTCTGAATTCCAGTATTTTACTTTAATATTAATGTGTATTGTTGTGAATTGTTTTTAGATACTGCTGCACTGTTGGAGCTTGGAACGCAAGCATTTCACCACATCCGTAATAACATCTGCTAGATATGTGTTTGTGACCAAAAATAACTGATTTGATTTGAGAGAATGAGAGTGTGCAAAGCCGTCATCAAGGCATTGGTGGCTACTTTGAATAATCTAAACTCTAAAATCGAATTTATTTAACACTTTTCTGGTTACTAGATTCCATATGTGTTATTTCATCATTTTGATTTCTTCACTATTATTCTACATTGTCGAAAATAGTAAAAATAAAGAAAAACCCTGGAATGAGTAGGTGTGTCCAAACTTTTGACTAGTACTGTATATATATAATCTTTAAATTATGTTTATGCAAATTGCTATTCAGATTTTTTCTGATCTAGAATATTTTGTTCTCTTCTAGAATAGGCCTAGGCCTATTCTATTTGTGTAGCCTAAAATAAGCACTTTTCCATGTCTCATGACAGCGAGTAAACCTACTCAAATAAGTAGGCCTATTATAAACGTCTAACATGCCAGTTTTAATTCAATGAGGAAGATAGTGAAGTGGATGCTTTTTTAGCAAGGTTTGAATTGAGCTGCTTAGCAACTTTGGGACGGCCTAGAGTGGTTAGAGTGTTGAACTTGTAACCGAAAGGATGCGAGATCGAATCACCGAGCTGACAAGGTAAAAAGCTGTCGTTCTGCCCCTGAACAAGGCAGTTAACCAACCGTTCCTAGGCCGTCATTGAAAATAAGAATTTGTTCTTAACTGACTTGCGTAGTTAAATAATGGTAAAATATATATATATCCGCTGTGGTATGATCATCCGCGAAATGTGAATCTTTCACAGGTGGATGGTGTGTTTTGTCCCACGCCAAGAAACAAGTTTGAACTTCTCAAAACTAGTCCAGATCGTATATTTACAGAGATCCCAAACAGTCCACGGGCACCATAGCTAGCATTATTGTTAATTCAATAGGCCTGTAACAGCCTATAGGCATAGCAATGTGACCAAAAGCAATTAGGCCTGGTTTGTCCTATACCTCAAGATTTTTCAGGCCGCTATTCGGGTGTTTCTTTACACAACCGACAGGACAAATAAAGACAGACAATTTGGCCTATTGTTTTTTTTCGTTTTGGTCAGCAAAAACTATAGGCGGATGAATAGGCCTAGTCATTAAACACAAAACAGATCAACAACGTCGAATAGCCTAATAAAAAACGAACGCATCATTAGTTTTAGTTCTAAGAAAAACATTACACAAATAATAAAATGTAGACTGCATTTACAGTACATTGCACTAAAAGAGCATATCCTGAAAAGCAGGAATACACTAACATAATTTCACTAGGCTATTAGACCAAAACACACTCCAAAGTTTGTATTTTTTTCATAAATGTCCTTTTGCGCTCCACTGCATGTATATCCTATAGAGGATTAATTCAATGAAGTTGAACTTTTTTAGGTTGGTATGTTGGTTGGCAAGTTTTCTTCTCACATCAGTAGGTCAGGATGAGCAGCACCGCCCGCCCTACAAGACAGGGTCTCGATTAGGCCTTTGTCGAATGTTTTGCACATCAGATCTTCAAAGTTGGCCTATAGTATTTTTGGTGTGCTGACATTGAAAACACAATGGTATCCGTTATGACAAATTTATTGTTCTCAATAATCCTTCATGAAATAACCACTTAAAATATATTAGGCTACTGTCAAAATCATCACATAGAAGTATACAAGGCTATAACAAACAACAATGACGTCAACTTTTGGGAATTCGTGCTCCTTTGAACATAACATGTAGGCAGGCATAGGCCTATCATCATCACTGCAATAACAGTCTAATCATAACAAACTTGAATAAAACGGTTAAGTTAGCAATACCACATAATGCAAAGTTTAGGGTAAATAAAGTATTGCTCATTATAGTACATTAATTATATGGTAGCATTAGAACAGAAGGTCAGCATGGTGAAAAAGATTCAGATTCTTAAAAATATTCTATCATAACTTGTTTGTAAAAACAAAACAAAAGCATATAAGTGGGAATGTAATGTGACCCCCTTCAACTGCAGAAGGGAACATTTCCAATAACAATTAGTGCTGCAAAAAAGTGTCGTTGATTTAGTTTGTTCTAAAATAGGCCCACACAATATGAAATATTACAAAATAACAAGGGCGATCATGGGGAGATGTTAAAGCGTATCGTTGTCTTTTACATGGGGCCAACGATGGGGCAGAGAACTGAAACAATCATTTTGGTTCAAAATAAAATAAAAGGGAAAGATATAGTTTGTGAAACACACACACACGCACACACACTTTATTGTAATATATAACAGGCTAAAAACGGATTAAGATTGTCCATTCGAAAATGTGTTGCCTAATATCGCATGTTTTAATTTCTAACTTTCCTAAGAGAAAATACCGTTGGTCAGGATGGAGTAATGTGGATGGGTAAGATTTTTGTTTTGTTTCATTGTTTCATGTAGACCTAAACGTAACTGTTCCCGCTTGGCACACGTAAAATAGAATGTATCTTGCTAGTATTTTCTCAGCCCTGACAGTGTCTTATTTCAGCCCTCAAAAATATTATTGTTCGGTGTTCTGTTTATTTCTCACGTATCGCTGAACATTCGCTTGCAGTCCATGGAAGGTGACGGTGTGCCTGCGCTCATGTTGTCGACCTGAGAGTACTCGTCCTCCGGGCTGTGTGGCAGCCCCGGCGGCGTCATCCTCTTCTCCTTCTGCCTGCGGTTGCAGAACCAGACCCGGACCACCTCCTTCTCCAGCTGCAGACTGTCCGCCAGAGAGGTGATCTCCTGGGCTGCTGGTTTGGGGCTTTTGAGGAAGTGGCTCTCCAAAGCTCCTTTGACGCTCACCTCGATGGACGTGCGCTTTTTCCTCTTCCTGCCCTGCGCCGCGATCTTATCGATGCTGGTGGGGCTACCGGTGGTCGAGTCAGCTTCCTCCAGCCATTTGTTGAGCAGCGGCTTCAGCTTGCACATGTTCTTGAAGCTCAGCTGCAGGGCCTCGAACCTGCATATCGTGGTCTGTGAGAAGACGTTTCCGTACAGGGTGCCCAGCGCCAATCCCACGTCCGCTTGTGTAAAGCCCAGTTTGATCCTGCGCTGTTTGAACTGTTTGGCGAAGTGCTCCAGGTCGTCCGAGGTTGGCGTATCCTCGTCGGACTGAGCGTCATGGCTCACCCCGACGTGGTGCTGCGGATGATGTGGATGCTGGTGGTGGTGGTGGTGATGGTGATGATGGTGGCTGCCGTGGTCGAGATCAGGGGATTCCCCCCTCACCATCCCCGGGTGCATTAGGCTTCTACTACCCGGTGAGCTGAGCATCCCGTTAACCGTGAATCCCCCGGGCTGGGAGTAAATCAGCGACTGTTGCTGCTGCTGTCCTTCGGAGATGCTGGATATGTGAGCGGCTGAGGTGCCTCCCCAGGCTCCTGGGTGTGCCTGGTGGGGGCCCAGATGCGAAGATCTGTGGTGTAGAGCGGAGCCCGAGTGCAGGTCCTCTCTGCCGGAGTTTCTCTTCACGTCATGCAGCTGCCGGCTGTCTGTCATTCCCACCGGGCCGGGAGACCAGGGAGAACCGGCTTCGGCAGCTGCCACTGCGGCTGCTGCAGCGGCGGCGTGTGGCAGGGATGTCACCCACTGGTGGGCATGGCTTAACATGTGTCCCCCGTTGCTCGTCGCAATAGCGCCCTGCATAAAGTCACTCTGCACCATCTTCACCGAAGAGTCCCCTCTGTATCCGTCCGACACCGAGGTGACAGCGGTGCTCCCCGGCTGCATGTCACCGACCCCCCGGTCTGAGTGCACGATGGAGCCGGTGGACAGGATCCTATTGCTGGCCAGGTATGGACTGGAGGTGGCTGTTGCCATTCCCCAAACCATAAAGCCTGTGATTGATCTCCCTCTTCCCTCGTTGGATCAATTTATCTTCTCAAACAGAGTGCTCTAATCCAATAAAAATGTTTTAAAATTGAGAAAGCGTGTTGAATGTTATACTATGCCATAAAATTGAGATAAAAAATGCCAACTAATCCATCGAAAAGATTAACAAAAATGCAAATGAAAGTTGATGTTTTGTTTATCTATCAGTAGGCCTATGAAAATGTATTCACGTTCCACCAGTTTAAAGGCAGCGATTGGTGAATAGAAAATTATCTTTATGCATTCCGTAGGATTTTATTTTATTTTTAAGAATTAAAATATTAAAAGTTTTGGTTTTCAGCTGGACGTATATATTCAGTAAACTCCCACAAAAGGACGCTCTCTTCTAGGATCCTTATCGAAGGAGGCTTGTCGGAAAAACACCACTCTTCTCCTCTTCTGCTCTTCGAATCTGAAGTGTTGGAAGCTACACAATTCCAAATGACACAACGGTCTACATAAATGATTTTATCTATTTTCTTCCTTCACTCTTTTTCTCCTTCCATCTGACACTTCTACCCGTTCCTCTCTGGAAGCGAGTGTTTACCCTGTGCCATGCGTGCGCACGCCTTTCCCATCTTCCCCCAATTACCAGCGGAAGTAGAGAGCAGGACTCCTGTTGATTGGACGATACACAAAGAGGGGTTGACACGTCTTGAGAGCTGTGCTGCCTCGAGTGCTCTAGGTAAGGTTCCCTTTTCTGAAGAAAAAAATTACAGACTCATTGAATAGATGATAATATAGGCTAATATATAATATTGACATTGCAATTAGGCTATCATAGCGTACCCTATATTATTATTAATATTTAACGTTATATTTACCTAATGATATTAGTATTGTAGCATTTAGAACACAATAACAAAATTGTAATTAGCCTAATCAAGAAACAATCAAATGAAATGACCCCAATATCATGGGGATTGAAGAGAAACTCTCCATTCTAACGGAGAGACAGAAGCCCCATGCAAACAAGGCCAAATTGTGCAGTCCTTTGGGGATTGGAGGGAAACACTGACTCTTGCCATTCTCGCCAGTCAGGGATCTCATGTCAGGCCCAAACAGCGCAACAGATCTATGTTGTTCCTCCTCTGTCTAATAGCGCAGAGCGGAGGGGGCTGTGTCAAGGGTATAAGGTCGGCTCTGGATACACACCCAGGGGTTCTGTACGCCACTTGCATCTTAATGCCCTCTCTTTTTTCTACTGAAGCAGGACCCACTGGGCGTGACGCACGGGCGAGTGCGGGTGAGGGTGCAATATTTACCTTTACACAGGATCGAGGTAAGCCAGCATGTAGAGTCCTTTAGTTTTTTCAATCTCCGGGAGAAATGTTATTTTAATAGTATGTTTCCAGAGTGTGTGCGAGTGACGGTAAGCTAAATCATAACCTTTCTAATATTTCTAGCCACAAGATTTTCCCAGTCTTAGAAACCGAAACTCTCAACACAGGGAGCTTTCTTTGGATTGAAAGAAGAGAAATTGCACCCAACCAGGTGCAGGCTAATACATTTGCAGCCAAAACTGAAGTTTTCCTTCCCGGAACATTTCTCTTGGATCTGATTCAAAAATGTTGGGGGAGGAGAAAGAAAAAGTGAACATTTGTGTGTAGCCTTCATAGGCTATAAGGATACACTTTTAGAAAAAAAGGTTCCTTATAGAACAAAAAGGGTTCTATTTTACAGGGTTCTTTTTTCAGAACTCTAGAGGTTCTTCACTGAACCAAAATGTTTCCATATAGAACCCTGCATGGTGCCATACGGGGCCAACGACAGAGGAATGTTTTGAGGATGTGAACCCAGCAGCCCTCCATTTGTCAGATCAATTGCGCCCATTTGTTTTCTTCTAGCGCCTGGCCCTGGATTCGAACCGGCCGCCTTTCATCCACAGGTCCAACTCCTGCCACAGGTCCAAATCCTTTGCTGCTGGACTACATACTGCCAGTACAGTCTGGGTTCCAGAGAGAAAAAAAGAGCAACAATATGAGTTAATCTTCAGAAATATACGTGAGTTAATCTTCAAAAAATTAAGACAAGGCGCTATGCAGACACATAGCCTAATTATTATGATGTAGAAAAACAACTTACATGCAGTTGTCGTCAGCAGCAGCCGAAAAATAAATCCTCTGCCTCTGATAGTTCAGAGTTACTGCCCGTCTGAGTAAAACATAGATAGTGTGTTAAAAGTCATGTAATGATTAACTAGGCTATTGAATCACCAATATTTATTATAAATGTATACAGTAGACTACTTCCTCTGTCAGCAACAGCCTTCTAATGGCTTCATGAAACACAGTCCCCTTAATTGACTCCACAGTTATACTGAAATAAAATTAACAATTAGCTAATTGCCAATGTCAGGTTGGGTCTGTAGCTGTATTTGGCATATCCAATAATAAAAAAAAAAGGTTTATTTGAAAGGGTTAGCTGGTAAAATTGCCAAATTAAAGTTGCCTATCTTTTTCTGTTTAGCTAGCTAGGCAAGTTAACAAACAAGCTCAAATTCTAATAACACAAGCCTAAATAAGTTCAGGAGCAGACATTGAATATCCATTTGAGCATGGTGCAGTTAGTAATTATACTTTGAATTGTGTATCAATACACCCAGTCACAGGCACCCTTCATAAGATACAGGCGCCCTTCATAACTCAGTTGCCGGAGAGGAAGGAAACAGCTCCGGGATTTCACCATGAGGACAATGGTGATTTTTAAAATGGTTACAGAGTTTAATGGCTGTGATAGGAGAAAACTGAGGATGGATCAACAACATCGCAGTTACTCCACAATACTAACATAAATGACAGAGTGAAAATAAGGAAGCCTGTACAGAATAAAAATAGTTATTCCAAAACATGCATACTGTTTGCAATAAGGCACTAAAGTAATACTGCAAAAAATGTGACAAAGATATTAACTTTTTGTCCTGAATACAAAGCGTTATGTTTGGGGCAAATCTAACACAACACATCACTGAGAAAATGGCTGTCTAGCAATGATTAACAACCAACTTGACGGAGGTTAAATATTTGTTTTTGTAAGAATAATGTACAAATATTGTACAATCCAGGTGTGCAAAGCTCTTATAGACTTACCCAGAAAGACTCATAGCTGTAATCATTGCCAAAGGTGATTCTAACATGTAGCCTATTGACTCAGGGGGTTGAATACTTATATAATCAAGATATATTAGTGTTTTATTTCAAATAAAATGTTGGAATTTTTTCTTACACTTTGACATTACAGAGTATTTTGTGTAGATAGTAAACAAACACACAATTCAATCCATTTTAATCCCACTTTGTAACACAACAAAATGTGGAAGTCACGGGGTGTGGATACTTTCTGAAGCCACTGCAGAACCCGTTCTCCTCCAAAGAACCAAAGGGTTCTATATAGAACCCCAAATAACCCATTTTTGTAAGAGTGTACCCTTGCATGCCAGAGCTTTGCATAAGTTCGATTTGTGCACTCAAGTTAGGCCTTAAACTTGAAAAAAACTGCCATCTGTTCTATTGTATTGTATTGTGTTCTATTAATTTACTGTTAAATTGTATTCGAGGACAAACTGTCAGAATTATGGTGCATGTAGGCTAAACGGAATCCAATGCACAATACAACCGAGCACTTTTCCCCCTTCTCCTATTCAAATCACCATGGTAACCGGGTAGGGGTGTTTAGTATGTCTTCCCATCAATGGGGCGAGCTGCCCTCCTACGCGAGGGCATTCAGTTTTAACCCGCGAGAAACGCAGCAGTATCAGAATAGGAACCCACAGGCGACACGAGAATCCAATGCATGGAAGAAGACAAAAATATAAGTATTTAAAGTCATCAATGTTGGTTTTCAATCGAGAGCTATTCAATGGACCTGGATTGCCCAAATCATCAATATTGTTTGATATGTCATTTGATAATTTGATTCAACGGAATACCGAACATTCCGCCGCCACATGTAGGCCCAGGTCTAGTCTATAAGGACCCCATCCTGGGTTATGGGGTCCTTATAGACTAGACCTGGGCCTACATGTGGCGGCGGAATGTTCGGTATTCCGTTGAATCAAATTACATGGCAGGTATGCTTTTTATGTATATATATAATTTACAAAATAAATAACTAATAATAAACATAATAAATGAACGAACAATTTCAACATGGAGGTGTAGGCTATTTCAACCCTATAAAAACGACATCAAACCAACAGACTAATGTAACAATAAAATAATAGTTAAGCAAATAACAATATTGATGATTACAATAACAATAATGATTTATACTAATATTATTAATAATAAGAACAATTGTTTATTTATTAGACTGCAACAAAAACGGTTATATTTACTGTTAGCTTATGTAATATTAGATTTTAATAGTTAAGCTATATATATATAGAGAGAGAGAGAGTTTATTGCGTGTTTATAGCTAGTATAGAACCACGACAAAGTTTTTTGGTCGTATTACAGTGTCCTGCTGGATCAATACAATTTGAGAATTTTGTCATCTTATGCCCCCCCCTCACGAAAAGTTTATTATTGTTACTATTAGGCCGTCATCACAAACAGGAAGGCATTCCATGGTAAAAGTCAATCATCCAAGCGAAATGCAACCATAAAGTCCGGATATCATTACATTGTTTATCTAATTACCGACGAACAAACGGGTACATTTTACTACACTTAAGGAACGCGTCATTTACTGCGCTCACCTCATTCACACATCACTTTAGCTTATCATGGTTTATGCATCAGAAGCACGGGGATCATTTATTTAATACTACCATAACTTCCACCGGTACACTCTTAGAAAAAAAGGTGCTATCTGGAACCTTAAAAGGTTCTTGGGCTGTCCACAAAGGAGAACCCAAGTAGAACCATTTTGGTTCCATGTAGAACCCTTTCCACAGAGGGTTTTTACATGGAACCCAAAAGGGTTATTCAAAGAGTTCTCCTATTATGGGCACAGCCGAATAACCATTTTGAAAACCTTTTTTCTGAGGGGGTAGATATGCTTTGTCCTAATGTATAGTAGCATCCCTTACGAAAAACAATATTAATTTAAAATGTCATCACATGTGAAGTCTTCCAAACGCACATGTTTTCATGTGATCACATGTTATGTGAAGTTAATGTGATAACAGATGACATGTACAAACGGCTTTCTGGAACTCATCTGAAAGTTCTGCTTCTGAGCCCTCACCCACTATGTAGGCCTACTTAATGCTTGTAGATGTAGGCCTACTTAATGCTTGGAGATGTAGGACTACTTAATGCTTGTAGATGTAGGACTACTTAATGCTTGTAGATGTAGGACTACTTAATGCTTGTAGATGTAGGCCTACTTAATGCTTGTAGATGTAGGCCTACTTAATGCTTGTAGATGTAGGCCTACTTAATGCTTGTAGATGTAGGACTACTTAATGCTTGTAGATGTATGCCTACTTAATGCTTGGAGATGTAGGACTACTTAATGCTTGTAGATGTAGGACTACTTAATGCTTGTAGATGTAGGACTACTTAATGCTTGGAGATGTAGGACTACTTAATGCTTGGAGATGTAGGACTACTTAATGCTTGGAGATGTAGGACTACTTAATGCTTGTAGATGTAGGACTACTTAATGCTTGTTTGTAGATGTAGGACTACTTAATGCTTGTAGATGTAGGCCTACTAAATGCTTGTAGATGTAGGCCTACTAAATGCTTGTAGATGTAGGACTACTTAATGCTTGGAGATGTAGGCCTACTTAATGCTTGGAGATGTAGGACTACTTAATGCTTGGAGATGTAGGCCTACTTAATGCTTGTAGATGTAGGACTACTTAATGCTTGTAGATGTAGGCCTACTAAATGCTTGTAGATGTAGGACTACTTAATGCTTGGAGATGTAGGACTACTTAATGCTTGTAGATGTAGGACTACTTAATGCTTGTAGATGTAGGACTACTTAATACTTGTAGATGTAGGCCTACTTAATGCTTGTAGATGTAGGCCTACTTAATGCTTGTAGATGTAGGCCTACTTAATGCTTGTAGATGTAGGACTACTTAATGCTTGTAGATGTATGCCTACTTAATGCTTGTAGATGTAGGCCTACTTAATGCTTGTAGATGTAGGACTACTTAATGCTTGGAGATGTAGGACTACTTAATGCTTGTTTGTAGATGTAGGACTACTTAATGCTTGTAGATGTAGGCCTACTAAATGCTTGTAGATGTAGGCCTACTAAAAGCTTGTAGATGTAGGACTACTTAATGCTTGGAGATGTAGGCCTACTTAATGCTTGGAGATGTAGGCCTACTAAATGCTTGTAGATGTAGGACTACTTAATGCTTGGAGATGTAGGACTACTTAATGCTTGGAGATGTAGGCCTACTTAATGCTTGGAGATGTAGGCCTACTTAATGCTTGTAGATGTAGGCCTACTTAATGCTTGTAGATGTAGGCCTACTAAATGCTTGTAGATGTAGGACTACTTAATGCTTGGAGATGTAGGACTACTTAACGCTTGGAGATGTAGGCCTACTTAATGCTTGTTTGTAGATGTAGGACTACTTAATGCTTGTAGATGTAGGCCTACTAAATGCTTGTAGATGTAGGACTACTTAATGCTTGGAGATGTAGGCCTACTTAATGCTTGGAGATGTAGGCCTACTAAATGCTTGTAGATGTAGGACTACTTAATGCTTGTAGATGTAGGCCTACTTAATGCTTGTAGATGTAGGCCTACTAAATGCTTGTAGATGTAGGACTACTTAATGCTTGGAGATGTGGGACTACTTAATGCTTGGAGATGTAGGCCTACTTAATGCTTGGAGATGTAGGCCTACTTAATGCTTGTAGATGTAGGCCTACTTAATGCTTGTAGATGTAGCCCTACTTAATGCTTGGAGATGTAGGCCTAGTTAATTTTTGGAGATGTAGGCCTACTTAATGATTGGAGATGTATACCTACTTAATGATTGGAGATGCCAGCCTACTTAATGCTTGGAGATGTAGGCTGCTTGTTTGTAGATGTAGGCCTACTTAATGCTTGTAGTTGTAGGCCTACTTAATGCTTGTTTGTAGATGTAGGCCTACTTAATGCTTGTAGATGTAGGCCTACTTAATGCTTGGAGATGTAGTCCTACTTAATGCTTGTAGATGTAGGCCTACTTAATGCTTGTTTGTAGATGTAGGCCTACTTAATGCTTGTAGATGTAGGCCTACTTAATGCTTGTAGATGTAGGCCTACTTAATGCTTGTAGATGTAGCCCTACTTAATGCTTGTTTGTAGATGTAGGCCTACTTAATGCTTGTAGATGTAGGCCTACTTAATGCTTGTAGATGTAGGACTATGCTTGTAGATGTAATAATGCTTGGAGATGTAGGACTACTTAATGCTTGTTTGTAGATGTAGGACTATTAATGCTTGTAGATGTAGGCCTACTAAATGCTTGTAGATGTAAGGCCTACTAAAAGCTTGACTACTTAATGCTTGGAGATGGACTACTTAATGCTTGGAGATGTAGGCCTACTTAATGCTTGGAGATGTAGGCCTACTAAATGCTTGTAGATGTAGGACTACTTAATGCTTGGAGATGTAGGACTACTTAATGCTTGGAGATGTAGGCCTACTTAATGCTTGGAGATGTAGGCCTACTTAATGCTTGTAGATGTAGGCCTACTAAATGCTTGTAGATGTAGGACTACTTAATGCTTGGAGATGTAGGACTACTTAATGCTTGGAGATGTAGGCCTACTTAATGCTTGTTTGTAGATGTGGGACTACTTAATGCTTGTAGATGTAGGCCTACTAAATGCTTGTAGATGTAGGACTACTTAATGCTTGGAGATGTAGGCCTACTTAATGCTTGGAGATGTAGGCCTACTAAATGCTTGTAGATGTAGGACTACTTAATGCTTGTAGATGTAGGCCTACTTAATGCTTGTAGATGTAGGCCTACTAAATGCTTGTAGATGTAGGACTACTTAATGCTTGGAGATGTGGGACTACTTAATGCTTGGAGATGTAGGCCTACTTAATGCTTGGAGATGTAGGCCTACTTAATGCTTGTAGATGTAGGCCTACTTAATGCTTGTAGATGTAGCCCTACTTAATGCTTGGAGATGTAGGCCTAGTTAATTTTTGGAGATGTAGGCCTACTTAATGATTGGAGATGTATACCTACTTAATGATTGGAGATGCCAGCCTACTTAATGCTTGGAGATGTAGGCTGCTTGTTTGTAGATGTAGGCCTACTTAATGCTTGTAGTTGTAGGCCTACTTAATGCTTGTTTGTAGATGTAGGCCTACTTAATGCTTGTAGATGTAGGCCTACTTAATGCTTGTAGATGTAGGCCTACTTAATGCTTGGAGATGTAGTCCTACTTAATGCTTGTAGATGTAGGCCTACTTAATGCTTGTTTGTAGATGTAGGCCTACTTAATGCTTGTAGATGTAGGCCTACTTAATGCTTGTAGATGTAGGCCTACTTAATGCTTGTAGATGTAGCCATACTTAATGCTTGTTTGTAGATGTAGGCCTACTTAATGCTTGTAGATGTAGGCCTACTTAATGCTTGTAGATGTAGGCCTACTTAATGCTTGTAGATGTAGGCCTACTTAATGCTTGTAGATGTAGGCCTACTTAATGCTTGTAGATGTAGGCCTACTTAATGCTACTTAATTTTAGATGTAGGACTACTTAATGCTTGTAGATGTAGGCCTACTTAATGCTTGTAGATGTAGGACTACTTAATGCTTGTAGATGTAGGCCTACTTAATGCTTGGAGATGTAGGCCTACTTAATGCTTGGAGATGTAGGACTACTAAATGCTTGTAGATGTAGGACTACTAAATGCTTGTAGATGTAGGCCTACTTAATGCTTGTAGATGTAGGCCTACTTAATGCTTGTAGATGTAGGCCTACTAAATGCTTGTAGATGTAGGACTACTTAATGCTTGGAGATGTGGGACTACTTAATGCTTGGAGATGTAGGCCTACTTAATGCTTGGAGATGTAGGCCTACTTAATGCTTGTAGATGTAGGCCTACTTAATGCTTGTAGATGTAGCCCTACTTAATGCTTGGAGATGTAGGCCTAGTTAATTTTTGGAGATGTAGGCCTACTTAATGATTGGAGATGTATACCTACTTAATGATTGGAGATGCCAGCCTACTTAATGCTTGGAGATGTAGGCTGCTTGTTTGTAGATGTAGGCCTACTTAATGCTTGTAGTTGTAGGCCTACTTAATGCTTGTTTGTAGATGTAGGCCTACTTAATGCTTGTAGATGTAGGCCTACTTAATGCTTGTAGATGTAGGCCTACTTAATGCTTGGAGATGTAGTCCTACTTAATGCTTGTAGATGTAGGCCTACTTAATGCTTGTTTGTAGATGTAGGCCTACTTAATGCTTGTAGATGTAGGCCTACTTAATGCTTGTAGATGTAGGCCTACTTAATGCTTGTAGATGTAGCCCTACTTAATGCTTGTTTGTAGATGTAGGCCTACTTAATGCTTGTAGATGTAGGCCTACTTAATGCTTGTAGATGTAGGCCTACTTAATGCTTGTAGATGTAGGCCTACTTAATGCTTGTAGATGTAGGCCTACTTAATGCTTGTAGATGTAGGCCTACTTAATGCTTGTAGATGTAGCCATACTTAATGCTTGTTTGTAGATGTAGGCCTACTTAATGATTGAAGATGTAGGCCAACTTAATGCTTGTATATGTAGGCCTACTTAATGCTTGTAGATTTAGCCCTACTTAACGCTTGTTTGTAGATGTAGGCCTACTTAATGCTTGTTTGTAGATGTAGGCCAACTTAATGCTTGTAGATGTAGGCCTACTTAAGGCTTGTAGATGTAGGCCTACTTAATGCTTGTTTGTAGATGTAGGCCTACTTAATGCTTGTAGATGTTGGCCTACTTAATGCTTGGAGATGTAGTCCTACTTAATGCTTGTAGATGTAGGCCTACTTAATGCTTGTAGATGTAGGCCTACTTAATGCTTGTAGATGTAGCCCTACTTAATGCTTGTTTGTAGATGTAGGCCTACTTAATGCTTGTAGATGTAGGCCTACTTAATGCTTGGAGATGTAGTCCTACTTAATGCTTGTTTGTAGATGTAGGCCTACTTAATGCTTGTTTGTAGATGTAGGCCTACTTAATGCTTGTAGATGTAGGCCTACTTAATGCTTGTAGATGTAGGCCTACTTAATGCTTGTAGATGTAGGCCTACTTAATGCTTGGAGATGTAGGACTACTTAATGCTTGGAGATGTAGGCCTACTTAATGCTTGGAGATGTAGGCCTACTTAATGCTTGTAGATGTAGGCCTACTTAATGCTTGTAGATGTAGGCCTACTAAATGCTTGTAGATGTAGGACTACTTAATGCTTGGAGATGTAGGACTACTTAATGCTTGGAGATGTAGGCCTACTTAATGCTTGTTTGTAGATGTAGGACTACTTAATGCTTGTAGATGTAGGCCTACTAAATGCTTGTAGATGTAGGACTACTTAATGCTTGGAGATGTAGGCCTACTTAATGCTTGGAGATGTAGGCCTACTAAATGCTTGTAGATGTAGGACTACTTAATGCTTGTAGATGTAGGCCTACTTAATGCTTGGAGATGTAGGCCTACTAAATGCTTGTAGATGTAGGACTACTTAATGCTTGGAGATGTGGGACTACTTAATGCTTGGAGATGTAGGCCTACTTAATGCTTGGAGATGTAGGCCTACTTAATGCTTGTAGATGTAGGCCTACTTAATGCTTGTAGATGTAGCCCTACTTAATGCTTGGAGATGTAGGCCTAGTTAATTTTTGGAGATGTAGGCCTACTTAATGATTGGAGATGTATACCTACTTAATGATTGGAGATGCCAGCCTACTTAATGCTTGGAGATGTAGGCTGCTTGTTTGTAGATGTAGGCCTACTTAATGCTTGTAGTTGTAGGCCTACTTAATGCTTGTTTGTAGATGTAGGCCTACTTAATGCTTGTAGATGTAGGCCTACTTAATGCTTGTAGATGTAGGCCTACTTAATGCTTGGAGATGTAGTCCTACTTAATGCTTGTAGATGTAGGCCTACTTAATGCTTGTTTGTAGATGTAGGCCTACTTAATGCTTGTAGATGTAGGCCTACTTAATGCTTGTAGATGTAGGCCTACTTAATGCTTGTAGATGTAGCCCTACTTAATGCTTGTTTGTAGATGTAGGCCTACTTAATGCTTGTAGATGTAGGCCTACTTAATGCTTGTAGATGTAGGCCAACTTAATGCTTGTAGATGTAGGCCTACTTAAGGCTTGTAGATGTAGGCCTTCTTAATGCTTGTAGATGTAGGCTTACTTAATGCTTGTTTCTAGATGTTCTGACTCACTACATGCTGTCTGTCAAGAACAGTCCAAGACTTGTATTCATCTTCATCACCACCACACATAATTAACACACACATGCAGAATCTTCGGTTACAATAGGAATGTACTTTTTTCTTAGATGTATGCACAATCTTCCAGGCCAAAACTCCTCTTCCTCGGACTAAAACACTCTGACATGGGGTGGGAGGGGTCCATGTCCAGATGTGCATATGGGCACGCTGATTGGCTGAAGCTAAAGGGCTTTGATGGACAGCTGAGATGGTGACATTGCTTTGGCAATGTTAACACGTTTCCCATGACAATAAAGGCCCTTGAATTGAAATATCACGCTATCGGGACCGCGGGGGAACGAAGGCGACTGTGATGGAAGGTTAGGTCACAGAGTTTCTTAACCCAGAGACGCAACATCGCGATTCTCTTGCGCTTGGGAAGCAGACCCTACAGACCAGACAGGGGTTTGAGAAATCAATGAGAGAAGTGAAGACACCTTCTTCGCTATTCATTTTCTCGAAATCTAAAGGCACAACCTAGATCTGAGACACTGTCTAAAGTGGATCTGACAGCATTTTAGCAACATGAAATCCAATGAAAATCTGTTGATATACATCTGTTGGTAATGTGTTTTAAACTTGCTAAATAAATAGCCACATAAATAGATGCGCTACTCTATTCGCCACGTTTTGACTGATTTGTGATCATTGTCCTTGCCAGTTTGATTGTATTTACATTCCCAGCCTTTTTAAATGTATTTATTTTTTATTTCACCTTTATTTATTTAACCAGGTAGGCAAGTTGAGAACAAGTTCTCATTTACAATTGCGACCTGACCAAGACCAAGCAAAGCAGTTCGACACTTACAACAACACAGAGTTACACATGGAGTAAAACAAACATTCAGTCAATAATACAGTATAAACAAGTCTATATACGATGTGAGCAAATGAGGTGAGATAAGGGAGGTAAAGGCAAAAAAAAAGGTCATGGTGGCGAAGTAAATACAATATAGCAAGTAAAACACTGGAATGGTAGATTTGCAGTGGAAGAATGTGCAAAGTAGAGATAGAAATAATGGGGTGCAAAGGAGCAAAATAAATAACTACAGTAGGGGGAGAGGTAGTTGATTGGGCTAAATTATAGATGGGCTATATACAGATGCAGTAATCTGTGAGCTGCTCTGACAGCTGGTGCTTAAAGCTAGTGAGGGAGAAAAGTGTTTCCAGTTTCAGAGATTTTTGCAGTTCGTTCCAGTCATTGGCAGCAGAGAACTGGAAGGAGAGACGGCCAAAGAAGAATTGGCTTTGGGAGTGACCAGAGAGATATACCTGCTGGAGCGTGTGCTACAGGTGGGTGATGCTATGGTGACCAGCGAGCTGTGATAAGGGGGGACTTTACCTAGCAGGGTATTGTAGATGACCTAGAGCCAGTGGGTTTGGTGACGAGTATGAAGTGAGGGCCAGCCAACGAGAGCGTACAGTAGGCTGTATTTGTCCAAAATATTGAGTCATAGAAACTGAAACATCGCACCCAACCTCCTGAAAGTGACAAACTGAAACGTTTTGATTTTCGTCAAAAACAACTTTATATCGATGGAGGGCCTTTGATTTGACGGCCTGCAGTTCGGGGCGAGACGACCGATGACGTGTTTCTGCTCATGAGCTTAGCCAGCCAACGTCGCAATGAGTTCAAGTGTGATCAGGGATTTCTATTGGAGAAGCAATTTCTGCCTATCTTCACACTGTACTGTCTTTGGTTAGGTAGAGAGGAGGTTTAGCAACAAGTAAAGCAACAAGCGACAACATGAAACCACAAATGTGAAAACGTGATCACGTGAAGGTTTCCAAACAAATGTTTTTTCTGTAAGGGATGCAACATGCATCATCATGGTATAATGGCTGTTGACAAAACAGAATAATAATGGTTTAATGACCTTTGTTAAATGATTTAAACCTGTGAGTTACCACTAGTTAGATTACACAAGGTAGCCATGCTGCGAACACCACCTGCACACTATAATAGCCTTTGGTACCCCTCTCATCACACATATACAGGGCCAGGAGTTTTCTCTCATCAGGAGACCTATAGCCCATAACCAGGGTCCAGAGTCCTCCCTGACCAGTAGACCTATAGCCTCTAACCAGGGTCCAGAGTCCTCCCTGACCAGTAGACCTATAGCCTCTAACCAGGGTCCAGAGTCCTCCCTGACCAGTAGACCTATAGCCCATAACCAGGGTCCAGAGACCTCCCTGATCAGTAGACCTATAGCCTATAACCAGGGTCAAGAGTCCTCCCTGACCAGTAGACCTATAGCCCATAACCAGGGTCCAGAGTCCTCCCTGACCAGTAGACCTATAGCCCATAACCAGGGTCCAGAGTCCTCCCTGACCAGTAGACCTATAGCCTCTAACCAGGGTCCAGAGTCCTCCCTGACCAGTAGACCTATAGCCTATAACCAGGGTCCAGAGTCCTCCCTGACCAGTAGACCTATAGCCTCTAACCAGGGTCCAGAATCTTCCCTGACCAGTAGACCTATAGCCTCTAACCAGGGTCCAGAGTCCTCCCTAACCAGTAGACCTATAGCCTCTAACCAGGGTCCAGAGTCCTCCCTGACCAGTAGACCTATAGCCCATAACCAGGGTCCAGAGTCCTCCCTGACCAGTAGACCTATAGCCCATAACCAGGGTCCAGAGTCCTCCCTGACCAGTAGACCTACAGCCCATAACCAGGGTCCAGAGTCCTCCCTGACCAGTAGACCTATAGCCCATAACCAGGGTCCAGAGTCCTCCCTGACCAGTAGACCTATAGCCTATAACCAGGGTCCAGAGTCCTCCCTGACCAGTAGACCTATAGCCTCTAACCAGGGTCCAGAGTCCTCCCTGACCAGTAGACCTATAGCCTCTAACCAGGGTCCAGAGTCCTCCCTGACCAGTAGACCTATAGCCTCTAACCAGGGTCCAGAGTCCTCCCTGACCAGTAGACCTATAGCCTCTAACCAGGGTCCAGAGTCCTCCCTGACCAGTAGACCTATAGCCCATAACCAGGGTCCAGAGACCTCCCTGACCAGTAGACCTATAGCCTCTAACCAGGGTCCAGAGTCCTCCCTGACCAGTAGACCTATAGCCCATAACCAGGGTCCAGAGACCTCCTTGATCAGTAGACCTATAGCCTATAACCAGGGTCAAGAGTCCTCCCTGACCAGTAGACCTATAGCCCATAACCAGGGTCCAGAGTCCTCCCTGACCAGTAGACCTATAGCCCATAACCAGGGTCCAGAGTCCTCCCTGACCAGTAGACCTATAGCCTATAACCAGGGTCCAGAGTCCTCCCTGACCAGTAGACCTATAGCCCATAACCAGGGTCCAGAGTCCTCCCTGACCAGTAGACCTATAGCCTATAACTAGGGTCCAGAGTCCTCCCTGACCAGTAGACCTATAGCCCATAACCAGGGTCCAGAGTCCTCCCTTACCAGTAGACCTATAGCCTATAACCAGGGTCCAGAGTCCTCCCTGACCAGTAGACCTATAGCCCATAACCAGGGTCCAGAGTCCTCCCTGGCCAGTAGACCTATAGCCTATAACCAGGGTCCAGAGTCCTCCCTGACCAGTAGACCTATAGCCTATAACCAGGGTCCAGAGTCCTCCCTGACCAGTAGACCTATAGCCTATAACCAGGGTCAAGAGTCCTCCCTGACCAGTAGACCTATAGCCTATAACCAGGGTCAAGAGTCCTCCCTGACCAGTAGACCTATAGTCCATAACCAGGGTCCAGAGTCCTCCCTGACCAGTAGACCTATAGCCTATAACCAGGGTCCAGAGTCCTCCCTGACCATTTACATTACATTTAAGTCATTTAGCAGACGCTCTTATCCAGAGCGACTTACAAATTGGTGCTTTCACCTTATGACATCCAGTGGAACAGCCACTTTACAATAGTGCATCTAGGTCTTTTAAGGGGGGGGAGGGGAGAAGGATTACTTTATCCTATCCTAGGTATTCCTTAAAGAGGTGGGGTTTCAGGTGTCTCCGGAAGGTGGTGATTGACTCCGCTGTCCTGGCGTCGTGAGGGAGTTTGTTCCACCATTGGGGGGCCAGAGCAGCGAACAGTTTTGACTGGGCTGAGCGGGAACTGTACTTCCTCAGTGGTAGGGAGGCGAGCAGGCCACGGGTAACGGGGAGGTCCTCCCTGACCAGGAGACCTATAGCCCATAACCAGGGTCCAGAGTCCTCCCTGACCAGGAGCCCTATAGCCTATAACCAGGGTCCAGAGTCCTCCCTGACCAGTAGACCTATAGCCCATAACCGGGTTCCAGAGTCCTCCCTGACCAGTAGACCTATAGCCTCTAACCAGGGTCCAGAGTCCTCCCTGACCAGTAGACCTATAGCCTATAACCAGGGTCCAGAGTCCTCCCTGACCAGTAGACCTATAGCCTATAACCAGGGTCCAGTCCTCCCTGACCAGTAGACCTATAGCCCATAACCAGGGTCCAGAGTCCTCCCTGACCAGTAGACCTATAGCCTATAACCAGGGTCCAGAGTCCTCCCTGACCAGTAGACCTATAGCCCATAACCAGGGTCCAGAGTCCTCCCTGACCAGTAGACCTATAGCCTATAACCAGGGTCCAGAGTCCTTCCTGACCAGTAGACCTATAGCCCATAACCAGGGTCCAGAGTCCTCCCTGACCAGTAGACCTATAGCCTATAACCAGG
This sequence comes from Oncorhynchus nerka, assembly GCF_034236695.1. NCBI lineage: Eukaryota > Metazoa > Chordata > Actinopteri > Salmoniformes > Salmonidae > Oncorhynchus > Oncorhynchus nerka. The sequence continues at coordinate 72,215,314 of NC_088398.1, read as the reverse complement.
GTCCAGAGTCCTCCCTGACTAGTAGACCTATAGCCCATAACCAGAGTCCAGAGTCCTCCCTGACCAGTAGACCTATAGCCTATAACCAGGGTCCAGAGTCCTCCCTGACCAGTAGACCTATAGCCTATAACCAGGGTCCAGAGTCCTCCCTTACCAGTAGACCTATAGCCTATAACCAGGGTCCAGAGTCCTCCCTGACCAGTAGACCTATAGCCCATAACCAGGGTCCAGAGTCCTCCCTGGCCAGTAGACCTATAGCCTATAACCAGGGTCCAGAGTCCTCCCTGACCAGTAGACCTATAGCCTATAACCAGGGTCCAGAGTCCTCCCTGACCAGTAGACCTATAGCCTATAACCAGGGTCCAGAGTCCTCCCTGACCAGTAGACCTATAGCCTATAACCAGGGTCAAGAGTCCTCCCTGACCAGGAGACCTATAGTCCATAACCAGGGTCCAGAGTCCTCCCTGACCAGTAGACCTATAGCCTATAACCAGGGTCCAGAGTCCTCCCTGACCAGTAGACCTATAGCCCATAACCAGGGTCCAGAGTCCTCCCTGACCAGGAGACCTATAGCCCATAACCAGGGTCCAGAGTCATCCCTGACTAGTAGACCTATAGCCTCTAACCAGGGTCCAGAGTCCTCCCTGACCAGGAGACCTATAGCCCATAACCAGGGTCCAGAGTCCTCCCTGACCAGGAGACCTATAGCCTCTAACCAGGGTCCAGAGTCCTCCCTGACCAGTAGACCTATAGCCCATAACCAGGTTCCAGAGTCCTCCCTGACCAGTAGACCTATAGCCTATAACCAGGGTCCAGAGTACTCCCTGACCAGTAGACCTATAGCCCATAACCAGGGTCCAGAGTCCTCCCTGACCAGTAGACCTATAGCCTATAACCAGGGTCCAGAGTCCTCCCTGACCAGTAGACCTATAGCCCATAACCAGGGTCCAGAGTCCTCCCTGACCAGTAGAACTATAGCCCATAACCAGGGTCCAGAGTCCTCCCTGACCAGTAGACCTATAGCCTATAACCAGGGTCCAGAGTCCTCCCTGACCAGTAGACCTATAGCCCATAACCAGGGTCCAGAGTCCTCCCTGACCAGTAGACCTATAGCCTATAACCAGGGTCCAGAGTCCTCCCTGACTAGTAGACCTATAGCCCATAACCAGAGTCCAGAGTCCTCCCTGACCAGTAGACCTATAGCCTATAACCAGGGTCCAGAGTCCTCCCTGACCAGTAGACCTATAGCCTATAACCAGGGTCCAGAGTCCTCCCTTACCAGTAGACCTATAGCCTATAACCAGGGTCCAGAGTCCTCCCTGACCAGTAGACCTATAGCCCATAACCAGGGTCCAGAGTCCTCCCTGGCCAGTAGACCTATAGCCTATAACCAGGGTCCAGAGTCCTCCCTGACCAGTAGACCTATAGCCTATAACCAGGGTCCAGAGTCCTCCCTGACCAGTAGACCTATAGCCTATAACCAGGGTCCAGAGTCCTCCCTGACCAGTAGACCTATAGCCTATAACCAGGGTCAAGAGTCCTCCCTGACCAGGAGACCTATAGTCCATAACCAGGGTCCAGAGTCCTCCCTGACCAGTAGACCTATAGCCTATGACCAGGGTCCAGAGTCCTCCCTGACCAGTAGACCTATAGCCCATAACCAGGGTCCAGAGTCCTCCCTGACCAGGAGACCTATAGCCTATAACCAGGGTCCAGAGTCCTCCCTGACCAGTAGACCTATTGCCCATAACCAGGGTCCAGAGTCCTCCCTGACCAGTAGACCTATAGCCTATAACCAGGGTCCAGAGTCCTCCCTGACTAGTAGACCTATAGCCCATAACCAGAGTCCAGAGTCCTCCCTGACCAGTAGACCTATAGCCTATAACCAGGGTCCAGAGTCCTCCCTGACCAGTAGACCTATAGCCTATAACCAGGGTCCAGAGTCCTCCCTTACCAGTAGACCTATAGCCTATAACCAGGGTCCAGAGTCCTCCCTGACCAGTAGACCTATAGCCCATAACCAGGGTCCAGAGTCCTCCCTGGCCAGTAGACCTATAGCCTATAACCAGGGTCCAGAGTCCTCCCTGACCAGTAGACCTATAGCCTATAACCAGGGTCCAGAGTCCTCCCTGACCAGTAGACCTATAGCCTATAACCAGGGTCCAGAGTCCTCCCTGACCAGTAGACCTATAGCCTATAACCAGGGTCAAGAGTCCTCCCTGACCAGGAGACCTATAGTCCATAACCAGGGTCCAGAGTCCTCCCTGACCAGTAGACCTATAGCCTATGACCAGGGTCCAGAGTCCTCCCTGACCAGTAGACCTATAGCCCATAACCAGGGTCCAGAGTCCTCCCTGACCAGGAGACCTATAGCCTATAACCAGGGTCCAGAGTCCTCCCTGACCAGTAGACCTATAGCCCATAACCAGGGTCCAGAGTCCTCCCTGACCAGTAGACCTATAGCCTATAACCAGGGTCCAGAGTCCTCCCTGACCAGTAGACCTATAGCCTATAACCAGGGTCCAGAGTCCTCCCTGACCAGTAGACCTATAGCCCATAACCAGGGTCCAGAGTCCTCCCTGACCAGTAGACCTATAGCCTATAACCAGGGTCTAGAGTCCTCCCTGACCAGTAGACCTATAGCCTATAACCAGGGTCCAGAGTCCTCCCTGACCAGTAGACCTATAGCCTATAACCAGGGTCAAGAGTCCTCCCTGACCAGGAGACCTATAGTCCATAACCAGGGTCCAGAGTCCTCCCTGACCAGTAGACCTATAGCCTATAACCAGGGTCCAGAGTCCTCCCTGACCAGTAGACCTATAGCCCATAACCAGGGTCCAGAGTCCTCCCTGACCAGGAGACCTATAGCCCATAACCAGGGTCCAGAGTCATCCCTGACTCGTAGACCTATAGCCTCTAACCAGGGTCCAGAGTCCTCCCTGACCAGGAGACCTATAGCCCATAACCAGGGTCCAGAGTCCTCCCTGACCAGGAGACCTATAGCCTCTAACCAGGGTCCAGAGTCCTCCCTGACCAGTAGACCTATAGCCCATAACCAGGTTCCAGAGTCCTCCCTGACCAGTAGACCTATAGCCTATAACCAGAGTCCAGAGTACTCCCTGACCAGTAGACCTATAGCCTATAACCAGGGTCCAGAGTCCTCCCTGACTAGTAGACCTATAGCCCATAACCAGGGTCCAGAGTCCTCCCTGACCAGTAGACCTATAGCCTATAACCAGGGTCCAGAGTCCTCCCTTACCAGTAGACCTATAGCCTATAACCAGGGTCCAGAGTCCTCCCTGACCAGTAGACCTATAGCCCATAACCAGGGTCCAGAGTCCTCCCTGGCCAGTAGACCTATAGCCTATAACCAGGGTCCAGAGTCCTCCCTGACCAGTAGACCTATAGCCTATAACCAGGGTCCAGAGTCCTCCCTGACCAGTAGACCTATAGCCTCTAACCAGGGTCCAGAGTCCTCCCTGACCAGTAGACCTATAGCCCATAACCAGGGTCCAGAGACCTCCCTGACCAGTAGACCTATAGCCTCTAACCAGGGTCCAGAGTCCTCCCTGACCAGTAGACCTATAGCCCATAACCAGGGTCCAGAGACCTCCCTGATCAGTAGACCTATAGCCTATAACCAGGGTCAAGAGTCCTCCCTGACCAGTAGACCTATAGCCCATAACCAGGGTCCAGAGTCCTCCCTGACCAGTAGACCTATAGCCCATAACCAGGGTCCAGAGTCCTCCCTGACCAGTAGACCTATAGCCCATAACCAGGGTCCAGAGTCCTCCCTGACCAGTAGACCTATAGCCCATAACCAGGGTCCAGAGTCCTCCCTGACCAGTAGACCTATAGCCTATAACCAGGGTACAGAGTCCTCCCTGACCAGTAGACCTATAGCCTATAACCAGGGTCCAGAGTCCTCCCTGACCAGTAGACCTATAGCCTCTAACCAGGGTCCAGAATCCTCCCTGACCAGTAGACCTATAGCCCATAACCAGGGTCCAGAGTCCTCCCTGACCAGTAGACCTATAGCCTATAACCAGGGTCCAGAGTCCTCCCTGACCAGTAGACCTATAGCCTATAACCAGGGTCCAGAGTCCTCCCTGACCAGTAGACCTATAGCCCATAACCAGGGTCCAGAGTCCTCCCTGACCAGTAGACCTATAGCCTATAACCAGGGTCCAGAGTCCTCCCTGACCAGTAGACCTATAGCCTATAACCAGGGTCCAGAGTCCTCCCTGACCAGTAGACCTATAGCCCATAACCAGGGTCCAGAGTCCTCCCTGACCAGTAGACCTATAGCCTATAACCAGGGTCCAGAGTCCTCCCTGACTAGTAGACCTATAGCCCATAACCAGGGTCCAGAGTCCTCCCTGACCAGTAGACCTATAGCCTATAACCAGGGTCCAGAGTCCTCCCTTACCAGTAGACCTATAGCCTATAACCAGGGTCCAGAGTCCTCCCTGACCAGTAGACCTATAGCCCATAACCAGGGTCCAGAGTCCTCCCTGGCCAGTAGACCTATAGCCTATAACCAGGGTCCAGAGTCCTCCCTGGCCAGTAGACCTATAGCCTATATCCAGGGTCCAGAGTCCTCCCTGACCAGTAGACCTATAGCCTATAACCAGGGTCAAGAGTCCTCCCTGACCAGTAGACCTATAGCCTATAACCAGGGTCAAGAGTCCTCCTGACCAGTAGACCTATAGTCCATAACCAGGGTCCAGAGTCCTCCCTGACCAGTAGACCTATAGCCTATAACCAGGGTCCAGAGTCCTCCCTGACCAGTAGACCTATAGCCCATAACCAGGGTCCAGAGTCATCCCTGACCAGGAGACCTATAGCCTATAACCAGGGTCCAGAGTCCTCCCTGACCAGGAGACCTATAGCCTATAACCAGGGTCCAGAGTCCTCCCTGACCAGGAGACCTATAGCCCATAACCAGGGTCCAGAGTCATCCCTGACCAGTAGACCTATAGCCTCTAACCAGGGTCCAGAGTCCTCCCTGACCAGGAGACCTATAGCCTATAACCAGGGTCCAGAGTCCTCCCTGACCAGGAGACCTATAGCCCATAACCAGGGTCCAGAGTCATCCCTGACCAGTAGACCTATAGCCTCTAACCAGGGTCCAGAGTCCTCCCTGACCAGGAGACCTATAGCCCATAACCAGGGTCCAGAGTCCTCCCTGACCAGGAGCCCTATAGCCTATAACCAGGGTCCAGAGTCCTCCCTGACCAGTAGACCTATAGCCCATAACCGGGTTCCAGAGTCATCCCTGACCAGTAGACCTATAGCCTCTAACCAGGGTCCAGAGTCCTCCCTGACCAGTAGACCTATAGCCTATAACCAGGGTCCAGAGTCCTCCCTGACCAGTAGACCTATAGCCTATAACCAGGGTCCAGTCCTCCCTGACCAGTAGACCTATAGCCCATAACCAGGGTCCAGAGTCCTCCCTGACCAGTAGACCTATAGCCTATAACCAGGGTCCAGAGTCCTCCCTGACCAGTAGACCTATAGCCCATAACCAGGGTCCAGAGTCCTCCCTGACCAGTAGACCTATAGCCTATAACCAGAGTCCAGAGTACTCCCTGACCAGTAGACCTATAGCCTATAACCAGGGTCCAGAGTCCTCCCTGACTAGTAGACCTATAGCCCATAACCAGGGTCCAGAGTCCTCCCTGACCAGTAGACCTATAGCCTATAACCAGGGTCCAGAGTCCTCCCTGACCAGTAGACCTATAGCCCATAACCAGGGTCCAGAGTCCTCCCTGGCCAGTAGACCTATAGCCTATAACCAGGGTCCAGAGTCCTCCCTGACCAGTAGACCTATAGCCTATAACCAGGGTCCAGAGTCCTCCCTGACCAGTAGACCTATAGCCTCTAACCAGGGTCCAGAGTCCTCCCTGACCAGTAGACCTATAGCCCATAACCAGGGTCCAGAGACCTCCCTGACCAGTAGACCTATAGCCTCTAACCAGGGTCCAGAGTCCTCCCTGACCAGTAGACCTATAGCCCATAACCAGGGTCCAGAGACCTCCCTGATCAGTAGACCTATAGCCTATAACCAGGGTCAAGAGTCCTCCCTGACCAGTAGACCTATAGCCCATAACCAGGGTCCAGAGTCCTCCCTGACCAGTAGACCTATAGCCCATAACCAGGGTCCAGAGTCCTCCCTGACCAGTAGACCTATAGCCCATAACCAGGGTCCAGAGTCCTCCCTGACCAGTAGACCTATAGCCCATAACCAGGGTCCAGAGTCCTCCCTGACCAGTAGACCTATAGCCTATAACCAGGGTACAGAGTCCTCCCTGACCAGTAGACCTATAGCCTATAACCAGGGTCCAGAGTCCTCCCTGACCAGTAGACCTATAGCCTCTAACCAGGGTCCAGAATCCTCCCTGACCAGTAGACCTATAGCCCATAACCAGGGTCCAGAGTCCTCCCTGACCAGTAGACCTATAGCCTATAACCAGGGTCCAGAGTCCTCCCTGACCAGTAGACCTATAGCCTATAACCAGGGTCCAGAGTCCTCCCTGACCAGTAGACCTATAGCCCATAACCAGGGTCCAGAGTCCTCCCTGACCAGTAGACCTATAGCCTATAACCAGGGTCCAGAGTCCTCCCTGACCAGTAGACCTATAGCCTATAACCAGGGTCCAGAGTCCTCCCTGACCAGTAGACCTATAGCCCATAACCAGGGTCCAGAGTCCTCCCTGACCAGTAGACCTATAGCCTATAACCAGGGTCCAGAGTCCTCCCTGACTAGTAGACCTATAGCCCATAACCAGGGTCCAGAGTCCTCCCTGACCAGTAGACCTATAGCCTATAACCAGGGTCCAGAGTCCTCCCTTACCAGTAGACCTATAGCCTATAACCAGGGTCCAGAGTCCTCCCTGACCAGTAGACCTATAGCCCATAACCAGGGTCCAGAGTCCTCCCTGGCCAGTAGACCTATAGCCTATAACCAGGGTCCAGAGTCCTCCCTGGCCAGTAGACCTATAGCCTATATCCAGGGTCCAGAGTCCTCCCTGACCAGTAGACCTATAGCCTATAACCAGGGTCAAGAGTCCTCCCTGACCAGTAGACCTATAGCCTATAACCAGGGTCAAGAGTCCTCCCTGACCAGTAGACCTATAGTCCATAACCAGGGTCCAGAGTCCTCCCTGACCAGTAGACCTATAGCCTATAACCAGGGTCCAGAGTCCTCCCTGACCAGTAGACCTATAGCCCATAACCAGGGTCCAGAGTCATCCCTGACCAGGAGACCTATAGCCTATAACCAGGGTCCAGAGTCCTCCCTGACCAGGAGACCTATAGCCTATAACCAGGGTCCAGAGTCCTCCCTGACCAGGAGACCTATAGCCCATAACCAGGGTCCAGAGTCATCCCTGACCAGTAGACCTATAGCCTCTAACCAGGGTCCAGAGTCCTCCCTGACCAGGAGACCTATAGCCCATAACCAGGGTCCAGAGTCCTCCCTGACCAGGAGCCCTATAGCCTATAACCAGGGTCCAGAGTCCTCCCTGACCAGTAGACCTATAGCCCATAACCGGGTTCCAGAGTCATCCCTGACCAGTAGACCTATAGCCTCTAACCAGGGTCCAGAGTCCTCCCTGACCAGTAGACCTATAGCCTATAACCAGGGTCCAGAGTCCTCCCTGACCAGTAGACCTATAGCCTATAACCAGGGTCCAGTCCTCCCTGACCAGTAGACCTATAGCCCATAACCAGGGTCCAGAGTCCTCCCTGACCAGTAGACCTATAGCCTATAACCAGGGTCCAGAGTCCTCCCTGACCAGTAGACCTATAGCCCATAACCAGGGTCCAGAGTCCTCCCTGACCAGTAGACCTATAGCCTATAACCAGGGTCCAGAGTCCTCCCTGACCAGTAGACCTATAGCCCATAACCAGGGTCCAGAGTCCTCCCTTACCAGTAGACCTATAGCCTATAACCAGGGTCCAGAGTCCTCCCTGACTAGTAGACCTATAGCCCATAACCAGAGTCCAGAGTCCTCCCTGACCAGTAGACCTATAGCCTATAACCAGGGTCCAGAGTCCTCCCTGACTAGTAGACCTATAGCCCATAACCAGAGTCCAGAGTCCTCCCTGACCAGTAGACCTATAGCCTATAACCAGGGTCCAGAGTCCTCCCTGACCAGTAGACCTATAGCCTATAACCAGGGTCCAGAGTCCTCCCTTACCAGTAGACCTATAGCCTATAACCAGGGTCCAGAGTCCTCCCTGACCAGTAGACCTATAGCCCATAACCAGGGTCCAGAGTCCTCCCTGGCCAGTAGACCTATAGCCTATAACCAGGGTCCAGAGTCCTCCCTGACCAGTAGACCTATAGCCTATAACCAGGGTCCAGAGTCCTCCTGACCAGTAGACCTATAGCCTATAACCAGGGTCCAGAGTCCTCCCTGACCAGTAGACCTATAGCCTATAACCAGGGTCAAGAGTCCTCCCTGACCAGGAGACCTATAGTCCATAACCAGGGTCCAGAGTCCTCCCTGACCAGTAGACCTATAGCCTATAACCAGGGTCCAGAGTCCTCCCTGACCAGTAGACCTATAGCCCATAACCAGGGTCCAGAGTCCTCCCTGACCAGGAGACCTATAGCCCATAACCAGGGTCCAGAGTCATCCCTGACTAGTAGACCTATAGCCTCTAACCAGGGTCCAGAGTCCTCCCTGACCAGGAGACCTATAGCCCATAACCAGGGTCCAGAGTCCTCCCTGACCAGGAGACCTATAGCCTCTAACCAGGGTCCAGAGTCCTCCCTGACCAGTAGACCTATAGCCCATAACCAGGTTCCAGAGTCCTCCCTGACCAGTAGACCTATAGCCTATAACCAGGGTCCAGAGTCCTCCCTGACCAGTAGACCTATAGCCTATAACCAGGGTCCAGAGTCCTCCCTGACTAGTAGACCTATAGCCCATAACCAGGGTCCAGAGTCCTCCCTGACCAGTAGACCTATAGCCTATAACCAGGGTCCAGAGTCCTCCCTTACCAGTAGACCTATAGCCTATAACCAGGGTCCAGAGTCCTCCCTGACCAGTAGACCTATAGCCCATAACCAGGGTCCAGAGTCCTCCCTGGCCAGTAGACCTATAGCCTATAACCAGGGTCCAGAGTCCTCCCTGACCAGTAGACCTATAGCCTATAACCAGGGTCCAGAGTCCTCCCTGACCAGTAGACCTATAGCCTCTAACCAGGGTCCAGAGTCCTCCCTGACCAGTAGACATATAGCCTATAACCAGGGTCCAGAGTCCTCCCTGTCCAGTAGACCTATAGCCTATAACCAGGGTCCAGAGTCCTCCCTGACTAGTAGACCTATAGCCCATAACCAGGGTCCAGAGTCCTCCCTGACCAGTAGACCTATAGCCTATAACCAGGGTCCAGAGTCCTCCCTTACCAGTAGACCTATAGCCTATAACCAGGGTCCAGAGTCCTCCCTGACCAGTAGACCTATAGCCCATAACCAGGGTCCAGAGTCCTCCCTGGCCAGTAGACCTATAGCCTATAACCAGGGTCCAGAGTCCTCCCTGACCAGTAGACCTATAGCCTATAACCAGGGTCCAGAGTCCTCCCTGACCAGTAGACCTATAGCCTCTAACCAGGGTCCAGAGTCCTCCCTGACCAGTAGACCTATAGCCTATAACCAGGGTCCAGAGTCCTCCCTGACCAGTAGACCTATAGTATATAACCAGGGTCAAGAGTCCTCCCTGACCAGTAGACCTATAGCCCATAACCAGGGTCCAGAGTCCTCCCTGGCCAGTAGACCTATAGCCTATAACCAGGGTCCAGAGTCCTCCCTGACCAGTAGACCTATAGCCTATAACCAGGGTCCAGAGTCCTCCCTGACCAGTAGACCTATAGCCTCTAACCAGGGTCCAGAGTCCTCTCTGACCAGTAGACATATAGCCTATAACCAGGGTCCAGTGTCCTCCCTGTCCAGTAGACCTATAGCCTATAACCAGGGTCCAGAGTCCTCTCTGACTAGTAGACCTATAGCCCATAACCAGGGTCCAGAGTCCTCCCTGACCAGTAGACCTATAGCCTATAACCAGGGTCCAGAGTCCTCCCTTACCAGTAGACCTATAGCCTATAACCAGGGTCCAGAGTCCTCCCTGACCAGTAGACCTATAGCCCATAACCAGGGTCCAGAGTCCTCCCTGGCCAGTAGACCTATAGCCTATAACCAGGGTCCAGAGTCCTCCCTGACCAGTAGACCTATAGCCTATAACCAGGGTCCAGAGTCCTCCCTGACCAGTAGACCTATAGCCTCTAACCAGGGTCCAGAGTCCTCCCTGACCAGTAGACCTATAGCCTATAACCAGGGTCCAGAGTCCTCCCTGACCAGTAGACCTATAGCCTATAACCAGGGTCAAGAGTCCTCCCTGACCAGTAGACCTATAGTCCATAACCAGGGTCCAGAGTCCTCCCTGACCAGTAGACCTATAGCCCATAACCAGGGTCCAGAGTCATCCCTGACCAGGAGACCTATAGCCTATAACCAGGGTCCAGAGTCCTCCCTGACTAGTAGACATATAGCCAATAACCAGGGTCCAGAGTCCTCCCTGACCAGTAGACCTATAGCCTATAACCAGGGTCCAGAGTCCTCCCTTACCAGTAGACCTATAGCCTATAACCAGGGTCCAGAGTCCTCCCTGACCAGTAGACCTATAGCCTATAACCAGGGTCCAGAGTCCTCCCTGACCAGTAGACCTATAGCCTCTAACCAGGGTCCAGAGTCCTCCCTGACCAGTAGACCTATAGCCTATAACCAGGGTCCAGAGTCCTCCCTGACCAGTAGACCTATAGCCTATAACCAGGGTCAAGAGTCCTCCCTGACCAGTAGACCTATAGTCCATAACCAGGGTCCAGAGTCCTCCCTGACCAGTAGACCTATAGCCTATAACCAGGGTCCAGAGTCCTCCCTGACCAGTAGACCTATAGCCCATAACCAGGGTCCAGAGTCATCCCTGACCAGGAGACCTATAGCCTATAACCAGGGTCCAGAGTCCTCCCTGACCAGGAGACCTATAGCCTATAACCAGGGTCCAGAGTCCTCCCTGACCAGGAGACCTATAGCCCATAACCAGGGTCCAGAGTCATCCCTGACCAGTAGACATATAGCCTCTAACCAGGGTCCAGAGTCCTCCCTGACCAGGAGACCTATAGCCTCTAACCAGGGTCCAGAGTCCTCCCTGACCAGGAGACCTATAGCCTCTAACCAGGGTCCAGAGTCCTCCCTGACTAGTAGACATATAGCCAATAACCAGGGTCCAGAGTCCTCCCTGACCAGTAGACCTATAGCCTATAACCAGGGTCCAGAGTCCTCCCTTACCAGTAGACCTATAGCCTATAACCAGGGTCCAGAGTCCTCCCTGACCAGTAGACCTATAGCCTATAACCAGGGTCCAGAGTCCTCCCTGACCAGTAGACCTATAGCCTCTAACCAGGGTCCAGAGTCCTCCCTGACCAGTAGACCTATAGCCTATAACCAGGGTCCAGAGTCCTCCCTGACCAGTAGACCTATAGCCTATAACCAGGGTCAAGAGTCCTCCCTGACCAGTAGACCTATAGTCCATAACCAGGGTCCAGAGTCCTCCCTGACCAGTAGACCTATAGCCTATAACCAGGGTCCAGAGTCCTCCCTGACCAGGAGACCTATAGCCTATAACCAGGGTCCAGAGTCCTCCCTGACCAGGAGACCTATAGCCCATAACCAGGGTCCAGAGTCATCCCTGACCAGTAGACATATAGCCTCTAACCAGGGTCCAGAGTCCTCCCTGACCAGGAGACCTATAGCCTCTAACCAGGGTCCAGAGTCCTCCCTGACCAGGAGACCTATAGCCTCTAACCAGGGTCCAGAGTCCTCCCTGATCAGGAGACCTATAGCCTCTAACCAGGGTCCAGAGTCCTCCCTGATCAGGAGACCTATAGCCTCTAACCAGGGTCCAGAGTCCTCCCTGACCAGTAGACATATAGCCTATAACCAGGGTCCAGAGTCCTCCCTGTCCAGTAGACCTATAGCCTATAACCAGGGTCCAGAGTCCTCCCTGACTAGTAGACCTATAGCCCATAACCAGGGTCCAGAGTCCTCCCTGACCAGTAGACCTATAGCCTATAACCAGGGTCCAGAGTCCTCCCTTACCAGTAGACCTATAGCCTATAACCAGGGTCCAGAGTCCTCCCTGACCAGTAGACCTATAGCCCATAACCAGGGTCCAGAGTCCTCCCTGGCCAGTAGACCTATAGCCTATAACCAGGGTCCAGAGTCCTCCCTGACCAGTAGACCTATAGCCTATAACCAGGGTCCAGAGTCCTCCATGACCAGTAGACCTATAGCCTCTAACCAGGGTCCAGAGTCCTCCCTGACCAGTAGACCTATAGCCTATAACCAGGGTCCAGAGTCCTCCCTGACCAGTAGACCTATAGCCTATAACCAGGGTCAAGAGTCCTCCCTGACCAGTAGACCTATAGTCCATAACCAGGGTCCAGAGTCCTCCCTGACCAGTAGACCTATAGCCCATAACCAGGGTCCAGAGTCATCCCTGACCAGGAGACCTATAGCCTATAACCAGGGTCCAGAGTCCTCCCTGACTAGTAGACATATAGCCAATAACCAGGGTCCAGAGTCCTCCCTGACCAGTAGACCTATAGCCTATAACCAGGGTCCAGAGTCCTCCCTTACCAGTAGACCTATAGCCTCTAACCAGGGTCCAGAGTCCTCCCTGACCAGTAGACCTATAGCCTATAACCAGGGTCCAGAGTCCTCCCTGACCAGTAGACCTATAGCCTATAACCAGGGTCAAGAGTCCTCCCTGACCAGTAGACCAATAGTCCATAACCAGGGTCCAGAGTCCTCCCTGACCAGTAGACCTATAGCCTATAACCAGGGTCCAGAGTCCTCCCTGACCAGTAGACCTATAGCCTATAACCAGGGTCCAGAGTCCTCCCTGACCAGTAGACCTATAGCCCATAACCAGGGTCCAGAGTCATCCCTGACCAGGAGACCTATAGCCTATAACCAGGGTCCAGAGTCCTCCCTGACCAGGAGACCTATAGCCTATAACCAGGGTCCAGAGTCCTCCCTGACCAGGAGACCTATAGCCCATAACCAGGGTCCAGAGTCATCCCTGACCAGTAGACATATAGCCTCTAACCAGGGTCCAGAGTCCTCCCTGACCAGGAGACCTATAGCCCATAACCAGGGTCCAGAGTCCTCCCTGACCAGGAGACCTATAGCCTCTAACCAGGGTCCAGAGTCCTCCCTGACCAGGAGACCTATAGCCTCTAACCAGGGTCCAGAGTCCTCCCTGATCAGGAGACCTATAGCCTCTAACCAGGGTCCAGAGTCCTCCCTGATCAGGAGACCTATAGCCTCTAACCAGGGTCCAGAGTCCTCCCTGATCAGGAGACCTATAGCCTCTAACCAGGGTCCAGAGTCCTCCCTGATCAGTAGACCTATAGCCTCTAACCAGGGTCCAGAGTCCTCCCTGATCAGGAGACCTATAGCCTGTAACCAGGGTCCAGAGTCCTCCCTGACCAGTAGACCTATAGCCTATAACCAGGGTCCAGAGTCCTCCCTGACCAGTAGACCTATAGCCTATAACCAGGGTCCAGAGTCCTCCCTGACCAGTAGACCTATAGCCTATAACCAGGGTCCAGAGTCCTCCCTGACCAGTAGACCTATAGCCTCTAACCAGGGTCCAGAGTCCTCCCTGACCAGTAGACCTATAGCCTCTAACCAGGGTCCAGAGTCCTCCCTGACCAGGAGACCTATAGCCTCTAACCAGGGTCCAGAGTCCTCCCTGACCAGTAGACCTATAGCCTATAACCAGGGTCCAGAGTCCTCCCTGACCAGTAGACCTATAGCCTCTAACCAGGGTCCAGAGTCCTCCCTGACCAGTAGACCTATAGCCTATAACCAGGGTCCAGAGTCCTCCCTGACCAGTAGACCTATAGCCTCTAAAAAGGGTCCAGAGTCCTCCCTGACCAGTAGACCTATAGCCTCTAACCAGGGTCCAGAGTCCTCCCTGACCAGTAGACCTATAGCCTCTAAAAAGGGTCCAGAGTCCTCCCTGACCAGTAGACCTATAGCCTCTAACCAGGGTCCAGAGTCCTCCCTGACCAGTAGACCTATAGCCTATAACCAGGGTCCAGAGTCCTCCCTGACCAGGAGACCTATAGCCTATAACCAGGGTCCAGAGTCCTCCCTGACCAGTAGACCTATAGCCCATAACCAGGGTCCAGAGTCCTCCCTGACCAGTAGACCTATAGCCTATAACCAGGGTCCAGAGTCCTCCCTGACCAGTAGACCTATAGCCTATAACCAGGGTCCAGAGTCCTCCCTGACCAGTAGACCTATAGCCTATAACCAGGGTCCAGAGTCCTCCCTGACCAGGAGACCTATAGCCTATAACCAGGGTCCAGAGTCCTCCCTGACCAGTAGACCTATAGCCTATAACCAGGGTCCAGAGTCGTCCCTGACCAGGAGACCTATAGCCTCTAACCAGGGTCCAGAGTCCTCCCTGACCAGTAGACCTATAACCCATAACCAGGGTCCAGAGTCCTCCCTGACCAGGAGACCTATAGCCTATAACCAGGGTCCAGAGTCCTCCCTGACCAGTAGACCTATAGCCTCTAACCAGGGTCCAGAGTCCTCCCTGACCAGTAGACCTATAGCCTATAACCAGGGTCCAGAGTCCTCCCTGACCAGGAGACCTATAGCCCATAACCAGGGTCCAGAGTCCTCCCTGACCAGTAGACCTATAGCCTCTAACCAGGGTCCAGAGTCCTCCCTGACCAGTAGACCTATAGCCTATAACCAGGGTCCAGAGTCCTCACTGACCAGGAGACCTATAGCCTCTAACCAGGGTCCAGAGTCCTCCCTGACCAGTAGACCTATAGCCCATAACCAGGGTCCAGAGTCCTCCCTGACCAGTAGACCTATAGCCTCTAACCAGGGTCCAGAGTCATCCCTGACCAGTAGACCTATAGCCTCTAACCAGGGTCCAGAGTCCTCCCTGACCAGTAGACCTATAGCCCATAACCAGGGTCCAGAGACCTCCCTGATCAGGAGACCTATAGCCTCTAACCAGGGTCCAGAGTCCTCCCTGACCAGTAGACCTATAGTCCATAACCAGGGTCCAGAGTCCTCCCTGACCAGTAGACCTATAGCCTCTAACCAGGGTCCAGAGTCCTCCCTGACCAGTAGACCTATAGCCTATAACCAGGGTCCAGAGTCCTCCCTGACCAGTAGACCTATAGCCCATAACCAGGGTCCAGAGTCCTCCCTGACCAGTAGACCTATAGCCTCTAACCAGGGTCCAGAGTCCTCCCTGACCAGTAGACCTATAGCCTATAACCAGGGTCCAGAGTCCTCCCTGATCAGTAGACCTATAGCCTCTAACCAGGGTCCAGAGTCCTCCCTGACCAGTAGACCTATAGCCTATAACCAGGGTCCAGAGTCCTCCCTGACCAGTAGACCTATAGCCCATAACCAGGGTCCAGAGTCCTCCCTGACCAGTAGACCTATAGCCTCTAACCAGGGTCCAGAGTCCTCCCTGACCAGTAGACCTATAGCCCATAACCAGGGTCCAGAGTCCTCCCTGACCAGTAGACCTATAGCCTCTAAAAAGGGTCCAGAGTCCTCCCTGATCAGTAGACCTATAGCCTCTAACCAGGGTCCAGAGACCTCCCTGACCAGGAGACCTATAGCCTCTAACCAGGGTCCAGAGTCCTCCCTGACCAGTAGACCTATAGCCTATAACCAGGGTCCAGAGTCCTCCCTGACCAGTAGACCTATAGCCTCTAACCAGGGTCCAGAGTCCTCCCTGACCAGTAGACCTATAGCCTATAACCAGGGTCCAGAGTCCTCCCTGACCAGTAGACCTATAGCCTATAACCAGGGTCCAGAGTCCTCCCTGACCAGTAGACCTATAGCTTATAACCAGGGTCCAGAGTCCTCCCTGATCAGTAGACCTATAGCCTCTAACCAGGGTCCAGAGTCATCCCTGATCAGTAGACCTATAGCCTATAACCAGGGTCCAGAGTCCTCCCTGACCAGTAGACCTATAGCCTATAACCAGGGTCAAGAGTCCTCCCTGACCAGTAGACCTATAGTCCATAACCAGGGTCCAGAGTCCTCCCTGACCAGTAGACCTATAGCCTATAACCAGGGTCCAGAGTCCTCCCTGACCAGTAGACCTATAGCCCATAACCAGGGTCCAGAGTCCTCCCTGACCAGTAGACCTATAGCCTATAACCAGGGTCCAGAGTCCTCCCTTACCAGTAGACCTATAGCCCATAACCAGGGTCCAGAGTCCTCCCTGACCAGTAGACCTATAGCCTATAACCAGGGTCCAGAGTCCTCCCTGACCAGTAGACCTATAGCCTATAACCAGGGTCCAGAGTCCTCCCTGACCAGTAGACCTATAGCCTCTAACCAGGGTCCAGAGTCCTCCCTGACCAGTAGACCTATAGCCTATAACCAGGGTCCAGAGTCCTCCCTGACCAGTAGACCTATAGCCTATAAAAAGGGTCCAGAGTCGTCCCTGATCAGTAGACCTATAGCCTATAACCAGGGTCCAGAGTCCTCCCTGACCAGGAGACCTATAGCCTATAACCAGGGTCCAGAGTCCTCCCTGACCAGTAGACCTATAGCCTATAACCAGGGTCCAGAGTCCTCCCTGACCAGTAGACCTATAGCCTCTAAAAAGGGTCCAGAGTCCTCCCTGACCAGTAGACCTATAGCCTCTAACCAGGGTCCAGAGTCCTCCCTGACCAGTAGACCTATAGCCTATAACCAGGGTCCAGAGTCCTCCCTGACCAGTAGACCTATAGCCTATAACCAGGGTCCAGAGTCCTCCCTGATCAGGAGACCTATAGCCTCTAACCAGGGTCCAGAGTCCTCCCTGACCAGTAGACCTATAGCCTATAACCAGGGTCCAGAGTCCTCCCTGACCAGTAGACCTATAGCCTATAACCAGGGTCCAGAGTCCTCCCTGACCAGTAGACCTATAGCTTATAACCAGGGTCCAGAGTCCTCCCTGATCAGTAGACCTATAGCCTCTAACCAGGGTCCAGAGTCATCCCTGATCAGTAGACCTATAGCCTATAACCAGGGTCCAGAGTCCTCCCTGACCAGTAGACCTATAGCCTATAACCAGGGTCAAGAGTCCTCCCTGACCAGTAGACCTATAGTCCATAACCAGGGTCCAGAGTCCTCCCTGACCAGTAGACCTATAGCCTATAACCAGGGTCCAGAGTCCTCCCTGACCAGTAGACCTATAGCCCATAACCAGGGTCCAGAGTCCTCCCTGACCAGTAGACCTATAGCCTATAACCAGGGTCCAGAGTCCTCCCTTACCAGTAGACCTATAGCCCATAACCAGGGTCCAGATTCCTCCCTGACCAGTAGACCTATAGCCTATAACCAGGGTCCAGAGTCCTCCCTGACCAGTAGACCTATAGCCTATAACCAGGGTCCAGAGTCCTCCCTGACCAGTAGACCTATAGCCTCTAACCAGGGTCCAGAGTCCTCCCTGACCAGTAGACCTATAGCCTATAACCAGGGTCCAGAGTCCTCCCTGACCAGTAGACCTATAGCCTCTAAAAAGGGTCCAGAGTCGTCCCTGATCAGTAGACCTATAGCCTATAACCAGGGTCCAGAGTCCTCCCTGACCAGGAGACCTATAGCCTATAACCAGGGTCCAGAGTCCTCCCTGACCAGTAGACCTATAGCCTATAACCAGGGTCCAGAGTCCTCCCTGACCAGTAGACCTATAGCCTCTAAAAAGGGTCCAGAGTCCTCCCTGACCAGTAGACCTATAGCCTCTAACCAGGGTCCAGAGTCCTCCCTGACCAGTAGACCTATAGCCTATAACCAGGGTCCAGAGTCCTCCCTGACCAGTAGACCTATAGCCTCTAAAAAGGGTCCAGAGTCCTCCCTGACCAGGAGACCTATAGCCTCTAACCAGGGTCCAGAGTCCTCCCTGATCAGGTCAGGTGGTGTGGTCAGGAGAACCAACTCTATGCATATTGCTGTGTGTGTTCAAAGGGAGCAGAGCAGTAATGTTTCTCATGTGTTGTGTTGACGCAGCATGGAACAGGCCAGGGTTGACTGTTTGATATTCATGAAGGAAGCTGAAGAGTCCTTATGATGCACATATTTTAGCCCTCTCTCCCTCTGTTCTCTCTCTCTCTTTTTACTCTCATTATCTTCTCTCTTTTGCTCTCTCTCTCTCTCTCTCTCTCTCTCTCTCTCTCTCTCTCTCTCTCTCTCTCTTTCTTTTATTTTGTACACGCTCTCTCTCTCTCTCTCTCTCTCTCTCTCTCTCTCTCTCTCTCTCTCTCTCTTGTCTTTTCCTTTCCCCCTCTTTCTCCCTCTTTTCTCTCATTTGCTCTATCTCTCCCTGTCTATCTCTGTACTCAGGGCTGCAGAGAAGAGGTGCACTATAAACTCCATTCCATGAGGGCAGCAGGATTGTCCCAGATCCCATGCTCCATCCAACCTTTTCTTTCACTCTCTCTCACTTTCCAGGTCCTGTCTTCCCTGGTTTGGTCTTTCACTGTCTGCACTCCCTCCCTCTCCCTCTCAGTTTCTGTCTCCAATGTGCACAGTGGCTAGGTTACTCTAGCTGCAGGCTATTTTCTTTGGTAGACTTTAGAAATATGCAAATGCAGCCGTTGACAACTGCAGAGAGAAGAAGAAAAGAGAAACAACTCTGCATCTGTGTTCCTTGAGCTGTCAGCTCTCAAAGACATATCATTTACTCGTCCCTTTCTATCCCTCTATCAAAGTAGTGGTGCAAGACTTACCGATAGAAGAAGAAAGAGGGGTCAGAGAGAGAGAAAGAGAGAGAGAGAGAGAGAGAGGAAGTGTGAGAGGGAGAGAAAAGATCAGGCTCAAAGTATAGAAGGAAATTATATGTCAAACGTCCTCTATTGCTCAGTTGGTTATTTCTACTCTCCCTCCTTCCTTCTCCCCCTCCTTTCCCCCCTCTCTCTCTCCACCTCTCTCTCTCTCTCTCTCTCTCTCTCTCTCTCTCTCTCTCTCTCTCTCTCCCTCTCTCTCTCTCTCAATGCCCCCCCCACACACACTATTGTAAATCCTAAGAGACTGCAGGATTCTTCTTCCTCTTTTCCCCATCCCTTCCAGAGGCTTGGCTGGTTCTCTCTATTAGTGCGACCTCCTTGGCTGGACGGGGATGGCCCCCACTCTTTGTCCCCTTGTTAGAACAAACCTTTAGAGAGGTGTGCGTGTGTGTGTGTGTGTGTGTGTGTGTGTGTGTGTGTATGTGTGCTGAGACAAAATAAAAGTCTCTCTCTTTCCCACAGAGCTCTTCTACCCTTACAAGCGGCCCCTCATGACGTAATGTTTGTGGAGATCATCAGCTCGTTCATACACACAGTTTTAGTGCACATAGATAGTGATGTCACAGTGTCACTGAGTAGTCAAAGTTGGGGGTAAGGAAAGGGGTGTGTTCAATCCAATGACTGTATATATTAATGAATAAAGACATCGATCACATGACACCATTCATTCCTATGTGAAGACTCATTGAAGCCAAAGCCCTCTCATTGACTATCTCAAATTGAAGGCCGACCAGGGTACTGCAGGCTGTCATTAGCAACTAAATTAACCTTATTTGTGTTAGATAACAAAAATATTGGTTCAAGGACATACATCTGGTGTATTGGAAGCAATTATTGGTACTATGACAGTCTTAAAAATGATATATTTTAACGAAGATGGACAGTTTTCCATTTTTCCATGCCTTGAATTACTGTGGCTTCAATGAGAGGGGGCCTGGTTCAATCAGAGGTGTATGATCAGTGTATTCAGTCAATTCAAATCAATTCAAGGGGCTTTATTGGCATGGGAAACATGTGTTAACATTGCCAAAGCAAGTGAGGTAGATAATATACCAAATAGTCTCTCTTTCTCTCTCTCTCTCTCTCTCTCTCTCTCTCTCTCTCTCTCTCTCCAAATAGATCACATTTCGAGAAGGAAGAGTGAAGAAGAGAAGGATGAGGAGGAAGAGGAGGGTGAAAGAACTATATTGAAACGTTTTTCTGTTTTTAAATAAATAGAGAACTCTCACTCTCCTCCTCCTCCTCCTGTTCTGATTGGAAGTGTATTCGACCTTCATCTCTCTCTGAGCCAGAGACAACCCTCACAGCAGGAGACGCCTTCTACCCACAACCCCCTGCTGCGTGTTTCTACCACAGACAGAGGGAGGCACAGAGAGAGAGAGGGTGATAGGGGGGGGTGCAGGAGGGAGAGAGGATGGAAGAGGATGAAAGGGAGAGAGAGAAAGAGAGAGATTGAGGGAAGAGAACGTAGCCCTACGGTGATTATAACAACAGGGGGCATAGTGAAGCCATAGTCTAGCTTGGTTGTTTGTGCTGTGTCATTATAATGGATGTGCTATATATAGGCAACCTCTTCTATATTGTCAATAGTTCATCTAGAAAGAGCTCAAAAAGACGTGAGGCCTCAAGTGCATCCTCAAGGAGGAACATTTGGGGAATCCCTCGGAATACAGCACTTTAATGTGATCTAATTAGGGGAAGGAGGGAAGGAGAGTCAGGAGAAGAGGGAACCCCATCCGATTTACAGCCCTGATTGGAACACAGTCAATTACCACCTCCTGCTGTGGCCCAAATGAAGAAGCCCAAAGGACACATGCGCTGGTTAAACGTTGTTGTGGGGTGGCCCATTATGTGTGGACGACGGTGGCTCATGTGTGAAAATGACATTCATTAATTCCACCACATGATATTCACAAGGGTAAGGGTGGCTGTGAGGTATAACGAGACCGCATGTATAGTGTGTATGAATGTGTGCGTGTGTGTGAATGTGTGTGTGTTAATCCTGATTGCAGAATATCAGTCTGATACTTCACAGATATACTGGGAACAGGTGCGCGCCCTCCTATCTTATTTAGAAATGCACTATATCCTAAGAAACAGAGTGAAGCAGAGGACAAGAAGAACAACTGGACCGAGACATAAGGAAAACATTTGGACTCAGATATGGCCAGTGTAGAGGAGATTGGAGGAGAACTAGGCTCCTGGTTTTATGTGAAAATATGTTGTATTGCAATAATGGACAAGGAGAAGAAATGCTGGATAAGGAGAAGAAATGCTGGATAAGGAGAAGAAATGCTGGATAAGGAGAAGAAATGCTGGATAAGGAGAAGAAATGCTGGATAAGGAGAAGAAATGCTGGATAAGGTGAAGAAATGCTGGATAAGGAGAAGAAATGCTGGATAAGGAGAAGAAATGCTGGATAAGGAGAAGAAATGCTGGATAAGGTGAAGAAATGCTGGATAAGGAGAAGAAATGCTGGATAAGGAGAAGAAATGTTGGATAAGGTGAAGAAATGCTGGATAAGGAGAAGAAATGCTGGATAAGGAGAAGAAATGCTGGATAAGGTGAAGAAATGCTGGATAAGGAGAAGAAATGCTGGATAAGGAGAAGAAATGCTGGATAAGGAGAAGAAATGCTGGATAAGGTGAAGAAATGCTGGATAAGGAGAAGAAATGCTGGATAAGGAGAAGAAATGCTGGATAAGGAGAAGAAGAAGAAATGCTGGATAAGGTGAAGAAATGCTGGATAAGGAGAAGAAATGCTGGATAAGGAGAAGAAATGCTGGATAAGGTGAAGAAATGCTGGATAAGGAGAAGAAGAAGAAATGCTGGATAAGGAGAAGAAATGCTGGATAAGGTGAAGAAATGCTGGATAAGGAGAAGAAATGCTGGATAAGGAGAAGAAATGCTGGATAAGGAGAAGAAGAAGAAATGCTGGATAAGGTGAAGAAATGCTGTATAAGGAGAAGAAATGCTGGATAAGCAACAGAAGCAAATAGAAGGGAAGAAAGTTGTTCATTTCTTTCTATCCTCTGAGCTTGACCTTTTCTCTTCCCTTCACTCTCTCTTTCGCTCTCTCATCCCCTTTCTCTCTCTCCCTCCCTCTCTTTTCCCGGCCCTGACTCTAACTCTCTCTGCCACAAACACACATCACTGCCACCCAAACTCTACAAAATAAGAGTGAAAAAACGACCAGGGAAAAAATGGGTCAGGAAGAATCTTCGGTTCTCCAGGCAGTATGGACAACCGTCCCCCTGTACCCAAGCTCCGAAGCTGGCCAAGTCAAACAGCTTGGAGTCCCTGAGGACCAGGCTGCTCAAACAGACTCAGACCATGGCCCAGAGCTCTGTGAATGGGAGAGTTTTCCCTACAGTTCCCCTCTGGGCCACCTGGTTATAGAGGCCCTCTGTAGTTAAGGAGCTTTTCCTGGTGGGTTCACTAGGATTAGGAATATTTATCAAATGAAGGTATATTAACTTCAACTGCTGATAGCAGTATTTGTCTTATTTTTGGGGGGCTGCACAACTTAGCCTCAGTAACATGTGTAAACCAACATTTTTCCTATTCCTACACTCGTAGCGAAAAAAGTGCTATCTAGAACCTGAAAGAGTTCTTCGGGTGTCCCCATAGGATAACCCTTTGAAGAGCTCTTGTTGGTTCCAGGTAGAACCCTTTTGGTTCCAAGTAAACTCAGCAAAAAAAGAAACGTCCTCTCACTGTCAACTGCGTTTATTTAAGCAAACTTAACATGTACATATTTGTATGAACATTACAAGATTCAACAACTGAGACATAAACTGAACAAGTTCCACAGAAATGGAGTAATGTGTTCCTGAACAAAGGGGAGGTCAAAATCAAAAGTAACAGTCAGTATCTGGTGTGGCCATCAGCTGCATTAAGTACTGCAGTGCATCTCCTCCTCATGGACTGCAACAGATTTGCAAGTTCTTGCTGTGAGATGTTACCCCACTCTTCCACCAAGGCACCTGCAAGTTCCCGGACATTTCTGGGGGGAATGGCCCTAGCCCTCACCCTCCGATCCAACAGGTCCCAGACGTGCTCAATGGGATTGAGATACGGGCTCTTCGCTGGCCATGGCAGAACACTGACATTCCTGTCTTGCAGGAAATCACGCACAGAATGCGCAATATGGCTGGTGGCATTGTCATGCTGGAGGGTCATGTCAGGATGAGCCTGCAGGAAGGGTACCACATGAGGGAGGAGGATGCCTTCCCTGTAACGCACAGCGTTGAGATTGCCTGCAATGACAACAAGCTCAGTCCGATGATGCTGTGACACACCACCCCAGATCATGACGGACCCTCCACCTCCAAATCCCCGCTCCAGATTACAGGCCTTGGTTTAATGCTCATTCCTTCGACAATAAATAATAAATAAATCCGACCATCACCCCTGGTGAGACAAAACCGTGATTTGTCACTTTTTGCCAGTCCTGTCTGGTCCAGCGACGGGTGAGTTTCTGCTCATAGGCGACGTTGCCGGTGATGTCTGGTGAGGACCTGCCTTAAAAACAGGCCTACACGCCCTCAGTCTAGCCTCTCTCAGCCTATTGCGGACAGTCTGAGCACTGATGGAGGGATTGTGCGTTCCTGGTGTAACTCAGGCAGTTGTTGTTGCCATCCTGTACCTGTCCCGCAGGTGTGATGTTCGGCTGTACCGATCCTGTACAGGTGTTGTTACATGTGGTCTGCTGCTGCAAGGACGATCAGCTGTCCGTCCTGTCTCCCTGTAGTGCTGTCTTAGGCGTCTCACAGTACGGACATTGCAATTTATTGCCCTGGCCACATTTGCAGTCCTCATGCCTCCCTGCAGCATGCCTAAGGCACATTCACGCAGATGAGCAGGGACCCTGGCCATCTTTCTTTTGGTGTTTTTCAGAGTCTGTAGAAAGGCCTCTTTAGTGTCCTAAGTTGTCCTAACTGTGACCTTAATTGCCTACCGTCTGTAAGCTGTTAGTGTATTATCGACCGTTCCACAGGTGCATGTTCATTAATTGTTTATGGTTCATTGAACAAGCATGGGGAACAGTGTTGAAACCCTTTACAATGAAAATCTGTGAAGTTATTTGGATCTTTATGAATTATCTTTGAAAGACAGGGTCCTGAAAAAGGGATGTTTCTTTTTTTGCTAAGTTTAGAACTGTTTTGGGTTTCATGTAGAGCCCTTCCCACAGAGGGTACTACATGGAACCCAAAATGGTTCTACCTGGAACCAAAATGGTTTTTACCTGTAGCCAGACAGGGTTATTTTATGGAGAGTGGTAGCTTGGCGGTTGAGAGCATTGGGCCAGTAACTGAAAGGTTGCTGGTTTGAATTCCTGAGCCAACTTGGTGAAAAAACTGTCTGTGCCCTTGAGCAAGGCACTTAACGAGATGAATATATGAGAGAATCTGCACCAAAACAACCCAGCTCCCATTGGGCACAGACGTCAATTCGACATCTATGCATTTTGTTGAAATGACGTGGAAACAACGTTGACTCAACCAGTGAGTGTGCCCAGTGGGCTCTCCCTCCATCCACATCACTTTTCCTCTTTCCCTTTCCAGCCCGATCTCTTTTTACCATTGTGTCTTGTACAGTATCTATATGTGCCAGATGATATCAAAGATTTTACGGCATCATTGTGATGTTTCCCATAAGAGGAGAACGCAGAAGGGACAGAGGAGTGACTCGAGGGAGCAGTTTCACTGAGAGGGACCATACAGACATGCCTCATTCAACCACAGAATGGGGAGCTGATTGAGTGCTATTGTCCACTCGCCTCTCATTCCAGACACAATGCTCTCCACAGCTTCAATGGGACCCCCGCTAAACCAATTAAAGTGATCTGTCCCACTCAACCTGCATATCTCCCCCTGTTGGAGCTTTGAGTGGTACACACCGCTTTGACACACACAGCTGGACTCCCACATCCACAGTGACACACACACACACACACACACACACACACACACACACACACACACACACACACACCCTCTGGGATGAGTTTAGATCAGATACTTCAGCAGAATCTCAGCAGCGCCTAGATGTATGACATCACAGCATCTTCAGAGTGATGCAACATAACCAGGGCTGTATCTCCTAACCTCATAAAACAGTTGACCTCTTGTCTGTCCTCTTTGACGCTCTGTATGCCCTCTGAACCAGGTCTACAGAAACAATAGACCTGACCTACCCAATGACTGTATATGGACCTACTCCATACAGTCAGGCAGGCTGGCCTCCCCTTACAGCTAACTCAACACAGTCAGGCAGGTTGGCCTCCCCTTACAGCTAACTCAACACAGTCAGGCAGGCTGGCCTCCCCTTACAGCTACCTCCATACAGGCAGGCTGGCCTCCCCTTACAGCTAACTCAACACAGTCAGGCAGGCTGGCCTCCCCTTACAGCTAACTCCATACAGTCAGGCAGGCTGGTCTCCCCTTACAGCTACCTCCATACAGGCAGGCTGGCCTCCCCTTACAGCTAACTCAACACAGTCAGGCAGGCTGGCCTCCCCTTACAGCTAACTCCATACAGTCAGGCAGGCTGGTCTCCCCTTACAGCTAACTCAACACAGTCAGGCAGGCTGGCCTCCCCTTACAGCTAACTCAACACAGTCAGGCAGGCTGGCCTCCCCTTACAGCTAACTCAACACAGTCAGGCAGGCTGGCCTCCCCTTACAGCTACCTCCATACAGGCAGGCTGGCCTCCCCTTACAGCTAACTCAACACAGTCAGGCAGGCTGGCCTCCCCTTACAGCTAACTCAACACAGTCAGGCAGGCTGGCCTCCCCTTACAGCTACCTCCATACAGGCAGGCTGGCCTCCCCTTACAGCTAACTCAACACAGTCAGGCAGGCTGGCCTCCCCTTACAGCTAACTCAACACAGTCAGGCAGGCTGGCCTCCCCTTACAGCTAACTCAACACAGTCAGGCAGGCTGGCCTCCCCTTACAGCTAACTCCATACAGTCAGGCAGGCTGGCCTCCCCTTACAGCTACCTCAACACAGTCAGGCAGGCTGGCCTCCCCTTACAGCTAACTCAACACAGTCAGGCAGGCTGGCCTCCCCTTACAGCTACCTCCATACAGGCAGGCTGGCCTCCCCTTACAGCTAACTCAACACAGTCAGGCAGGCTGGCCTCCCCTTACAACTAACTCAACACAGTCAGGCATGCTGGCATCCCCTTACAGCTAACTCAACACAGTCAGGCAGGCTGGCCTCCCCTTACAGCTAACTCAACAGTCAGGCAGGCTGGTCTCCCCTTACAGCTAACTCCATACAGTCAGGCAGGCTGGCCTCCCCTTACAGCTAACTCCATACAGTCAGGCAGACTGGCCTCCCCTTACAGCTAACTCAACACAGTCAGGCAGGCTGGCCTCCCCTTACAGCTAACTCAACACAGTCAGGCAGGCTGGCCTCCCCTTACAACTAACTCAACACAGTCAGGCATGCTGGCATCCCCTTACAGCTAACTCAACACAGTCAGGCAGGCTGGCCTCCCCTTACAGCTAACTCAACACAGTCAGGCAGGCTGGCCTCCCCTTACAACTAACTCAACACAGTCAGGCATGCTGGCATCCCCTTACAGCTAACTCCATACAGTCAGGCAGGCTGGCCTCCCCTTACAGCTAACTCAACACAGTCAGGCAGGCTGCATCAGAGAGGACCTTGGGAGGCTGTGGATGAAAACACACAACGGTCTACTCTCCTCCTTGATCTGCACTATCAAAGACCTCTCCCCTTATCCCCACCACCCTTCCTCTCTTCCCCTTCTCCCCTCCTCCCCTCCTTCCCTCCTCTCTTCCTCTCTTCCCCTCCCTCCTCTCCTCCTCTCTTCCTCTCTTCCCCTCCTCTCCTCCTCCCCTCCTCTCCTCCTCCCCTCCTCTCCTCTTCCCCTCCTCTCCTCCTCCCCTCCTCTCCTCCTCCCCTCCTCTCCTACTCTCCTGTCCTCCTCCCCTTCTCCCCTCCTTTCCTCCTCTCTTCCCTCCTCTCTTCCTCTCTTCCCCTCCCTCCTCTCCTCCTCTCCTCCTCTCTTCCCCTCCTCTCCTCCTCCCCTCCTTTCCTCCTCTCTTCCCTCCTCTCTTCCTCTCTTCCCCTCCTCTCCTCCTCCCCTCCTCTCCTCCTCCCCTCCTCCCCTCCTCTCCTCCTCCCCTCCTTTCCTCCTCTCTTCCCTCCTCTCTTCCTCTCCTCCCCTCCTCTCCTCCTCCCCTCCTTTCCTCCTCTCTTCCCTCCTCTCTTCCTCTCTTCCCCTCCCTCCTCTCCTCCTCTCTTCCTCTCTTCCCCTCCTCTCTTCCTCTCTTCGCCTCCCTCCTCCTCCCCTCCTCCTCCCCTCCTTTCCTCCTCTCTTCCCTCTTCTCTTCCCTCTTCCCCTCCCTCCTCTCCTCTCCTCCTCCCCTCCTCTCCTCCTCTCCTCTCCTCCTCCCCTCCTCTCCTCCTCCCCTCCTCTCCTCCCCTCCTCCCCTCCTCTCCTCCTCTCCTCTTCTCCTCCTCTCCTCCTCCCCTCCTCCTCTCCTCCTCCCCTCTCCTCCTCCCTCCTCTCCTCCTCCCCTCCTCTCCTCCTCTCCTACTCTCCTCCCCTCCTCTCCTCCTCCTCTCCTCTCCTCCCCTCCTCTCCTCCTCCCCTCCTCTCCTCTTCCCCTCCTCCCCTCCTCCCCTCCTCTCCTCTTCCCCTCCTCCCCTACTCTCCTCCTCTCCTCCTCCCCTCCTCTCCCTCCTCTCCTCCTCTCCTCCTCCCCTCCTCCCCTCCTCTCCTCCTCCCCTCCTCTCCTACTCTCCTGTCCTCCTATCCTAACTGGACAAAAGACTACTTTAGTTGTTTGTTGTTGTTATTGATATTGTTTCCCCTATTCATAACACAAAGCCAGCTGACCATGACTCTGATGCTAATGTGAAGGTGGAGAGGGTTTTATAATCAGCGCCAGTGCAGATCAGAGGGGCTCGGGACGGGGTAGGAGAGGAGAGGAGGGGCTTGGGCCGGGGGGAGTGGAGACGAGAGGAGGAACGTGTAGCATTGAACATCAAACACACACAGCTATCAGAGGAGCTTCTGTGTTTGACCAGCCTTGACCTCCTTTACAGCACAAGGCCCCAGTCATAATGATATCAAGAATTTACTACAACATCATTTCACTATCTGAAATCATTAAAATTGCTTATGTTTGGATTATGTTTGGGCTATATTTGGACTATGTTTGGGCTATATTTGGACTATGTTTGGGCTATGTTTGAGCTATGTTTGGGCTATATTTGGACTATGTTTGGACTATGTTTGGGCTAAGTTTGGACTATGTTTGGGCTATGTTTGAGCTATGTTTGGACTATGTTTGAGCTATGTTTGGACTATATTTGGACTATGTTTGGGCTATGTTTGGACTATGTTTGGGCTATATTTGGACTATGTTTGGGCTATATTTGGACTATGTTTGGGCTATGTTTCAGCTATGTTTGGGCTATGTTTGGGCTATGTTTGAGCTATGTTTGGGCTATGTTTGGGCTATATTTGGACTATGTTTGGACTATGTTTGGGCTATGTTTGGACTATGTTTGGGCTATGTTTGGGCTATGTTTGGACTATGTTTGGACTATGTTTGAGCTTGGGACTGTAAGGTTCTATCTGCATTCTGGTCAAAATGTAGTTAATGACATAGCCTTGTTCCGTTCAATGTTCTCTACCAATATAGTTGTTAATATGTTATGATCAAAAGAATGCACCAAACCAATGAGGGTTCGGAAACTAAAAGCCAATTATCTCAGATTATACCATGGCATTATTGAATACTCGTTTCTGATTGGCTTAAAGGGCATTCTAAAGCGCTTGCTATGTATGGGCCATGTATGGGAGGATGGAGTTTTTCCTGTTCAGCTCACATGGTTATTGGATTGGTTAACCCGCTCTGCTCCTCAGTGAGGTGTGTCTCCTCTGTTTTGATTAATTGACTGTCCAAGATGCACATCACCTGAACAGGATATATATTTTTATATTTTTTTATTTAACCAGGTAGGCCAGTTGACAGCAAGTTTTCATTGACAACTGCGACCTGGCCAAGATAAAGCAAAGCACTGTGACACAAACAACAACACAGAGTTACACATGGAATAAACAAATGTACATTCAATAACACAATAGAAAAATCTACAGTGGGGCCAAAAAGTATTTAGTCAGCCACCAATTGTGCAAGTTCTCCCACTTAAAAAGATGAGAGAGGCCTGTAATTTTCATCATAGGCACACTTCAACTATGACAGACAAAATGAAAAAAAAAAAATCCAGATTAAAAATTTAAAAAATTGCAAATTATGGTGGAATATAAGTATTTGGTCACCTACAAAAAAGCAAGATTTCTGACTCTCACAGACCTGTAAATTCTTCTTTAAGAGGCTCCTCTGTCCTCCACTCATTACCTGTATTAATGGCACCTGTTTGAACTTGTTATCAGTATAAAAGACACCTGTCCACAACCTCAAACAGTCACACTCCAAACTCCACTATGGCCAAGACCAAAGAGCTGTCAAAGGACACCAGAAACAAAATTGTAGACCTGCACCAGGCTTGGAAGACTGAATCTGCAATAGGTAAGCAGCTTGGTTTGAAGAAATCAACTGTGGGAGCAATTATTAGGAAATGGAAGACATACAAGACCACTGATAATCTCCCTCGATCTGGGGCTCCACGCAAGATCTCACCCCGTGGGTTCAAAATGATCACAAGAACGGTGAGCAAAAATTCTAGAACCACACGGGGGGACCTAGTGAATGACCTGCAGAGAGCTGGGACCAAAGTAACAAACCCTACCATCTGTAACACACTACGCCACCAGGGACTCAAATCCTGCAGTGCCAGACGTGTCCCCATGCTTAAGCCAGTACATGTCCAGGCCCGTCTGAAGTTTGCTAGAGAGCATTTGGATGATCCAGAAGAAGATTGGAAGAATGTCATATGGTCAGATGAAACCAAAATATAACTTTTTGGTAAAAACTCAACCTGTCGTGTTTGGAGGAAAAATAATGCTGAGTTGCATCCAAAGAACACCATACCTACTGTGAAGCATGGGGGTGGACCCATCATGCTTTGGGGCTGTTTTTCTGCAAAGGGACCAGAACGACTGATCCGTGTAAAGGAAAGAATGAATGGGGCCATGTATTGTGAGATTTTGAGTGAAAACCTCCTTCCATCAGCAAGGGCATTGAAGATGAAACGTGGCTGGGTCTTTCAGCATGACAATGATCCCAAACACACCGCCCGGGCAACGAAGGAGTGGCTTCGCAAGAAGCATTTCAAGGTCCTGGAGTGGCCTAGCCAGTCTCCAGATCTCAACCCCATAGAAAATCTTTGGAGGGAGTTGAAAGTCCGTGTTGCCCAGCAACAGCCCCAAAACATCACTGCTCTAGAGGAGATCTGCATGGAGGAATGGGCCAAAATACCAGCAACAGTGTGTGAAACGTTTGACCTCTGTCAATGCCAACAAAGGGTATATAACAAAGTATTGAGATAAACTTTTGTTATTGACCAAATACTTATTATCCACCATAATTTGCAAATCAATTCATTAAAAATCCTACAAATGTGATTTTCTGGATTTTTTCTTCTCATTTTGTCTGTCATAGTTGAAGTGTACCTATGATGAAAATTACAGGCCTCTCTCATCTTTTTAAGTGGGAGAACTTGCACAATTGGTGGCTGACTAAATACTTTTTTGCCCCACTGTATATACAGTGTGTGCAAATATACTGTAGTAAGATTAGGAAGGTAAGGCAATAAATAGGTCATCGTGGCGAAATAATTACAATTTAGCACTAACACTGGAGTGATGGATGTGCATATGATGATGTGCAAGTAGAAATACTGGGGTTCAAAAGAGCAAAAATAAATACCAATATGGGGATGAGGTAGTTGGGTGGGCAATTTACAAATGGCCTGTGTACAGCTGCAGTGATCGATAAGCAGCTCTGACAGCTGATGCTTAAAGTTAGTGAGGGAGTTATGTCTCCAGCTTCAGTGATTTTTGAAAATTTGTTCCAGTCATTGGCAGCAGAGAACTGTAAGGAAAGGCGGCCAAAGAGGAGTTGGCTTTGGGGATGACTAGTGAAATATACCTGCTGGAGTACGTGGGTGTTGTTATGGTGACCAGTGAGCTGAGATAAGGTGGGGCTTTACCTAGCAAAGACTTATAGATGACCTGGAGCCAGTGGGTTTGGCGATGAATATGAAGCGAGGGCCAGCCAACGAGAGCATACAGGTCACAGTGGTGGGTGGTAAATGGGGCTTTGGTGACAAAACAGATGGCACTGTGATAGACTACATCTAATTTGCTGAGAAGAGTGTTGGAGGCTATTTTGTCAATTTCATCGCTGAAGTCAAGGATCGGTATGATATTCAGTTTTACGAGGGTAGGTTTGGCAACATGAGGAAATAGCAATTGTAGGGGTCCAGATTTTGCAGCTCTTTCAGAACATCAGCTATCTGGATTTGGGTGAAGGAGAAGCTGGGGAGCTTGGGAAAGTTGCTGCGGGGCGTGCAGAGCTGTTGGCCGGGGTAGAGGTAGCCAGGTGGAAGCATGGCCAGCCGTAGAAAAATGCTTCTTGAAATTCTCGGTTATCGTGGATTTATCGGTGGTGACAGTGTTTCCTAGCCTCAGTGTAGGGGGCAGCTGGGAGGAGGTGCTCTTATTCTCCATGGACTTTACAGTGTCCCAAAACTTTTTGGAATTAGTGCTATACGATGCAAATTTCTGTTTGAAAAAGCAATTTTTTGCTTTCCTAACTGAAAATGTTGTAGTTGGGGATGGAAATTTCAGAATTTTGGTGGCCTTCCTAAGCCAGGATTCAGACACGGCAAGGACATCAGGGTTGGCGGAGTGTGCTAAAGCAGTGAATAAAATAAACTTAGGGAGGAGGCTTCTGATGTTAACATGCATGAAACCAAGGCTTTTACAGTTACAGAAGTCAACAAATGAGAGCGCCTGGGGAATAGGTGTGGTACTGGGGTCTACAGGGCCTGGGTTAACCTCTACATCTCCAGAGGAACAGAGGAGGAGTAGGATAAGGGTACGGCTAAAGACTATAAAACTGGTTGTCTAGTGCATTGGGAACAGAGAATAAAAGGAGCTGATTTCTGTGCGTGGTAGAATAGACTCAGAGCATAATGTACAGACAAGGGTATGGTAGGATGTGAGTACAGTGGAGGTAAACCTAGGCGTTGAGTGACGACGAGAGAGGTTTTGTCTCTGGTGGGACCAGTTAAGTCAGGTGAGGTCTCCGCATATGTGGGGGGTGGGACAAAAGAGCTATCTAAGGCAAGGTGAGCGGGACTGAGGGCTCTACAGTGAAATAAAACAATAAGGACTAGCCGAGACAGCAGTAGACAAGGCATATTGACATTAGAGAGAGGCATAAAGCAATCACAGGTGTTGAATGGGAGAGCTAAGACAACAACGGGTAAATGGTGATGAATGGGCAGAGCGGGACAGTTAGGTACATACAGGACTTGAGTTCGAGGCTGGGGCCGACAGATAAACAAAATGAGTTACCATGTTATTGAAACAGTCCAGGGGGCATCAGCTGTGTAGCCGAGTGATCATAGGGTCCAAAGAACCCTGAGTCAGGGTGCCGTTCAGTAGTAGGCGAGTGGGAGACACGGCGCTTAGAAAGCTAGCGGGCCGGGGCAAGAAGATGGGTCTACGGCTACATCACAAAGGAAAAGCCCATTGAGACCACATCAGGCGACCACATCGGCAGACCAGTCGTGATGGATCGGCGGGGCTCCGCGTTGACCTCAAAGGGTCCAGGCCAATTGGCAAAAGAGGTATTGTAGCCCTAGAATTTGCTGGTATATGGGCCTAGCTCATGGCTAGCTCAAGGTTAACTGGTGCTTGCTTCGGGACAGAGGCATTAGCTAACAGTAGCCACTCGGTAGCAGCTAGCTAGCTGCGATGATCCGGTGTAATGATCCAGAGTGGCAGGAATCTGGTGATGTGGTAGGGAGAAGCACTCCGATATGCTCTGGGTTGTTGATAGTGTATACTGGCATTTATTGTCCAAGCTAAAAGGGGAAGACCGCTAGCTGTGGCTAACAAAGACTAGTAGCTAGTTAGCTGGTTAGCTCCTGACAGAGGTTCCAGTTATAAGGAATAAACATAGCAGATCCATACCACCTTGGGTGAGGTGGGTTGCAGGAAAGTGTTGTGTCTTTACTATCATTAACTAAGTTTTTATGAAAGATTCTCTGTAATTAGTTATTACGCGATTAGACTGATTACTCATATAACCGTAATTACTAGGAAGTCGAGGCACCAAGGAAAAATATTCAGATTACAAAGTTATCATTTCCTGAAATAACTTTTCAGATATTTTAGCTGATCAATTAGTCTAAGCATGAATAAATTATTTACTTTACCTCACGTTAGTCTCATTCCAAACGTCATTCCAAAATTGTTGATTATCTGCACGAACCCAGTCTTCACTATGAGTCATCCATACATCAATTGTCTTAAATCATTTATCTATTACTAACTAAGTAATTCACAGAAATGCATAAACAAACAAACAAGGTAAATGTGGTTAAATGAAATGATAGAATGTGCCCTAGTGGGCTAAACCGGCATGGCGGCTTGTTAGACAAAAGGGGAGTGGGGGTCGACTAAGAAGTCACTACAGAGTGATAATTATAACACTTGAAATGCTAATCCTTTACCCATGAACGCTCACTCATTCGGGAACAATTGCAATCAATATATATATTTACGCTCAGTGTGTCGTCTTGATCGCTGGTGAAAAGTTTGTTTCTTTTGTAGAATTGTCCGTCTCTCTCCCCTCTCTCTCTCGGTTGTGTTTAGAGGAGATTGTTCAGAGATTGTACATTCGTTATAGAATGGATGTTTCGGCGGTTGTCGTTCTTGGCGTTCAATGATACCGAATTCCTAGCTGCAGACTACTAATTAATATCAAAGACTTGTTCTTATTCTGTCGGTATCGATAGTCTAAGAGTTTAACCACGTGGTATGGTTAAAAGATTCAGCAATGCTCTACAACCTTTGTACTCCCGTGATTGAGAGAAACATGGCCTGCAACCTTTAGCCATCTCGTAATTGAGGTAAGCTCGGTCTGCTGATCGAAAACCCGAGTGAGGGTTTTATTCGGAAGGGCCGAAAAGGGCTGTCCCAGGATGTCTGACCCTAACTGGACTCAGGGGCGGTCCTCTGATTTAGTTCAAATCAAAAGGGAATTGTATTTTTCTTCATTAAACAGTCCAAAATCATATTACACAATTATACAAACAGTATCATACTCACTTATTCATCTTATACAACAATTATATCTGAGGCTATTATATAAACAGCGTTATGGTAATGTGGCCACACCGTCTCCCATGAGCTTTCCCAAGTTGTGACAAACGGATCAGTTCGTAGCTGGATTCTTCACCGATTTTTTATACTTTCTCTGGAACATGAAATTTGTTCGTACCTCAAGTTCTGTGAGGTGGAAGGAATTCCTTTGTTCTCTCTGAAAATGTACTCTCTCTATACTGTGTGTCCATGATGAGATCCTCCGGAATTTACGACGTCTCTCTGACCACAGCAACCTAGTTGAAGGAGGCAAGGGGGAGGCAGGGAGAGGGGGATGGGCTTGCTATACCCAAAGAGGCCAACGTCATGACAAAAGTACATTTGGTTCGTAGATAGAAAGTGAGATTAAAATGTATATGAGAAAAAAAACAGCTATTTACACGGGATAAGACAAAGACTAACACAACACACAACCGACTGCTTCGCCATCTTGGAATTTTTTGATGCTACAATTTAAAAAAAAATGATGCTATAGTTGGTTGCTCCACTATAACCATGGAAACCCACATCTGCAATGTGAACCAGAAAGTGCATTATGCGCCCGCATGCACAGTTCATCCTCGTTTACATTTGTTAGGACAGACAGAACAGAGGAGAGGGAGAGGGAAAGCTGGAGAGTCCAAGAGGGTGGGCTGAAGGAAATAGAGGGGCAATGGCCAAAGACTCTTACTTATCCACCTTGACCTTTTCTACTCACCCTCATTACCTGTAATCATTAAGGAAAAGCAACAAGGAAAGGAGAAAAAGAGAGCTAGAGAAGGAGAGAAAGAGAGAGAGAGAGAGAGAGAGAGAGAGAGAGAGAGAGAGTGAGTGAGTGAGAGAGAGAGAGAGAGAGAGAGAGAGAGAGAGAGAGAGATTTGTTTACCATTCTCCATTCCTCCCACGGTAGAGAGGGGGATTCATTAGGGTCTTGTGTAAATCAATCTGCTTCTCCTTAAAGTGCTGTCAATTACAGCCATGATGCCTGGCAGCCTGACATCACTCTGTGGAGATTTAACATGAAGGCCAATTAATCATCATGATTAATTCACGCACAAACCAGATGCAACTGTTCAAGTTGTGCTTACACACACACACACACACACACACACACACACACACACACACACACACACACACACACACACACACACACACACACTAAAGGATGGGGAGGTCCTCAAAGGGGGCGAGCATGTTCAGTGATTAGTGCCACCAAGAGGCCAATAGCCTGAGCATACTGCTACAATAACCCACCTGATATTCTACACAAGTTATTCACAGGGATGCTGGCTCATGTTGACTCCAATGCTTTCTACAGTTGTGTCAAGTTGGCTGGATGTCATTTGGGTGGTGGACCATTCTTGATACAGACGGGAAACTGTTGAGTGTGAAAAACCCAGCAGCGTTGCAGTTCTTGACACAAACCGGTGCGCATGGCACCTACTACCATACTTAAATATTTTGTCTTGCCCATTCCCCATCTGAATGGCACACATACACAATCCATGTCTCAATTGTCTCAAGGCTTAAAATCCTTCTTTAACATGTCTCCTCCCCTTCATCTACACTGATTGAAGTGGATTGAATAAGTGACATCAATAAGGGATCTTAGCTTTCACCTGGATTAATCTGGTCAATCTATGTCATGGAAAGAGCAGGTGTTCTTAATGTTTTGTATACGTAGTGTACGCACTGTTAACCCTCAGCCTTGGTGCAATGAATATAGAGCCCTGTCTGTGCAGCAATATTGCAGCAGTACAGCAATAATGTTGGCACAGCCTTGATGGTTAAATATAAATTGGTGAAATTATCTAGCTCTCATAATTAAGTATATCTGCCATTTCACATGGTCCTGTGGTAACCATTGTTCAGAGTGCTAGGTTACCTACAGTAATAGTTCCTACTCATCACAATGATAAAACAATTTCCATATTAGCAGACTGAAGCGTGAATATGCAACTGGTCCTGATGTTATTAACTAGCTAGTCAATCACCTGAGGTCAAGGAAATGGCCAGAATGTTAGTGACACAGGTGGTAATGTGCTTTCCTCATACGTGCAGGGTCTCTGATAAAAGCTCCCGTTAGATTGAGCCAGAGCTAAATGAAGCCGGGCACCTACACCTTCAGTCAAAGAGACAGCCAGGCAGAACGGAACTCCAGCACCATATATTCCAGCACCATGAACTCCAGCACCATACACTCCAGCACCATACACTCCGGCACCATACATTTCAGCACCATGAACTCCAGCACCATACACTCCAGCACCATACATTACAGCACCATACAGTCCAGCACCATGAACTCCAGCACCATACACTTCAGCACAATACACTCCACCACCATACATTTCAGCACCATGAACTCCAGCACCATACACTCCAGCACCATACATTACAGCACCATACAGTCCAGCACCATGAACCAGCACCATACACTCCAGCACCATACACTTCAGCACCGTACATTCCAAAACCATACATTCCAGCACCATACACTCCAGCACCATACATTCCAGCACCATACACTCCAGCACCATACACTCCAGCACCATACATTCCAGCACCATACACTCCAGCACCATACACTCCAGCACTATACATTCCAGCACCATGAACTCCAGCACCATACATTACAGCACCATACACTCCAGCACCATGATCTCCAGCACCATACACTTCAGCACAATACACTCCACCACAATACACTCCAGCACCATATATTCCAGCACCATGAACTTCAGCACCATACATTCCAGCACCATACATTCCAGCACCATACATCCAGCACCATACCCTCCAGCACCATACAGTCCAGCACCATACACTCCACCACCATACACTCCTGCACCATATATTCCAGCACCATGAACTTCAGCACCATATACTCCAGCACCATGAACTCCAGCACCATGAACTCCAGCACCATGAACTCCAGCACCATACACTCCAGCACCATACACTCCAGCACCATACATTCCAGCACCATGAACTCCAGCACCATACACTCCACCACCATACACTCCAGCACCATACATTCCACCACCATACACTCCAGCACCATACATTCCACCACCATACGCTCTAGCACCATACATTCCACCACCATACACTCCAGCACCATACACTCCAGCACCATACATTCCAGCACTATACACTCCAGCGCCATACATTCCAGCACCGTACTCTCCAGCACCATACATTCCAGCACCATACATTCCACCACCATACACTCCAGCACCATACATTCCACCACCATACTCTCCACCACCATATCCCAGCACCATGAACTTTAGCACCATACACTCCAGCACCATACACTACAGCACCATACACTCCAGCACCATACAATCCAGCACCTCCAGCAAGATGGACTCCAGCATCATAGACTCAAGCACCATACAGTACACTCCAGCACCATACACCCCATTCACTCCAGCACCATATGGATACAAAGAGGAGTAGGATAGAAATTCAGATAAAAGTACTAACATTGTAATTACAGCAGAAACTCTAACCCTAGCTTCATGTCTAACCCTAACTTCATGTCTAACCCTAACTTCATGTCTAACCCTAACTTCATGTCTAACCCTAACTTCATGTCTAACCCTAGCTTCATGTCTAACCCTAACTTCATGTCTAACCCTAACTTCATGTCTAACCCTAACTTCATGTCTAACCCTAGCTTCATGTCTAATTAGAAATGAACCTAGGGTTAGGAATTAGCCTCATTCTAAACCTAACCTTAACCTTAGTTTTATGTCTAATCCTAGCTTGATGCCTAACCCTAGCATAATGTCTATGTCCTATTTCAACCCTAGCCCTATTCTTGGCAACACCCTATTTTTAACCCTTACCCTAACCCCTCCAAATAGGCGTCCCACACATCTGCATTCCAAATTTGACCCCTTGTTATTTTATTTTACCATTATTTAACTAGGCAAGTCAGTTAAGAACAAATTCTTATTTTCAATGACGGCCTAGGAACAGTGGATTAACTGCCTGTTCAGGGGCAGAATGACAGATTTGTACCTTGTCAGCTCGGGGATTTGAACTTGCAACCTTTTGGTTACTAGTCCAACGCTCTAACCACTAGGCTACCCTCTAAATTGCTACCATAGGCTAAACAGTTAGCCTTTCTTCAATATTATAACCAATGTGTTGCAATGTAATTAACAGACACTTAACTATAATCCATTGAAGCCTTGACAATGAGTGCTTCTCTCCATTTCACTGATAAGGCAACTGTTGTCCAGGGTCCTATTCAATTAAATAACTGTGTTTCCCCTTTGTATAATGAATGACGTAACAATTCTTCTCTATTTGTATGAGTGTGGGGAATGGAAGTTGTCTCTGCCTGTTGTCTCATTACCTGTCATGGCACATTATAGGTGGGAAACTGCTTTTTGTCCCCCCAGATCATTTACAATGGAAGCTCTCAGCTTGACATGGGGTTTTTCATGATGTCCATGTGAAGCATCAATAAACACTAATGTGTTGCTCTATTACGTTCTGTAGTACCCGGTATGCAGGCTTTTGTTCCAACCCAGCACCAACACACTTCATTCAGCTAATCACAGTCCTGATAAACAGGTGATTAGTAGAATTGGTAGGATCTATATTCTCTGTCTCTATCTAACGTCCATCTGCGATATGAGACTTACACACATCCCACACTCATCTCCCTCCCAGTATATGGAGCCCAGCATATGTTAACCCAACCAGGGTTAGATCAGACAGATAGGTGAGGGATGAGGGAAACGTGGTCTTTGTTAGTCTATTCCTTCACAGGAAGTGTAACATCCAAACACAGAACATATAATCTCCCCAGAACGCAGAGCCACTGATCTATCAGATCAGAACCAGGATCTTAATTAACCGATCTTCCCCTCCCGATAGAGCCCCCCGTTGGACCAGACAGTGGGCAGGCCCATCCGCCATTCTGGCTCTGCCTCTCACCAGTTGATGTTTGAAGAGTGGAACATGAAAGCGACTGCGGTCCCTTCCACGTGGGAAAGCATGGGCATCTTAATTAAAAAGCGTTGCGTGTTATTTGCCATAACAAAGGGAAATTTGGAGTTAATTTAAATCCAATTAGACTTAGGCTGATGTCTCAGGAGATGAGAGAGTAACTGGTGTTTGAACACAGGCTGCTTTGTTCTGTGCTCTAGGAGATTGATAAAGGCAATAACCAGAAAATGTAGACTCCGAGAATAAAAAGAAGATGGGTCTCTGGCTGTGAACTTTAGTGTGGAGGCTCGAACATGACAGGATGGAATTACAAGACAATTAGCAGAAAAATGAAACCCTGCCTCAGCTCGTTATCAAGGAAGTTGTGATGGTGGAGTCCCACAGTGATGCAGGTGTGTCACGATGTTGCCATAGATGATTTGAGGCATCTGATCTTATCTGCATGTGTCTAATTAGAAGATAAGCTCTTGTTATCAACAACCAGGTGTGGGATTGGAAGCAGTGCAGAACCACAGCAGAAGAAGATCTGAGTAAAATCATCCCAATGCCTACAAACTTTAAACCGCCTGAAAAGTATCTACATGTTTTCCCCTGTAATTGCTTTTGGAGTCAAGGTGGCTTTTATTGATCCCTCCCTTCTTAAAGACATGCTCCAGAATTTTGATTGATCACTCCCTTCTTAAAGACATGCTCCAGAACTTTTATTGATCCCTCCCTTCTTAAAGACATGCTCCAGAACTTTTATTGATCCCTCCCTTCTTAAAGACATGCTCCAGAACTTTGATTGATCCCTCCCTTCTTAAAGACATGCTCCAGAACTTTGATTGATCCCTCCCTTCTTAAAGACATGCTCCAGAACTTTGATTGATCCCTCCCTTCTTAAAGACATGCTCCAGAACTTTGATTGATCCCTCCCTTCTTAAAGACATGCTCCAGAACATTGGTGACTAAGTATTGTTTAAACCTTCCGCTTTGGGATGGATTTGTCAATGTGTAGTTCATACATGCATAATCTATGAGCAAAATACCTGTTTAACCTCAGTTAGCCATGAAATCCCTAGATTGAAAGCAACTCATTTTCTGGAAGCTGTGCTGTGGCATTTTTCCCCACGTGTGCCAGCCACCTAGCAATTCGAGTTCTAGACAATGAGCTTCATCCCCTTCCCATTTTAGTGACAGCTGGCAAGATGCACAAACAGCAGAGCGAGAGAGAGAGCAATGACTTGGTGCACAATACAGTGTGTGATTTTCGGGGACCACTTTTGGCTTGTGAGCTCTGCTTTCAGAACTACTGGCTAAAAAGTGTACAAAAGTACTGGAGAATCTCTTAACATTTCCCTTCTTGGTTTATGGTAGGCTCATGTGGTCTGCAGAAGAAGAAGAAAATCTGTTGAAAGGATGTTATTGATGTTAGGAGGGGTGTGGGGGTACATTTTTGTTTCGATCCTGATTCAGCATTAAAGTCCCTGTCTGCACACACACACACACACACCTACAAACACACAGTGACCACGACCTCTCTCCTTTGACCTTGTCTGAAGACCTATTGATCATGTCTGGACTTGAGTCCGATCACCAATAGTAGAGAGGAAATGGATGTGGTTGAATGGGATTATTGTAATGACATTGCATGTATAATCCTGTTCCCTGGCCACA
This sequence comes from Oncorhynchus nerka, assembly GCF_034236695.1. NCBI lineage: Eukaryota > Metazoa > Chordata > Actinopteri > Salmoniformes > Salmonidae > Oncorhynchus > Oncorhynchus nerka. The sequence goes on along the minus strand of NC_088398.1, from coordinate 72,174,468 downwards.
TCCCTAATGCACTAATATCCATACATTTCCATGGATGGGGAAATAAATGTCTAGCTTCACATTTATGTCACGCAATACAGAAAGTATTTTTCCAAGGATTTCGAGAGAATGGCATGTTTAGTTCCCTCATGTAAAAACATTAGGGGAGATTTTCTACCATACTTGAAAGGCAGTGTGATCTGGAAATATGCAAAGCCTGGAAATGAGATGTAGATTTGAAACAGTCATAAATGGACATCTGGTAGCCATCTGATAGGACATGGAGCTATGTCCCATGATGCAATAACTGTTTAGTGTAGAAGTATTGAAGCTGTGATTTCTAAACAAAGTAAATGAATCTGTCTGTCTGTCTGGCTGTCTGTCTGGCTGTCTGTCTGGCCGTCTGTCTGTCTGGCTGTCTGTCTGTCTGTCTGTGATTACCCATACTAATACTATGCAGAATGAAGTGTTGAGCAGCACTTGATCCTTTACAGCAATATGGGGAGCAGAACTGTCAGAGCTGCCTAATACTGTGATCCATCATCCACGACATCCTGTGTTTGTGTGTGTTGTGTGTGTGTGTGTTGTGCATGCTCATAATTAAATCACTAGATCAATACTACCCAGCAGCCTATGATTTCCTCTCAAGACCGTTACAATATACCATGTTCTTACTCTCCCTACACCTCTCCCTGTTTCTCATTCTCTACCTTTCTCCCTCTCTATGTCTGTAAATATAAGGGCATGCTACGATGCAGAACTCAGGGATAGCATGTTTCTCTGAAGCTCTGTTGGGGATGGAAGATGGAGAGGGGGAGGTGGGGCTGGGGTGAGGATGGAAGACGGAGAGGGGAGGTGGGGCTGGGGTGAGGATGGAAGACGGAGAGGGGGAGGTGGGGCTGGGGTGAGGATGGAAGACGGAGAGGGGGAGGTGGGGCTGGGGTGAGGATGGAAGACGGAGAGGGGGAGGAGGGGCTGGGGTGAGGATGGAAGACGGAGAGGGGAGGAGGGGCTGGGGTGAGGATGGAAGACGGAGAGGGGAGGTGGGGCTGGGGTGAGGATGGAAGACGGAGAGGGGAGGTGGGGCTGGGGTGAGGATGGAAGACGGAGAGGGGAGGTGGGGCTGGGTTGAGGATGGAAGACGGAGAGGGGGAGGTGGGGCTGGGGTGAAGATGGAAGACGGAGAGGGGGAGGTGGGGCTGGGGTGAGGATGGAAGACGGAGAGGGGGAGGTGGGGCTGGGTTGAGGATGGAAGACGGAGAGGGGAGGTGGGGCTGGGGTGAGGATGGAAGACGGAGAGGGGGAGGTGGGGCTGGGGTGAGGATGGAAGACGGAGAGGGGGAGGTGGGGCTGGGGTGAGGATGGAAGACGGAGAGGGGAGGTGGGGCTGGGGTGAGGATGGAAGACGGAGAGGGGAGGAGGGGCTGGGGTGAGGATGGAAGACGGAGAGGGGGAGGTGGGGCTGGGGTGAGGATGGAAGACGGAGAGGGGAGGTGGGGCTGGGGTGAGGATGGAAGACGGAGAGGGGGAGGTGGGGCTGGGGTGAGGTTGGAAGACGGAGAGGGGGAGGAGGGGCTGTGTTGAGGATGGAAGATGGAGAGGGGAGGTGGGGCTGGGGTGAGGATGGAAGACGGAGAGGGGGAGGCGGGGCTGGGTTGAGGATGGAAGACGGAGAGGGGGAGGTGGAGCTGTGTTGAGGATGATGCAACTGAAGCCAGTAAAACACCACCCGGCAAAGGTCACATATGGGAGAACCATAGGGGTCAGGAGTCAGATGCTAGGGGTCAACGGTCAAGGTAGGGGTCAGTCTCCGAGGTGTGAGGCTACTTCGGACCTTTGGCTTTGGGATGATCAATAAGAGCAGAGGTGCTGTCCTCCTCTGCCTGACAGAGCAATGACACATTGACATGAACTTTCTGGCTGTTAGCCTGTTATATATCTCTCTCTCTCTGGCTGTTAGCCTGTTATATCTCTCTCTCTCTCTGGCTGTTAGCCTGTTATATCTCTCTCTCCTTCGAGTCCTTTCTTTGTCTTCTACCAATGGGACATTTACTGTGACCACTTAGTCTCTCTCTATTTATCCCTTTCTCTCTCTCTCTCTCTCTCTCTCTCTCTGTCTGTCTGTCTGTCTGTCTGTCTGTCTGTCTGTCTGTCTGTCTGTCTGTCTGTCTGTCTGTCTGTCTGTCTGTCTGTCTGTCTGTCTGTCTGTCTGTCTGTCTGTCTCTCTCTCTCTCTCTCTGTCTGTCTCACTCTTTCCTCTCTCTTCATTCTCTCACCTTCATGCTCCTAGGGTCATGGCTATCTTGTTGGGTAGAACATAGACCACACCTTCCTCGTCAGCCCCAGCCCCACTCTGTAATGTCTGGAGCTTCTCTGCGACCACGGATATAACAACAGAATGGAGCTGTATTGTTTGGACAGTGTTTCTTATTAAAAAGGCCTCTCCTTTATATTCACACGGGTGCGTTCTCCGTCCCATAGCAGTGAGAGGCAATTATCCACATGACTAGTCTTGGAGCCAGAGGAACAAACGCAGTCTTTATCACAGAGCAATGGGAGTCCAGAGGAGCTCTCTGTATTTCTGTAGTCGTCAGCATTTCCATTATTAAAAGTAGACCAATACCCTTTCTTTCATTGTATTGACAAGCTGTGAGGAAAGTTCATAGTGAAAAGAAAGCCAGGTCATTCTTCAATTAGGGATAGTTGAATAAGTGCCCAACTTTGGAGAAACCGTCATATGTAGAGCCAAGAAAGCATCTCCACAGAAAAACACATTACAGAGAACTTCGTAGGCCTATAGGGAGTGTGGCTAACCCAATGTAGATCAGTAATGGTCAAATACTCCAGCCACCCAAGTCATAGACCGTGCTCTCTGTTACCGCACGGCAAGCAATACCGAAGTCTGGAACCAACAGGACCCGGAACAACTACTACCTTCAAGCCATAAGACTGCTAAATAGTTAGTCTGGGTATCTATTTGGTTAACTATTTAACTATCTGCAATGACCCCCCCCTTTTGCACTAACTCTTTTAACTCATCACATACACTGCTGCTACTGCTTATTAAATATCTACATATGTACCTCAATTACCTCGTACCCTTACACATCGACTCGGTACAGGTACCTTGTGTATATAGCCAAGTTATCATGGACTCGGTACTGGGATCTTGTGTATAGCGCCAAGTTATCATGGACTCGGTACTGGGATCTTGTGTATAGCGCCAAGTTATCATGGACTCGGTACTGGGATCTTGTGTATAGCACCAAGTTATCATGGACTCGGTACTGGGATCTTGTGTATAGCGCCAAGTTATCATGGACTCGGTACTGGGATCTTGTGTATAGCACCAAGTTATCATGGACTCGGTACAGGTACCTTGTGTATATAGCCAAGTTATCATGGACTCGGTACTGGGATCTTGTGTATAGCGCCAAGTTATCATGGACTCGGTACTGGGATCTTGTGTATAGCGCCAAGTTATCATGGACTCGGTACTGGGATCTTGTGTATAGCACCAAGTTATCATGGACTCGGTACTGGGATCTTGTGTATAGCACCAAGTTATCATGGACTCGGTACTGGGATCTTGTGTATAGCACCAAGTTATCATGGACTCGGTACTGGGATCTTGTGTATAGCACCAAGTTATCATGGACTCGGTACTGGGATCTTGTGTATAGCACCAAGTTATCATGGACTCGGTACTGGGATCTTGTGTATAGCACCAAGTTATCATGGACTCGGTACTGGGACCTCGCGTATAGCACCATGTTATCCTTACTCATTGTGTATTTATTCCTTGTGTTCTCTTTCTTTTAAAAAATGTTTCTCTCTGCATTGTTGGGAAGGGCCCGTAAGTAAGCCCTTCACTGTTAGTCTACATCTGTTTACAGAGCATGTTACAAATAAAATGTCATTTTCATTTTTATTTGTGGCATGATTGCTCTGTACTGCTCTGCTATCTTGGGAAAGATTCAACAGAGTCAATATAATAGGTCTAATAGATGTATGTGCCGACAAGCTAACAGGCCAATAAAGCTTTGCCTGGAGGAGACAGGGGACAGTTGATTAGCAGAAGGCTAGCTGTTAGTGGTTGCTAAATGATTGATGTATATTTTCACCTCTCTCACTCTTTCTACTGCTCTCTCTCTCTTGGGCTCCCAAGTAGCGCAGCAGTCTAAGGCACTGCATCTCAGTGCTAGACGTGTCACTGGTTCAAATCCAGGCTGTATCACAACTGGCTGTGATTGGCAGTCTCATAGGGCGATGCACAATTGGCCCAGCGTTGTCTGGAAAAAGTAATTTGTTCTTAACTGACTTGCCTAGTTAAATAAAGATTTTTCTCTCCCTACTCCCCTTTCTATTTACGTCACATTACAGAGCACTCTTAATTAACAGAGACATAAGCCCTACTCCAGCTCATTATCATGCCTGTTAAACAGCATTACACTTCACTGTGTATCCAACTTTTCTCTGTACAGTAGGTGACTGACATCCAAGACTGCCTCATACTGGACTGGCTGCAGGCAGTGTCCCCTCCCTCCCAGGATTGTCCTTGGGGAAATGCAGTGAGAAATCCTGAGTCATCCATATCCCCACTACGACTGCATGCAGACAGCCCAGCTGAGCTCTCAGATGAAGGGGTAAGGAGGAGGTGTTTGAACCCCCTGTCTACTGCCCCAGTGTGTGTGGGGGTACATATACAGTTGAAGTCGGAAGTTTACATACACCTTAGCCAAATACATTAAAACTCAGTTTCTTAGGTTTTTATTTTAGCTCCTTTTCTCCCCAATTTCGTGGTATCCAATTGTTAGTAATTACTATCTTGTCTCATCGCTACAACTCCCGTACGGGCTCGGGAGAGACAAAGGTCGAAAGCCATGCGTCCGCCGAAACCCAACCCAACCAAGCCGCACTGCTTCTTAACACAGCACGCCTCCAACCCGGAGTGCACCTGGCTACCTTGGTTAGCGCGCACATTTACATTTACATTTAAGTCATTTAGCAGACGCTCTTATCCAGAGCGACTTACAAATTGGTGCATTCACCTTATGACATCCAGTGGAACAGTAGTGCATCTAAATCTTTTAAGGGGGGTGAGAGGGATTACTTTATCCTATCCTAGGTATTCCTTAAAGAGGTGGGGTTTCAGGTGTCTCCGGAAGGTGGTGATTGACTCCGCTGTCCTGGCGTCGTGAGGGAGTTTGTTCCACCATTGGGGGGCCAGAGCAGCGAACAGTTTTGACTGGGCTGAGCGGGAACTGTACTTCCTCAGTGGTAGGGAGGCGAGCAGGCCAGAGGTGGATGAACGCAGTGCCCTTGTTTGGGTGTAGGGCCTGATCAGAGCCTGGAGGTACTGAGGTGCCGTTCCCCTCACAGCTCCGTAGGCAAGCACCATGGTCTTGTAGCGGATGCGAGCTTCAACTGGAAGCCAGTGGAGAGAGCGGAGGAGCGGGGTGACGTGAGAGAACTTGGGAAGGTTGAACACCAGACGGGCTGCGGCGTTCTGGATGAGTTGTAGGGGTTTAATGGCACAGGCAGGGAGCCCAGCCAACAGCGAGTTGCAGTAATCCAGACGGGAGATGACAAGTGCCTGGATTAGGACCTGCGCCGCTTCCTGTGTGAGGCAGGGTCATACTCTGCGGATGTTGTAGAGCATGAACCTACAGGAACGGGCCACCGCCTTGATGTTAGTTGAGAACGACAGGGTGTTGTCCAGGATCACGCCAAGGTTCTTAGCGCTCTGGGAGGAGGACACAATGGAGTTGTCAACCGTGATGGCGAGATCATGGAACGGGCAGTCCTTCCCGGGAGGAAGAGCAGCTCCGTCTTGCCGAGGTTCAGCTTGAGGTGGTGATCCGTCATCCACACTGATATGTCTGCCAGACATGCAGAGATGCGATTCGCCACCTGGTCATCAGAAGGGGAAAGGAGAAGATTAATTGTGTGTCGTCTGCATAGCAATGATAGGAGAGACCATGTGAGGTTATGACAGAGCCAAGTGACTTGGTGTATAGCGAGAATAGGAGAGGGCCTAGAACAGAGCCCTGGGGACACCAGTGGTGAGAGCACGTGGTGTGGAGACGGATTCTCGCCACGCCACCTGGTAGGAGCGACCTGTCAGGTAGGACGCAATCCAAGCGTGGGCCGCGCCGGAGATGCCCAACTCGGAGAGGGTGGAGAGGAGGATCTGATGGTTCACAGTATCGAAGGCAGCCGATAGGTCTAGAAGGATGAGAGCAGAGGAGAGAGAGTTAGCTTTAGCAGTGCGGAGCGCCTCCGTGATACAGAGAAGAGCAGTCTCAGTTGAATGACTAGTCTTGAAACATGACTGATTTGGATCAAGAAGGTCATTCTGAGAGAGATAGCGGGAGAGCTGGCCAAGGACGGCACGTTCAAGAGTTTTGGAGAGAAAAGAAAGAAGGGATACTGGTCTGTAGTTGTTGACATCGGAGGGATCGAGTGTAGGTTTTTTCAGAAGGGGTGCAACTCTCGCTCGCTTGAAGACGGAAGGGACGTAGCCAGCGGTCAGGGATGAGTTGATGAGCGAGGTGAGGTAAGGGAGAAGGTCTCCGGAAATGGTCTGGAGAAGAGAGGAGGGGACAGGGTCAAGCGGGCAGGTTGTTGGGCGGCCGGCCGTCACAAGACGCGAGATTTCATCTGGAGAGAGAGGGGAGAAAGAGGTCAGAGCACAGGGTAGGGCAGTGTGAGCAGAACCAGCGGTGTCGTTTGACTTAGCAAACGAGGATCGGATGTCGTCGATCTTCTTTTCAAAATGGTTGACGAAGTCATCTGCAGAGAGGGAGGGGGTGGGGGGAGGAGGATTCAGGAGGGAGGAGAAGGTTGCAAAGAGCTTCCTAGGGTTAGAGGCAGATGCTTGGAATTTAGAGTGGTAGAAAGTGGCTTTAGCAGCAGAGAGAGAAGAGGAAAATGTAGAGAGGAGGGAGTGAAAGGATGTCAGGTCCGCAGGGAGGCGAGTTTTCCTCCATTTCCGCTCGGCTGCCCGGAGCCCTGTTCTGTGAGCTCGCAATGAGTCGTCGAGCCACGGAGCGGGAGGGGAGGACCGAGCCGGCCTGGAGGATAGGGGACATAGAGAGTCAAAGGATGCAGAAAGGGAGGAGAGGAGGGTTGAGGAGGCAGAATCAGGAGATAGGTTGGAGAAGGTTTGAGCAGAGGGAAGAGATGATAGGATGGAAGAGGAGAGAGTAGCGGGGAGAGAGAGCGAAGGTTGGGACGGCGCGATACCATCCGAGTAGGGGCAGTGTGGGAAGTGTTGGATGAGAGCGAGAGGGAAAAGGATACAAGGTAGTGGTCGGAGACTTGGAGGAGTTGCAATGAGGTTAGTGGAAGAACAGCATCTAGTAAAGATGAGGTCGAGCGTATTTCCTGCCTTGTGAGTAGGGGGGAAGGTGAGAGGGTGAGGTCAAAAGAGGAGAGGAGTGGAAAGAAGGAGGCAGAGAGGAATGAGTCAAAGGTAGACGTGGGGAGGTTAAAGTCGCCCAGAACTGTGAGAGGTGAGCCGTCCTCAGGAAAGGAGCTTATCAAGGCATCAAGCTCATTGATGAACTCTCTGAGGGAACCTGGAGGGCGATAAATGATAAGGATGTTAAGCTTGAAAGGGCTGGTAACTGTGACAGCATGGAATTCAAAGGAGGCGATAGACAGATGGGTAAGGGGAGAAAGAGAGAATGACCACTTGGGAGAGATGAGGATCCCGGTGCCACCACCCCGCTGACCAGAAGCTCTCGGGGTGTGCGAGAACACGTGGGCAGACGAAGAGAGAGCAGTAGGAGTAGCAGTGTTGTCTGTGGTGATCCATGTTTCCGTCAGTGCCAAGAAGTCGAGGGACTGGAGGGAGGCATAGGCTGAGATGAACTCTGCCTTGTTGGCCGCAGATTGGCAGTTCCAGAGGCTACCGGAGACCTGGAACTCCACGTGGGTCGTGCGCGCTGGGACCACCAGATTAGGGTGGCCGCGGCCACGCGGTGTGGAGCGTTTGTATGGTCTGTGCAGAGAGGAGAGAACAGGGATAGACAGACACATAGTTGACAGGCTACACAAGAGGCTACGCTAATGCAAAGGAGATTGGAATGACAAGTGGACTACACGTCTCGAGTGTTCAGAAAGTTAAGCTTACGTAGCAAGAATCTTATTGACTAAAATGATTAAAATGATACAGTACTGCTGAAGTAGGCTAGCTGGCATTGGCTGCGTTGTTGACACTACACTAATCAAGTCGTTCCGTTGAGTGTAATAGTTTCTACTGTGCTGCTATTCGGGGCTAGCTGGCTAGCTAGCAGTGTTGATTACGTTACGTTGCGTTAAAAGAACGACAATAGCTGGCTAGCTAACCTAGGAAATCGCTCTAGACTACACAATTATCTTTGATACAAAGACGGCTATGTAGCTAGCTATGTAGCTAGCTACGATCAAACAAATCAAGCCGTTGTACTGTAATGAAATGAAATGAAAAACGTGATACTACCTGTGGAGCGAAGCAAAATGCGACCGGATTGTTGAGTGCAGAAGTTCTGTTCGGTAGACGTTGGCTAGCTGTTGGCTAGCTAGCAGAGTCTCCTACGTTAAGGACGACAAATAGCTGGCTAGCTAACCTCGGTAAATTAAGATAATCACTCTAAAACTACACACTCTAAACTACACAATTATCTTGGATACGAAGACAGCAAAGACAACTATGTAGCTAGCTAACACTACACTAATCAAGTCGTTCAGTTGAGTGTAATAGTTGTGCTGCTAATCGGTAGACGGTGGACTAGCTAACGGTGGACGTTAGCTAGCTGGCTAGCTGCAGGGCAGTGTAGACTGCGTTAGGACGACGAAATACGATAATTACGCAATTATCTATGATACAAAGACGGCTATGTAGCTAGCTAAGAAGAAATTGCTAAGATTAGACAAATCAAACCGTTGTACTATAATGAAATGTAATACTACCTGCGGACCGAGTGCAGATGCGACCGCTCGCTCCAACCCGGAAGCCACGCACTGCGCCCGGCCCGCCACAGGAGTCACTGGTGCCCGATGAGACAAGGATATCCCTACCGGCCAAACCCTCCCTAACCCGGACGACGCTAGGCCAATTGTGCGTCGTGCCGGCTGCGACAGAGCGCGAACCCAGAGTCTCTGGTGGCACAGCTAGCGCTGCGATGCAGTGCCCTAGACCACTGCGCCACCGGGGAGGCCCCTTAAACTCAGTTTTACATACACTCAATAAGTATTTGGTAGCATTGCCTTTAAATTGTTTAACTTGAGTCAAACGTTTCGGGTAGCCTTCCACAAACTTCCCACAATAAGTTGGGTGAATTTTGGCCCATTCCTCCTGACAGAGCAGGTGTAACTGAGTCAGGTTTGTAAGGCCTCCTTGCTCGCAAACACTTTTTGAGTTCTGTCCACACATGTTCCATAGGATTGAGGTCAGGGCTTTGTGATGGCCACTCCAATACCTTGACTTTGTTGTCCTTAAGCCATTTTACCACAACTTTGGAAGTATGCTTGGTGTCATTGTCCATTTGGAAGACCCATTTGCGACTAAGCTTTAACTTCCTGACTGATGTCTTGAGATGTTGCTTCAATTCATCCACATAATTTTCCTACCTCATGATGCCATCTATTTTGTGAAGTGCAACAGTCCCTCCTGCAGCAAAGCACCCCCATAACATGATGCTGCCACCCCTGTGCTTCACGGTTGGATTGGTGTTCTTCAGCTTGCAAGCCCCCCCCCCCTTTTTCCTCCAAACGTAACGATGGTCATTATGGCCAAACAGTTCCATTTTTGTTTCATCAGACCAGAGGACATTTCTCCAAAAAGTATGATCTTTGTCCCCATAAGCAGTTTCAAACCGTAGTCTGGCTTTTTTATGGCTGTTTTGGGGCAGTGGCTTCTTCCTTGCTGAGTGGTCTTTAAGGTTATGTCAATATAAGACTTGTTTTACTGTGGATATAGATACTTTTGTACCTGTTTCCTCCAGCATCTTCACAAGGTCCTTTGCTGTTGTTCTGGGAATGATTTGCGCTTTTCGCACAAAAGTATGTTCATCTCTAGGGGACAGAACGCATCTTGTTCCTGAGCGGTATGACAGCTGCGTGGTCCCATGGTGTTTATGCTTGTGTACTATAGTTTGTACGGATGAACGTGGTACCTTCAGGCGTTTGGAAATTGCTCCCAAGAATGAACCAGACTTGTGGAGGTCCACATTTTTAATTCAGAGCTCTTGGCTGATTTCTTTTTATTTTCCCATGATGTCAAGCATCATGGGAAGAGGCACTGAGTTTGAAGGTCGGCCTTGAAATACATCCACAGGTACACCTCCAATTGACTCAAATTATGTCAATTAGCCTATCAGAAGCTTATAAAGCCATGACATCATTTTCTGGAATTTTCCAAGCTGTTTAAAGGCACAGTCAACTTAGTGTATGTAAACTTTTGACCCACTGGAATTGTGATACAGTGAATTCTAAGTGAAATAATCTGTCTGTAAACAATTGTGGGAAAAATTACTTGCGTCATGCACAAAGTAGATGTCCTAACCGAGTTACCAAAACTATAGTTTGTTAGAATGGCATTAATGTATTATTTAGAGTCTAAGCTGTCTTTGTGTGTGATCACGTCTTGATGAAGAGAGAAACTTACTATAGAGGTTTTTTTATTTTCCTTTATGTACACAGAGGATGACTAAAACTTTGGATGTGTAACGGTTTTCTTCTGGGGAAAGAGAGGCGGACCAAAACGCAGCGTGGTTACTTGTAAACATCTTTAATAAAGATGAACAATGAACAATCTACAAAACAAGAAATGTGAAAAAACAAAACAGCCCTATCTGGTGCAACAAACACAGAGACAGGAACAATCACCCACAAAACCCAACACAAAACAGGCTACCTAAATATGGTTCCCAATCAGAGACAATGACTAACTGATTGAGAACCATATCAGGCCAAACATAGAAATAGACAAACCAGACACACAACATAGAATGCCCACCCAGCTCACGTCCTGACCAACACTAAAACAAGGAAAACACACACGAACGATGGTCAGAACGTGACAGGATGGATTAACATTTGACTACTGTACTCCAAAATAGTGTTGCTATCGGACGATGAACTGCTACAAGGCATTAATGTCATCGTGGGATTAAATGAGAGTTCACTCCAAAAATCGACGTTTTCAGACATTATTGAACCTGGAGAATGGTGTAATGTTTAGTGTCCACCTCTATGTTGTAGATTCAGCTTATATGCCTCTTTACTAAATTAATGAGGAAAATGAGCATCGTCTAATTTCATCAGCGCTTATCTTTTTCCATTGATTTGTGGTTGAGGCATATCAACAGCAGTATTAGACCACTAATAAATGATTGGCTCTGATAACTGGTCTTAATGATAATGACACTGTAGGTATTGATTGGGGACAACATCGTCTTACAGCCCTGTACCAGTCTGGTGAAGTGGCCAGGAGAAAACACTAATTGCCAGACAAGCTATGGCTAATATGATGGGGTCATGGGGACCTGTTTCTAAGTCATTCCCTAATTAGACTACATGCCCCCACACCATTCTCTCTCTCTCTCTCTCTATCAAACGAGCCATAGCTGATCCACCATTTAAATCATTACCAGAGCTAATGCACAGATGCCCAACAGAGTACAATATGCTGGACTGTCATGCTTTACATTCATTAGAGTTGCTGCCCTTACATAGGATTTCACTACTCTAATCCAAAACCTAGCCACTAGAGTGAAGAACAAATATCTGACCAAGGGTCAAATTCTTAAAAGAAAGTTGTTTAGAGCTCTTCAGCTAAATGTTTCATATTTTATATCTAATTCCCCAAATAGGTATTCAGCTCTCAACATCGTTGGGTAAGGACCAATTAAAATCATCACACAGACAAACTTTTAATGTATCACCAGTAATGAAATTGTGAATTTGATTAATTTCTTTCTTGTTAATTAAACAATGCATCTAATTATTCCAGCTCAAATAGACAGAGGCAAACTCAGAGTCAGTATCGCTGTGCAAGAGGGAGATATCTAACCTGAAAAACCTCTACTATGTCCTCCATCCTTAACCCCCTCCTCATATCTCTCTCTCCCTCCTCCTCCCCTTCCTCCACCTTGTTTTACCATTACTTTATTCATGGTGTCTTTTGTATGTTCTAATACCCACAACCACCCATTCCCATTACCCCCCCCCGATACATACACACCAAACCTCATCAATTCAGTTCTCTTTCATCCAGCCCATTCTTTAGAGATCCAATGGGTTTTTAGCTTTCAAGTAGATGTTGTTACGACCAGGTTGTATGACCTTTTGATTACAGCAAGACAGTTCTGATGCTGATAACATGATGTATTATCACTAGATAAAGGCCACTGTCTCGTCAGAATAAAACAACGGGCATCTCTTTCATTCTGTGGCCCTGTTGTTTCAAAAGCAGCTCCTAGTCCCACATTAATTAGACTCCTATTTGGTCGGCCGGGGAATGAATCGCCTGCTCTCTCCCTCTATTCTCTGGCTGGTGAAGAGTTAGCCACTCACATGAAAGACTGTTTGAAGATGACATTCATGCTAGGACACAGGGAGACTGGGGAGGCACTCAGGGCTCCATTCAATCTAACCTGCACTGCAAGAAATAACTTGGCTATATACACAGGGTTCCAGTACAGAGTCGATGTGCCGGGGTACAAAGTAATTGAGGTAGATATGTACATATAGGTAGGGATAAAGTGACTAGGCAACAGGATAGATATTAAACAGTTGCAGCACAGTTAGTGGAAAAAGGGTCAATAGTCCGAGTAGTAAATTAAACAGTAAAATATTTGAGTAAGATATGATGATGAAATGCTAAGTATATATGCTTATATGCTGATTATATTGTTTTGATGGCAGAAGCTGAACAAGACCTGCATAAAATGTTATTATGTACAGTAAAGTGGTGCAAAAGATTGAAAAAAATTAAGATAATGCATTTTAGAAAACCAGGTACTAAGAGAAGTGTTTTTCAGTTTTGTTTTGGTGAAGAAATGATTGAGTATACTAGCATTTTGTTATGAACATATGCCCTTTCTATTAGGCATATCTGCCAAACATAGCTCTTGGGGGAGTTATAGGAAAAACAAAAACACTCAAAGACATTGGTTATGCTACATATTCCAAACTGTATCAGACGTGTGTGTCCTGTTCTGAACTATTCAACAGGACTGCGAGGTGCTGAGAGGTATCTCAAAAACAAACGTGTCCATAACAGAGCAGTGACATATTTTTTTGGTATCCATAAGTTTGCGCCTATACTGGCAATAACTGGGGACATGGGCTGGGAACCCTGTGAGGTGAGATGGAAGGCGTGTATGACAATAACTGGGGACATGGGCTGGGAACCCTGTGAGGTGAGATGGAAGGCGTGTATGACAATAACTGGGGACATGGGCTGGGAACCCTGTGAGGTGAGATGGGGAACATGGGAACCCTGTGAGGTGAGATGGAAGGCGTGTATGACAATAACTGGGGACATGGGCTGGGAACCCTGTGAGGTGAGATGGAAGGTCTGTATGACAATAACTGGGGACATGGGAACCCTGTGAGGTGAGATGGAAGGCCTGTATGACAATAACTGGGGACATGGGCTGGGAACCCTGTGAGGTGAGATGGAAGGCCTGTATGACAATAACAGGGGACATGGGAACCCTGTGAGATGGAGGTGAGATGGGGACATGGGCTGGGAACCCTGTGTGAGATGGACAATAACAATAACTGGGGACATGGGCTGGGAACCCTGTGAGGTGAGATGGAAGGCCTGTATGACAATAACTGGGGACATGGGCTGGGAACCCTGTGAGGTGAGATGGAAGGCGTGTATGACAATAACTGGGGACATGGGCTGGGAACCCTGTGAGGTGAGATGGAAGGTGTGTATGACAATAACTGGGGACATGGGCTGGGAACCCTGTGAGGTGAGATGGAAGGCGTGTATGACAATAACTGGGGACATGGGCTGGGAACCCTGTGAGGTGAGATGGAAGGTCTGTATGACAATAACAGGGGACATGGGAACCCTGTGAGGTGAGATGGAAGGCGTGTATGACAATAACTGGGGACATGGGCTGGGAACCCTGTGAGGTGAGATGGAAGGTCTGTATGACAATAACTGGGGACATGGGAACCCTGTGAGGTGAGATGGAAGGCCTGTATGACAATAACTGGGGACATGGGCTGGGAACCCTGTGAGGTGAGATGGAAGGCCTGTATGACAATAACAGGGGACATGGGAACCCTGTGAGGTGAGATGGAAGGCGTGTATGACAATAACTGGGGACATGGGCTGGGAACCCTGTGAGGTGAGATGGAAGGCGTGTATGACAATAACTGGGGACATGGGCTGGGAACCCTGTGAGGTGAGATGGAAGGCGTGTATGACAATAACTGGGGACATGGGCTGGGAACCCTGTGAGGTGAGATGGAAGGTCTGTATGACAATAACTGGGGACATGGGAACCCTGTGAGGTGAGATGGAAGGCGTGTATGACAATAACTGGGGACATGGGCTGGGAACCCTGTGAGGTGAGATGGAAGGCCTGTATGACAATAACAGGGGACATGGGAACCCTGTGAGGTGAGATGGAAGGCGTGTATGACAATAACTGGGGACATGGGCTGGGAACCCTGTGAGGTGAGATGGAAGGCGTGTATGACAATAACTGGGGACATGGGCTGGAAACCCTGTGAGGTGAGATGGAAGGCGTGTATGACAATAACTGGGGACATGGGCTGGAAACCCTGTGAGGTGAGATGGAAGGCGTGTATGACAATAACTGGGGACATGGGCTGGAAACCCTGTGAGGTGAGATGGAAGGCGTGTATGACAATAACTGGGGACATGGGAACCCTGTGAGGTGAGATGGAAGGTGTCTATGACAATAACTGGGGACATGGGAACCCTGTGAGGTGAGATGGAAGGCGTGTATGACAATAACTGGGGACATGGGCTGGGAACCCTGTGAGGTGAGATGGAAGGCGTGTATGACAATAACTGGGGACATGGGCTGGGAACCCTGTGAGGTGAGATGGAAGGCGTGTATGACAATAACTGGGGACATGGGCTGGGAACCCTGTGAGGTGAGATGGAAGGCGTGTATGACAATAACTGGGGACATGGGCTGGGAACCCTGTGAGGTGAGATGGAAGGCGTGTATGACAATAACAGGGGACATGGGAACCCTGTGAGGTGAGATGGAAGGCGTGTATGACAATAACTGGGGACATGGGCTGGGAACCCTGTGAGGTGAGATGGAAGGCGTGTATGACAATAACTGGGGACATGGGCTGGGAACCCTGTGAGGTGAGATGGAAGGTCTGTATGACAATAACTGGGGACATGGGAACCCTGTGAGGTGAGATGGGACAATAACTGGGGACATGGGCTGGGAAGGTGAGATGGAAGGTCTGTATGACAATAACTGGGGACATGGGAACCCTGTGAGGTGAGATGGAAGGCCTGTATGACAATAACTGGGGACATGGGCTGGGAACCCTGTGAGGTGAGATGGAAGGCCTGTATGACAATAACAGGGGACATGGGAACCCTGTGAGGTGAGATGGAAGGCGTGTATGACAATAACTGGGGACATGGGCTGGGAACCCTGTGAGGTGAGATGGAAGGCGTGTATGACAATAACTGGGGACATGGGCTGGGAACCCTGTGAGGTGAGATGGAAGGCGTGTATGACAATAACTGGGGACATGGGCTGGGAACCCTGTGAGGTGAGATGGAAGGTCTGTATGACAATAACTGGGGACATGGGAACCCTGTGAGGTGAGATGGAAGGCGTGTATGACAATAACTGGGGACATGGGAACCCTGTGAGGTGAGATGGAAATGACCAGGGGACATGGGAACCCTGTGAGGTGAGATGGAAGGCGTGTATGACAATAACTGGGGACATGGGCTGGGAACCCTGTGAGGTGAGATGGAAGGCGTGTATGACAATAACTGGGGACATGGGGAAACCCTGTGAGGTGAGATGGAAGGCGTGTATGACAATAACTGGGGACATGGGCTGGAAACCCTGTGAGGTGAGATGGAAGGCGTGTATGACAATAACTGGGGACATGGGCTGGAAACCCTGTGAGGTGAGATGGAAGGCGTGTATGACAATAACTGGGGACATGGGAACCCTGTGAGGTGAGATGGAAGGTGTCTATGACAATAACTGGGGACATGGGAACCCTGTGAGGTGAGATGGAAGGCGTGTATGACAATAACTGGGGACATGGGCTGGGAACCCTGTGAGGTGAGATGGAAGGCGTGTATGACAATAACTGGGGACATGGGCTGGGAACCCTGTGAGGTGAGATGGAAGGCGTGTATGACAATAACTGGGGACATGGGCTGGGAACCCTGTGAGGTGAGATGGAAGGCGTGTATGACAATAACTGGGGACATGGGAACCCTGTGAGGTGAGATGGAAGGCGTGTATGACAATAACTGGGGACATGGGAACCCTGTGAGGTGAGATGGAAGGCGTGTATGACAATAACTGGGGACATGGGCTGGGAACCCTGTGAGGTGAGATGGAAGGCGTGTATGACAATAACTGGGGACATGGGCTGGGAACCCTGTGAGGTGAGATGGAAGGCCTGTATGACAATAACTGGGGACATAACTGAGGGACATAACTGGGGGCTGGGAACCCTGTGAGGTGAGATGGAAGACTGGAACTGGGGACATGGGAACCCTGTGAGGTGAGATGACAATAACTGGGGACATGGGAACCCTGTGAGGTGAGATGGAAGGCTGTATGACAATAACTGGGGACATGGGAACCCTGTGAGGTGAGATTTCGTGTATGACAATAACTGGGGACATGGGAACCCTGTGAGGTGAGATGGAAATGACAATAACTGGGGACATGGGCTGAAACCCTGTGAGGTGAGATGGAAGGCGTGTATGACAATAACATGGGCTGGAAACATGATTTACCCTGTGAGGTGAGATGGAAGGTCTATGACAATAATGACATGGGGATAACTGGGGACATGGGACAATAACTGGGAACCCTGTGAGGTGAGATGGAAGGCGTGTATGACAATAACTGGGGACATGGGCTGGGAACCCTGTGAGGTGAGATGGAAGGCGTGTTTGACAATATTAATGGGGTGAGGGAACCCTGGGGACATGGGTGAGATGGAAGGCGTGTATGACAATAATAACCTGTGAGGTGAGATGGAAGGAATGACAATAACTGGGGACTGGGAACCCTGTGAGGTGAGATGGAAGGCGTGTAATGACAATAAGATGGGGACATGGGCTGGGAACCCTGTGAGGTGAGATGGAAGGCGTGTATGACAATAACTGGGGACATGGGAACCCTGTGAGGTGAGATGGAAGGGGAAACCCTGGGGACATGGGAAGATGGATGGAAGGTGTATGACAATAACTGGGGACATGGGGTAAACCCTGTGAGGTGAGATGGAAGGGTGTATGACAATAACTGGGGACATGGGCTGGGAACCCTGTGAGGTGAGATGGAAGTATGACAATAACTGGGGACATGGGCTGGGAACCCTGTGAGGTGAGATGGAAGGTCTGTATGACAATAACTGGGGACATGGGAACCCTGTGAGGTGAGATGGAAGGCGTGTGACAATAACTGGGGACATGGGCTGGGAACCCTGTGAGGTGAGATGGAAGGACATGGGCTGGGAACCCTGTGAGGTGAGATGGAAGGCTGTATGACAATAACTGGGGACATGGGCTGGGAACCCTGTGAGGTGAGATGGAAGGCCTGTATGACAATAACTGGGGGGACTGGGAACCCTGTGAGGTGAGATGGAAGGCGTGTATGACAATAACTGGGGACATGGGCTGGGAACCCTGTGAGGTGAGATGGAAGGTCTGTATGACAATAATGGGGACATGGGAACCCTGTGAGGTGAGATGGAAGGCGTGTATGACAATAACTGGGGACATGGGCTGGGAACCCTGTGAGGTGAGATGGAAGGCGTGTATGACAATAACTGGGGACATGGGCTGGGAACCCTGTGAGGTGAGATGGCTGTAGACAATAACTGGGGACATGAACCCTGTGATAACTGGGGATAACTGGGACATGGGAACCCTGTGAGGTGAGATGGAAGGTCTGTATGACAATAACTGGGGACATGGGAACCCTGTGAGGTGAGATGGAACTGTATGACAATAACTGGGGACATGGGCTGGGAACCCTGTGAGGTGAGATGGAAGGCCTGTATGACAATAACAGGGGACATGGGAACCCTGTGAGATGGAGGTGAGATGGAAGGGAACCCTGTGAGGTGAGATGTATGACAATAACTGGGGACATGGGCTGGGAACCCTGTGAGGTGAGATGGAAGGCGTGTATGACAATAACTGGGGAACATGAATGCTGGAAACCCTGTGAGGTGAGATGGAAGGCGTGTATGACAATAACTGGGGACATGGGCTGGAAACCCTGTGAGGTCTGCAGGATGACAATAACTGGGGACATGGGCTGGAAACCCTTGAGGTGAGATCCTTCAATAACTGGGGACATGGGAACCCTGTGAGGTGAGATGGAAGGTGTCTATGACAATAACTGGGGACATTTGAGGTGAGATGGAAGGCGTGTATGACAATAACTGGGGAC
The DNA here is from genome assembly GCF_034236695.1 of Oncorhynchus nerka. Lineage (NCBI taxonomy): Eukaryota > Metazoa > Chordata > Actinopteri > Salmoniformes > Salmonidae > Oncorhynchus > Oncorhynchus nerka. The sequence continues at coordinate 72,155,821 of NC_088398.1, read as the reverse complement.
ATGGGCTGGGAACCCTGTGAGGTGAGATGGAAGGCGTTTGACAATAACTGGGGACATGGGCTGGGAACCCTGTGAGGTGAGATGGAAGGCGTGTATGACAATAACTGGGGACATGGGCTGGGAACCCTGTGAGGTGAGATGGAAGGCGTGTATGACAATAACTGGGGACATGGGCTGGGAACCCTGTGAGGTGAGATTATGACAATAACAGGGGACATGGGAACCCTGTGAGGTGAGATGGAAGGCGTGTATGACAATAACTGGGGACATGGGCTGGGAACCCTGTGAGGTGAGATGGAAGGCGTGTATGACAATAACTGGGGACATGGGCTGGGAACCCTGTGAGGTGAGATGGAAGGTCTGTATGACAATAACTGGGGACATGGGAACCCTGTGAGGTGAGATGGAAGGCCTGTATGACAATAACTGGGGACATGGGCTGGGAACCCTGTGAGGTGAGATGGAAGGCCTGTATGACAATAACAGGGGACATGGGAACCCTGTGAGGTGAGATGGAAGGCGTGTATGACAATAACTGGGGACATGGGCTGGGAACCCTGTGAGGTGAGATGGAAGGCGTGTATGACAATAACTGGGGACATGGGCTGGGAACCCTGTGAGGTGAGATGGAAGGCGTGTATGACAATAACTGGGGACATGGGCTGGGAACCCTGTGAGGTGAGATGGAAGGTCTGTATGACAATAACTGGGGACATGGGAACCCTGTGAGGTGAGATGGAAGGCGTGTATGACAATAACTGGGGACATGGGCTGGGAACCCTGTGAGGTGAGATGGAAGGCCTGTATGACAATAACAGGGGACATGGGAACCCTGTGAGGTGAGATGGAAGGCGTGTATGACAATAACTGGGGACATGGGCTGGAAACCCTGTGAGGTGAGATGGAAAGCGTGTATGACAATAACTGGGGACATGGGCTGGAAACCCTGTGAGGTGAGATGGAAGGCGTGTATGACAATAACTGGGGACATGGGCTGGAAACCCTGTGAGGTGAGATGGAAGGCGTGTATGACAATAACTGGGGACATGGGAACCCTGTGAGGTGAGATGGAAGGTGTCTATGACAATAACTGGGGACATGGGAACCCTGTGAGGTGAGATGGAAGGCGTGTATGACAATAACTGGGGACATGGGCTGGGAACCCTGTGAGGTGAGATGGAAGGCGTGTATGACAATAACTGGGGACATGGGCTGGGAAACCTGTGAGGTGAGATGGAAGGCGTGTATGACAATAACTGGGGACATGGGAACCCTGTGAGGTGAGATGGAAGGTGTCTATGACAATAACTGGGGACATGGGAACCCTGTGAGGTGAGATGGAAGGCGTGTATGACAATAACTGGGGACATGGGCTGGGAACCCTGTGAGGTGAGATGGAAGGCGTGTATGACAATAACTGGGGACATGGGCTGGGAACCCTGTGAGGTGAGATGGAAGGCCTGTATGACAATAACAGGGGACATGGGCTGGGAACCCTGTGAGGTGAGATGGAAGGCGTGTATGACAATAACTGGGGACATGGGCTGGGAACCCTGTGAGGTGATATGGAAGGCGTGTATGACAATAACTGGGGACATGGGAACCCTGTGAGGTGAGATGGAAGGCGTGTATGACAATAACTGGGGACATGGGCTGGGAACCCTGTGAGGTGAGATGGAAGGCCTGTATGACAATAACAGGGGACATGGGAACCCTGTGAGGTGAGATGGAAGGCCTGTATGGTGAGACTTTGGAATAGACTGTTGGATATGCCTATTGCCAGAAACAGATGGAATCTTCCATAGGAGGAGCCTGGGCAATTGAAATGCCTGACCTTTTCTAACAGTCCGACTGTGAACAGCTGTACGAAAACCAAATTAAAGGAGACATATTTATTAAAAAACTATGGATGGTGCAATATGGAAAGAAATGGGTGGAGGAGATTAGACATAAACCCAAATTGGGAACCTTTTGTTTGATTTATGGTGAATTCGTGTGTGAGAGATATTATTTATAACCTACCTAGAACCAGGAGATCACTATGTGCACAGGTAAGATCAGGGATATTGCCCCTGCGTAATGAAACGGTCTAATTATGAAATGTTAGATGAAATACTATGTAAATCAGCCACGCCGGAGGGACTCTACTCACGCTGCGTGTTCACCCTGCTCGTTCCGCGGGTAAGCTAATGCTCCTACCACTATCTCTCCCAAGCATCTTAAGTAAAGTGCAGCCAGGATCCATACAGTGCGCAATTCTCCGCTTTCTGTTTATCGTATGTACTGGTGCATGTGTGTGTTGCTTTTCTGTGTTTACCATTTCACCGGCGAAGCTTGTTTTCGGGAGGCAGGTTGTGGGTTGTGTTTGCGAACTAATTTTAGCTCATAACAATCTTGTTGCATGGCCCAAAAAAATACACTTTTTTAAGCGTGTAGCATGGCTAATATGAGCTAATATTACAGAGGCGCAGAGCGGAAGAGGAATGCCTATCGAGCACTACATAATTAACTATCCGATCAACAAAAAGAGGTATATAAAGATATAATAGATCTGCAGGAAAATAACTTTTAAGTCCTTCCTGCAACTCTAACATGGATTCTACCAACTTTTTAAGGATGTAATTGAATTTAAACACAGTTTGGAGGAGAAATTTTCCAAAAGGAGACTTACGTCGAGAACCAATCGAGGCGCAATAACATTTTAATCTCATGGAATTGAAGACGTAAAGACTGAAATTTAGAGGATGAATAGGAATGGCACTTTCTTCCCTGATGGACGGCCAAGATCTACACTGCATACCTGAAGTATGATCAGTTGGTCATTCACCCCCTCCCCTCTCCTAGGCTTATGGCAAGTGACTTCGCTATAGTCGACTGATTTGACACACACACATGCACAAATATATATACTCTACTTTGTTCATGTGTTTCACCTAACCTCATGACGTAAAACACACATTGTTCTAAATGCCATAATCCTCTGAAGTCTTCAGTGGTGTTATGTGGACTGTGTCGATGTGCATTCCACAGGAAGTGCACCCCTATTGATAAAACTAACACAAATGTATGGTTGTATTGGACATGTGAGACATGTACTTCTATGTTTCTGTTCCACTCTCTGGATGATTCCCACTGTGTATCTCTCTAAGTTGAGCAGGATATCAACCCTTATAACATGGTCTTTAACCCATTAGATATTAACGAAGCCAAGGATATCAACACTGATAACATGGTCTTTAACCCATTAGATATTAACGAAGCCAAGGATATCAACCCTTATAACATGGTCTTTAACCCATTAGATATTAACGAAGCCAAGGATATCAACCCTTATAACATGGTCTTTAACCCATTAGATATTAACGAAGCCAAGGATATCAACACTGATAACATGGTCTTTAACCCATTAGATATTAACGAAGCCAAGGATATCAACCCTTATAACATGGTCTTTAACCCATTAGATATTAATGAAGCCAAGGATATCAACACTGATAACATGGTCTTTAAGCCATTAGATATTAACGAAGCCAAGGATATCAACACTGATAACATGGCCTTTAACCCATTAGATATTAACGAAGCCAAGGATATCAACACTGATATCATGGTCTTTAACCCATTAGATATTAACGAAGCCAAGGATATCAACACTGATAACATGGTCTTTAACCCATTAGATATTAACGAAGCCAAGGATATCAACACTGATAACATGGTCTTTAACCCATTAGATATTAACGAAGCCAAGGATATCAACCCTTATAACATGGTCTTTAACCCATTAGATATTAACGAAGCCAAGGATATCAACACTGATAACATAGCCTTTAACCCATTAGATATTAACGAAGCCAAGGATATCAACACTGATAACATGGTCTTTAACCCATTAGATATTAACGAAGCCAAGGATATCAACCCTTATAACATGGTCTTTAACCCATTAGATATTAACGAAGCCAAGGATATCAACCCTTATAACATGGTCTTTAACCCATTAGATATTAACGAAGCCAAGGATATCAACCCTTATAACATGGCCTTTAACCCATTAGATATTAACGAAGCCAAGGATATCAACACTGATAACATGGCCTTTAACCCATTAGATATTAACGAAGCCAAGGATATCAACACTGATAACATGGTCTTTAACCCATTAGATATTAACGAAGCCAAGGATATCAACACTGATAACATGGTCTTTAACCCATTAGATATTAACGAAGCCAAGGATATCAACCCTTATAACATGGTCTTTAACCCATTAGATATTAACGAAGCCAAGTATATCAACCCTTATAACATGGCCTTTAACCCATTAGATATTAACGAAGCCAAGGATATCAACACTGATAACATGGTCTTTAACCCATTAGATATTAACGAAGCCAAGGATATCAACCCTTATAACATGGTCTTTAACCCATTAGATATTAACGAAGCCAAGGATATCAACCCTTATAACATGGTCTTTAACCCATTAGATATTAACGAAGCCAAGGATATCAACACTGATAACATAGCCTTTAACCCATTAGATATTAACGAAGCCAAGGATATCAACCCTTATAACATGGTCTTTAACCCATTAGATATTAACGAAGCCAAGGATATCAACCCTTATAACATAGCCTTTAACCCATTAGATATTAACGAAGCCAAGGATATCAACACTGATAACATGGCCTTTAACCCATTAGATATTAACGAAGCCAAGTATATCAACACTGATAACATGGCCTTTAACCCATTAGATATTAACGAAGCCAAGTATATCAACACTGATAACATGGTCTTTAAACCATTAGATATTAACGAAGCCAAGGATATCAACCCTTATAACATGGCCTTTAACCCATTAGATATTAACGAAGCCAAGTATATCAACCCTTATAACATGGCCTTTAACCCATTAGATATTAACGAAGCCAAGGATATCAACACTGATAACATGGCCTTTAACCCATTAGATATTAACGAAGCCAAGTATATCAACACTGATAACATGGCCTTTAACCCATTAGATATTAACGAAGCCAAGTATATCAACACTGATAACATGGTCTTTAAACCATTAGATATTAACGAAGCCAAGTATATCAACACTGATAACATGGTCTTTAACCCATTAGATATTAACGAAGCCAAGGATATCAACACTGATAACATGGCCTTTAACCCATTAGATATTAACGAAGCCAAGGATATCAACCCTTATAACATGGCCTTTTAACCCATTAGATATTAACGAAGCCAAGGATATCAACCCTTATAACATGGTCTTTAACCCATTAGATATTAACGAAGCCAAGGATATCAACCCTTATAACATGGTCTTTAACCCATTAGATATTAACGAAGCCAAGGATATCAACCCTTATAACATGGTCTTTAACCCATTAGATATTAACGAAGCCAAGGATATCAACCCTTATAACATGGTCTTTAACCCATTAGATATTAACGAAGCCAAGGATATCAACCCTTATAACATGGTCTTTAACCCATTAGATATTAACGAAGCCAAGGATATCAACCCTGATAACATGGCCTTTAACCCATTAGATATTAACGAAGCCAAGGATATCAACCCTGATAACATGGCCTTTAACCCATTAGATATTAACGAAGCCAAGGATATCAACCCTTATAACATGGTCTCTAACCCATTAGATATTAACGAAGCCAAGGATATCAACACTGATAACATGGCCTTTAACCCATTAGATATTAACGAAGCCAAGGATATCAACACTGATAACATGGCCTTTAACCCATTAGATATTAACGAAGCCAAGGATATCAACACTGATAACATGGTCTTTAACCCATTAGATATTAACGAAGCCAAGGATATCAACACTGATAACATGGTCTTTAACCCATTAGATATTAACGAAGCCAAGGATATCAACCCTTATAACATGGTCTTTAACCCATTAGATATTAACGAAGCCATGGATATCAACACTGATAACATGGTCTTTAACCCATTAGATATTAACGAAGCCAAGGATATCAACACTGATAACATGGTCTTTAACCCATTAGATATTAACGAAGCCAAGTATATCAACACTGATAACATGGCCTTTAACCCATTAGATATTAACGAAGCCAAGTATATCAACCCTTATAACATGGTCTTTAACCCATTAGATATTAACGAAGCCATGGATATCAACACTGATAACATGGTCTTTAACCCATTAGATATTAACGAAGCCAAGGATATCAACACTGATAACATGGTCTTTAACCCATTAGATATTAACGAAGCCAAGGATATCAACACTGATAACATGGCCTTTAACCCATTAGATATTAACGAAGCCAAGTATATCAACACTGATAACATGGCCTTTAACCCATTAGATATTAACGAAGCCAAGTATATCAACCCTTATAACATGGTCTTTAAACCATTAGATATTAACGAAGCCAAGTATATCAACACTGATAACATGGTCTTTAACCCATTAGATATTAACGAAGCCAAGGATATCAACACTGATAACATGGCCTTTAACCCATTAGATATTAACGAAGCCAAGGATATCAACCCTTATAACATGGCCTTTAACCCATTAGATATTAACGAAGCCAAGGATATCAACCCTTATAACATGGTCTTTAACCCATTAGATATTAACGAAGTGACCGATAAATATAATGATTGTGTTGATCCAGATTGAAATTTGCTGAAATGAACCAGAGATGAGTCTATCTACTATAATGTTAAGACATTTAACGACCTCTATATCACTTCATCTAATTCCAATTCCAAGGCAAGTTTATATTTTCTATATCTTTCATTTGAACAATCGCAGTGTTCCATTTTGTTCATTATCTGTCGTCTCTCAGTCATGAATGTTCCATTGTTGCCCTTCCAGAAACAAGGTTGACTGAAGAGAGAACCAGGCTTTATGACACGTCTCCTTATCATGCTGTTCACCGCTGTAGAACAGTAGTTGTAGTGTCCATTTTCCTTCATACACATTTTCCATTATTTGTGAGAGGACCTCTCACTTTCATCTGATGACATTGATGTTGAATCTCTTTTCATAGAAATTCCCTCCTGTTGATTTTTTTGGTGGTAAAAAAGTGGTGATTGGATGCATCTATCAGCCACCCGATTCTGACATTGCTAGTTTTACTGATATCCTTGCATCACCCTGGGATTCATAATGAAGATAACATTTGTTTTCTATTGGGTGATTACATATTTAAAAGTGAGAACCACTCACTGACATCTGACTTTATGAGTGGTTTATACTCCAGCAATCTGTATCCCCTCATATATAAACCCACAGACTGACCAGCTCATCTGTATCCCCTCGTATATAAACCCACAGACTGACCAGTTCATCTGTATCCCCTCATATATAAACCCACAGACTGACCAGTTCATCTCATCTGTATCCCCTCATATATAAACCCACATACTGACCAGTTCATCTGTATCCCCTCATATATAAACCCACAGACTGACCAGTTCATCTGTATCCCCTCATATGTAAACCCACAGACTGACCAGTTAATCTGTATCCCCTCATATATAAACCCACAGACTGACCAGCTCATCTGTATCCCCTCATATATAAACCCACAGACTGACCAGCTCATCTGTATCCCCTCATATATAAACCTACAGACTGACCAGCTCATCTGTATCCCCTCATATATAAACCCACAGACTGACCAGTTCATCTCATCTGTATCCCCTCATATATAAACCCACATACTGACCAGTTCATCTGTATCCCCTCATATATAAACCCACAGACTGACCAGTTCATCTGTATCCCCTCATATGTAAACCCACAGACTGACCAGTTAATCTGTATCCCCTCATATATAAACCCACAGACTGACCAGTTCATCTGTATCCCCTCATATATAAACCCACAGACTGACCAGTTCATCTGTATCCCCTCACATATAAACCCACAGACTGACCAGTTCATCTGTATCCCCTCATATATAAACCCACAGACTGACCATCTCATCTGTATCCCCTCATATATAAACCCACAGACTGACCAGTTCATCTGTATCCCCTCATATATAAACCCACAGACTGACCAGTTCATCTGTATCCCCTCATATATAAACCCACAGACTGACCAGCTCATCTGTATCCCCTCATATATAAACCTACAGACTGACCAGTTCATCTGTATCCCCTCATATATAAACCCACAGACTGACCAGTTCATCTCATCTGTATCCCCTCATATATAAACCCACAGACTGACCAGTTCATCTGTATCCCCTCATATATAAACCCACAGACTGACCAGCTCATCTGTATCCCCTCATATATAAACCCACAGACTGACCATCTCATCTGTATCCCCTCATATATAAACCCACAGACTGACCATCTCATCTGTATCCCCTCATATATAAACCCACAGACTGACCAATTCATCTGTCACCCTTATTGAATAATGTGGCAAATACAGGTATACTTAATACTGACATTTCTCTTCTCTTTGGCAGCTGGAAATGAACAGATGGGAATGATTAGTAGCATTAAATATAGAATATTTAACAATAGTAATTGTGAGCGTAAGAGCGTCTGCTAAATGACTTAAATGTAAATGTAATGTAAATGAGCGCTTTAAAAAGTTGATTGATCATATTTTGTGGGAATGTTTTAATAATTAGGCCGATGTGGAGTCTGCTTACCAGACTTTTCTCACATCTTTCAATTCTTTATGTCACGGGTGTCATAAGAAGTGGACCAAAGTGCAGCGTGGTGGGCGTACATATTCCTCTTTATTAGAATGACGGTACCCCTCCCCCCAAAGGTGCGGACTCCGGCCGTAAAACCTGAACCTATAGGGGAGGGTCCGGGTGGGCATCCATCCGCGGCGGCTCTGGTGCGGGACGTAGACCCCGCTCCACCTCTGGCTCACCCCTCTTTGGTAGCACCTCTGGTGTGGGGACCCTCGCCGCCGACCCCGGACTGGGGAACCTCTCTGCGGGCCCCGGACTGGGGAACCTCTCTGCGGGCCCCGGACTGGGGACCCTCGTTGCTGGCCCGGACTGGGGACCGTCACTGCGGGCCACGGACTGAGCACCCTCGATGCAGGCCCCGAACTGGGCAACCTCGTTGCGGACCCCAGACTGGGCACCCTCGTTGCGGGCCCCAGACTGGGCATCCTCGTTGCGGGCCCCAGACTGGGCACCCTCGTTGCGGGGACTGGAGACCGTCGCTGGAGGCTCCGGACTGGAGACCGTCACTGCAGGCTCCGGACTGGAGGCGCCATGACTCCTCACTGGAGGCTTCGTGCCATGGATCTCACTGGAGGCTTCTTGCCATGGATCATCACTGGAGGCTTCGTGCCATGGATCATCACTGGAGGCTTCGTGCCAATGATCATCACTGGGCTGGAGAGACACACAGGAGGTCTGGTTCTGGGAGCGGGCACAGGATACACTGGGCCGAGGAGGCGCACTGGAGGTCTCGAGCGTAAAGCCTGCTCAACCCGTCCTGGCTGGATGGTTACTTTGGCCCGGCACGTGCGGGGCACAGGCACAGGACGCACTGGGCTGTGCAGACGCACCGGAGACACAGTGCGCAGAGCTGGCGCAGGATATCCTGGGCCGAAGAGATGCACTGGAGACCAGGCGCGCTGAGCCGGCCCATCCTTCCTGGCTGGATGCTCACTCTAGCCCGGGGAGCTGGGATGTAGCGCACCGGGCTGTGAACGCGCACTGGAGACACCGTGCGCTCCACCGCATAACACGGTGCCTGACCAGTACCACGCTTCTCCCCACAGTAAGCACGGGGAGTTGGCTCAGGTCTATAACCCGACTCCGCCAATCTCCCCGTGTGCCCCCCCCAAAAAAAAAATCTTGGGGGGGCTGCCTCTCCTTCTTCCTTGCTAGCTGTGTTCCCTCGTAATTATGGGCCCCTTTAACAGTTGCCTCCAACTTCCTGGCTGCTTCCACCTGTTCCCATGGAAGGCGATCCCTTCCGGCCAGGATCTCCTCCCATGTCCAGGATCCTTTGCCATCCAGGATGTCATCCCATGTCCAGGATCCTTTGCCATCCAGGATGTCATCCCATGTCCAGTCCTCCTTTTTACCACGCTGCTTGGTCCTTTTGTTGTGGGTAGTTCTGTCACGGGCGTCGTAAGAAGTGGACCAAAGTGTAGCGTGGTGAGCGTACATATTCCTCTTTATTAGAATGTCGCCAATAAACGATACAAAACTACCGTGAAGCTTAACAGGGCTATGATGCCTCTAACAAAGTTAACTACCCACACTGAAGGAGGGAAAAAGGGCTACCTAAGTATGATTCCCAATCAGAGACAACAATAGACAGCTGTCCCTGATTGAGAACCATACCCAGCCAAAACATAGAAATAAAGAAACATAGAAAACAAAACATAGAATGCCCACCCAAATCACACCCTGACCAAACCAAAGTAGAGACATAAAAAGGCTCTCTCAGGTAAGGGCGTAACACTGTATTTCACCACTGCTTTGCCTTAGTTCAACCACGTAAGAGAGTAACAGAAGGGGTCTGCAAACCTAACTGGTCTAAAAAAATCCACAGTTAAAAAAAAAAGTATGAAAAGTTTCTCACAAATCCTTCTCCCCTGTATTTTGCAAATTACAAAACGTATAAGAGCAAATATACTCACCTACTTCAGATATCCACAAAAATATATTTTATGAACAAATTCCAAGAATCCTGAAATAATATAAAGTCAACTTGGAAAATCATCAATCAACTATTGAAAAAGAAAAACACATCTACAACTATTCCATCTCAATTTATTGGAAATAAGAACTAAAGTGATCCTGATGTTATTTATTGTGAATTTAATAACTTTTTGGTAAATATTGGTTCCTCTCTGTCAAATAAAATAGAGAAAACAGAGGGAAATGCTTTGGATTACATTAAGGGACATTTCCTTTCTCTACTTCAGTTTGATCCTCCTGATGCAATGTAGGTGATGGAGGTAATTGGTAACTTAAAGATATTAGCAGCAGGTCAAGATGAGATTGGTGAAATCAGTGTCTTCCTCGATTACTGAGCGTCTAACGTATATCTTCGCCAAATCTATGCAAACTGCTATTGTTCCTAAAGATTTGAACATTTCCAAAGTTATCCGCCTCTGTACATTATCACCCAATATCTGTACTACCATGTTTTTCTAAAATCCTAGAAAAATTGGTGTATAAGAGAAATAGAGAATGAAATTCATTGGATCCTCTATTGCCCTTTATACCACGATATACGCTTGTCCTTGTTCCAGAAAGCCCACCAGATATACCCTGGCTTTATGAGGAGAAACTTAAATGTCTTTTTGTCCATTGTGTATTTCCATTAGCAGAATGTTTAGATCAAGCCTGGGATAAAAGAAAAAGGGCGACGTGTAATTCAATTATACAAATATTTAGCTCCTATATAGGAAATGGCACGTATGTATGTAGATTGTGTGTATCTTCTTGAATCTTCTCCTTTTGCCAGACTTTTATTATTCATTTTACTGCTCTCAGGATGTAATTATTACTTGGATAACCTTATTTACTATTAGGTATTGATTTGTTTTTCACTCTTTGTGCAGTCTGCACTGCACAGAACACCAGAATTATTATCACTGAATTAACACAGTGAATTATTGTAATTTTGTTGTAATTGTAACTGGCGATTTGACACGAAAATAAAAGATCATTCCTTCCCAGGGTCCTTAGCTTTGTGACTGGCTTGGAGGGCACTATGGTGTTGACTGCTGAGCTGTAGTCAATGAACAGCATTTTCACATAGCTGTTCCTTTTGTCCAGATGGAAAAAGGCAGTTTGGAGTGCAATAGAGATTCCATCATCTGTGGATCTGTTGGGGCGTATGCAAATTGGAGTGGGTGTCTGGGATGATGGTGTTGGTGTTGATGTGAGCCATGACCAGCCTTTCAAAGCCTTCCATGGCTACAGATGCGAGTGGTATGGGGCGATTGTCATTTAGGCAGGTTACCTTGGCGTTCTTGGGCACAGGGCCTATGGTGGTCTGCTTGGACCATGTAGATATTACAGACGGGGTCAGGTTGAAAATGTCAGGGAAGAGTACGAGTCCTAGAGGCGTAGAGAATTTCTTATAAGTGTCCAGATTACCAAAACCTGCGGACTCTCCTTCACTGCAGCCTACGTGAGTAAAACATTTAAACGTGTTAACCCTCGCAAGGCTGCAGGCCCAGACGGCATCCCCAGCCGCGTCCTCAGAGCATGCACAGACCAGCTTGCCTGGACATATTCAATCAATCCTTATCCCAGTCTGCTGTTCCCACATGCTTCAAGAGGGCCACCATTGTTCCTGTTCCCAAGAAAGCTAAGGTAACTGAGCTAAACGACTACCGTCCCGTAGCACTCACTTCCGTCATCATGAAGTGCTTCGAGAGACTAGTCAATGACCATATCACCTCCACCCTACCTGACACCCTAGACCCACTCCAATTTGCTTACCGCCCCAATTGGTCCACAGACAACGCAATCGCAACCACACTGCACACTTCCCTAACCCATCTGGACAAGAGGAATACCTATGTGAGAATGCTGTTCATCGACTACAGCTCAGCATTTAACACCATAGTACCTTCCAAACTCGTCATCAAGCTCGAGACCCTGGGTCTCGACCCCGCCCTGGACTTCCTGACGGGCCTCCCCCACGTGGTGAGAGTAGGTAACAACATCTCCACCCCACTGATCCTCAACACTGGGGCCCCACAAGGGTGCGTTCTGAGCCCTCTCCTGTACTCCCTGTTCACCCACGACTGCGTGGCCATGCACGCCTCCAACTCAATCATCAAGTTTGCGGATGACACTATAGTGGTAGGCTTGATTACCAACAACGACGAGACAGCCTACAGGGAGGAGGTGAGGGCCCTCGGAGTGTGGTGTCAGGAAAATAACCTCACACTCAACGTCAACAAAACAAAGGAGATGATTGTGGACTTCAGGAAACAGCAGAGGGAACACCCCCCTATCCACATCGACGGGACAGTAGTGGAGAGGGTAGAAAGTTTTATGTTCCTCGGCGTACACATCACGGACAAACTGAATTGGTCCACTCACACAGACAGTGTTGTGAAGAAGGCGCAGCAGCGCATCTTCAACCTCAGGAGGCTGAAGAAATTCGGCTTGTCACCAAAAGCACTCACTAAGTTCTACAGATGCCCGATCGAGAGCATCCCGTCGGGCTGTATCACCGCCTGGTACGGCAACTGCTCCGCCCACAACCGTAAGGCTCTCCAGAGGGTAGTGAGGTCTGCACAACGCATCACCGGGGGCAAACTACCTGCCCTCCAGGACACCTACACCACCCGATGTCACAGGAAGGCCATAAAGATCATCAAGGACAACAACCACCCGAGCCACTGCCTGTTCACCCCGCTATCATCCCGAAGGCGAGGTCAGTACAGGTGCATCAAAGCAGGGACCAAGAGACTGAAAAACAGCTTCTATCTCAAGGCCATCAGACTGTTAAACAGCCACCACTAACATTGAGTGGCTGCTGCCAACATACTGACTCAACTCCAGTAACTTTAATAATGGAAATTGATGGGAATTGATGTAAAAATGGAACACTAGCCACTTTAAACAATGCCACTTAATATAATGTTTACATTCCCTACATTACTCATCTCATATGTATATGTATATACTGTACTCTATACCATCTACTGCATCTTGCCATCTTTATGTAATACATGTATCACTAGCCACTTTAAACTAAGCCACTTTATGTTTATATACCCTACATTACTCATCTCATATGTATATACTGTACTCTATATCGTCTACTGCATCTTTATGTAATACATGTATCACTAGCCACTTTAAACTATGCCACTTTATGTTTATATACCCTACATTACTCATCTCATATACTGTACTCTATACCATCTACTGCATCTTGCCTATGCCGTTCTGTACCATTACTCATTCATATATCTTTATGTACATATTCTTTATCCCTTTACACTTGTGTGTATAAGGTAGTAGTTGTGGAATTGTTAGGTTAGATTACTCGTTGGTTATTACTGCATTGTCAGAACTAGAAGCACAAGCATTTCGCTACACTCGCTTTAACATCTGCTAACCATGTGTATGTGACAAATCAAATTTGATTCGATTTTTTTATTTGATTTGATTAGTGCCCCGCTCCTTGAAAGCGGTAGCTCTAGCCTTTAGCCTGTAATCCATGGCATCTAGTTGGAATATGTACGTCCGGTCACTGTGAGGACTTCATCGTTGATACACTTATTAATGACAGACGGGGTGAACTCCTCAATGCCATCGGATGAATCCTGGAACTTATTCCTGTCTGTGCAAACCAGTCCTGTAGCTTAGCATCCACTTAATCGAACCACTTCCATATTGAGTTTTTGCTTGTAAGCAAGAATGAAGTGGATAGAGTTATGGTCAGATTTGCCAAATAGAAGGCGAGGGAGAGCTTTGTATGCTTCTCTGTATGTGGAGTAAAGGTGATCTAGAGTTTTTCGCCTCTAGTTGCACAGGTGACATGCTGGTAGGTAAAACGGATTTCAGTTTTCCTGCATTAAAGTCACTGGCCACTAGGAGCACCGCCTCTGAGTGAGCATTTTCTTGTTTGTTTATGGCCCTATACAGCTTGTTGAGTGTGGTCTTAGTGCCAGCATCAGTTTGTGGTGGTAAATAGACAGCTAAGAAAAATATACATGAAAACTCTCTTGGTAAATAGTATGGTCTGCAGCTTATCATGAGGTTATCTAACTCAGGCAAGCAGAACCTCGAAACTTCCTTAATATTAGAAATTGCCCACCAAATAAAAAAACACACACCACCTCCCCTGAGCTTCCCCGACGCCACCTTTCTGTCCTGCTGATGTATAGAAAAACCAGCTAGATTTATATTTACTGTGTCTTTGTTCAGCGATGACTCTGAGAAACATAGGATATTACAGTTCTTCAGATCAGATTGATAGGATAGTCTTGAACAGAGCTCATCCAGATTATTCTCCATTGATTGCATGTTTGCCAATAGAATGGAGGGTAGAAGTGATTTATCCACTCTCCGACGTAGTCTTGTCAGGTATCCCAGCCTCTATGGTGCCGTCTCCTCCTTCTTCTAGAGTCAGGGATTTGGGGCTGGTCCGCGATAATCATTATGTCTTTCACCTCCGACTCATTGAAGTAGAAGTCCTCATCAAGGTTAGTGATAGCTGTTCTAATGTCCAGAAGCTCTTTTCGGTTATAGGAAACAATGGCGGAAACGTTATGAACAAATAAAGTTTTAGATCAGCAGAAAAAAATACACAAGATTTAACATAATTGGTCAGGAGACCATAAACCAGCCACTATTTCTCCAGCACCATCCTAGGTGGACTCCCTTTAACAGGGTAATGCTTCCAGTATTCAGTAAAACAAGAAGTTTGTGTGAGGGCAGTAGAATCATAGAATTAGAAATTAGAACCTAATCATTTAATCAGATCTTTATGAGTAAAATGCATCATCCAAAGGAGGTTTCAGGTAGGAGTTTGCCATGACACCGTGTTAAACAGTGTATGTGGGTCCTCCTGAGTGGCGCAGCGGTCTAAGGCTTTGTCACTACAGATCCTGGTTCAATCGCAGACCGGCCACATCCGGGAGACCAATGAGGCGCCGCACAAATGGCCCAGCGTAGTCCAGGTTAGGGGAGAGTTTGTCCGGCCGGGATGTCCTTGTCCCATCTCGCTCCAGCGACTCCTGTGGCGGGCCGTGCGCATACTCGCTGACACGGTCACCAGGTGTACAGTGTTTCCTCTGACACATTGGTGCGGCTGGCTTCCGGGTTAAGCGGGCATTGTGTCAAGAAGCAGTGCGGCTTCGCGGGGTCATGTTTTTCGGAGGATGCACGGCTCTCGACCTTTGCCTCTCTGGAGTCCGTACGGGAGTTGCAGCGATGGGACAAGACTTTAACTACCAATTAGATATATCACGAAATTGGGGATAAAAAATAAAGTGTACGTGAATGACTCACGTCGGAGAGTTACTTGATAGGATGCATAATCCTTTACTCCAGACATGTTCCAGGTCATGAGGTCCTGATTAGTCACTGATAATGCACCTGTGTAGATACTGTATGTGGCCTACTCGCGCCTTCTCTGGGTTTGCATTTCCATTACCTCAACACAGGCGACTTCTCTACACATGATGATAAGGTGATGTGAACCTATAAAACATTGTGAGATTCATTGATTTGAATGAGACACACTGGGCACATACTGGTTGAATCAATGTTGTTTCCACGTCATTTCATTGAAATGTGGGATTTACATTCAATTTGACGTCTGTGCCTAGTGGGGGGGGGGGGGGGATCTACTGTGTTTTGGATTTTATAATGGTTTTATACAGTATATAATATACAAATTGCTGAGTTCATTCTTGTGGTCATTCAACATTTAATTTAATTTTTGCTCTCTGAGAATCACTGAACCATGAGTTATATTGCCGTGGAGGTACAAAGACTAAAGCACAAAGCCCGCTGAATTTAAAAAGCAAATTCAATCACAATGCAGGTTAACCTTCAAGCTATAGTGTGTTTTGATTCACTGTTAAATATGCATTCAGAAGATGTATTGTTTAGCAGGGGGAAGATTGTAACTAATAAACTCCCCAATCTACGTTTTCATCCTATTTATCCCCTCTTTTACCTACACTCTTGTCAACGCTATGATTTAAAATCAGAACTATCCGTCATTTTGGCATATGAAACAAAAATAAATGAAGTCACGGTTTAAGCGTTTAGTGAAGGCTAAGAAAAGGACAAGACCATTGGTAACGCATACAGCTTAAAATGTAAAACTTTTTAAACGACTGTTTTTAGAGTAGTTATCGTTAAAAAAAGAATAATAATTTGATGTCATTGATGTTAGGTCACACAATTCATTTTTGTTTAGCTAGTGTACATTAACTTCACAAAGGAAAATAATAATCTATTTAAAAAATAAATAAACAATTTGAAGACCAATACTACAGTTGAACATTTTCTTAAATTCATACTCGTGTGAAACATGTAAAAGTTAGAGTAAAAGTTTCTCTTAGAGAAAATAGTGCAAAAGAAAAAAGGAAATAAAAATCAATAAGAAGTGCATCTAAAAACAGATCTTCATGCAGAAATGTCAATCACATTTTTAAAGAATTTATTCTATAAATAACTGCAATAATACAGTGAGTGTACAAAACATTAGGAACACCTGCTCTTTCCATGACATGGACTGACCATGGATGTCAAGCCAGGCTTCCCAAAAATATTTACCAATATATATTTTTTAAATCATTAAATAATTTTTAATTCGTCTCTCTGTCTTTCCTCATTTTCCTTCAATTCGCAAGAGGCTGAATGTAACTCACAGATTGAAGAATCAGAGCGAGCGAAACAGTGCCCCCTCTGTCTCTTTACGTGTAGGCCATCTATCTGATGCTGTCTGGTCCAAACGAGCATTTGGCCTCCCTTGTTAAAAAGGGAGGCCAAGCCAAACTGAGCATTGAGCTAAACTGATCTAAGGTCAGCTGTGAATGATCCTGACGCACCAAAATAAAGTGTCAAGGGAAGCCAGCTTGGATTTTGGCGTCACTCCTATCAAATCCCAGTGAGAACATACGTCATTGACAGAAAAACTTGAATTGTTGCATCTCATAGTGTTGTTGTCGTCTGGTGGCTAGCGAGCTAGCTAAAATTGTCCCTTTCCTAAATTAGCCTTGGATGGAGATAGGGATTTGGACTTTGTGGTTTTACTTAATTCTCCATATTGGCCAAGATAATAAGGGCAATTCTGGTCCGGCCATTAATTCATACATTGTTGTGCCCCTGGCCAGAGAAGTTCAATATGTAGCTAGATGTAGAAGGCTAATGTTAACTAGCTAACATTGCCAATGAATGGAAGTTAGGCTAGCGAGCAAACATTTTAGCCATGTAGCCAAAGACAACAAATCAAAGTGTGTACTGTATGACAGAGTGATAGACTGTTTCTTCAACATGAAAGAGAGGAGGATGGCATTGGCGTTCAAACATGTTATTCTACTTTCATGAACGCGCGCACACACAGAAATCAGAACCATGGAAAGCCACACACTTAGCTTACGTTGATTGAACTAAATTGTTTTTGGTATCTTTTAGTTGTCACTGTATTGTCACTGTATTGGACTAAGCAGAGGGGGTTCGATGATGTTGAAATGGTGCTGGAATAGTGGAGGCAGCTCCTGTTTTCTTTGCGACTTGCGGTAACTCTCTGTGGTTGTACTTTTTAACATTTTTTCAATAATTGTTTAGTGGTCCGAAATATTGTCTGAAACATTAACTTGCTTGTCCATGCTGTATGTCAGGTTACATGCATCTGTTACATGCAATATGCTTTGTGGACAGAGGTTGCTCTCCGGTTTTGTGATAAAACAAAGGTGTGGTTGATTTTCTCGTTCTTTAGGCCTATATGTCACGTTTGCAAGGCATATGAATCCACAGGTTATGGCTTCTCCAGTGATTTTACCCATGCATCTCTACTGCTGACCAAGTGAATCCAGGTGAAGCTTATTAATGTTACCTGTTAAATCCACTTCAATCAGTGTAGATGAAGGGGAGGAGACAGTTTAAAGAAGGATTTTTAAGCCTTGAGACAATTGAGACATGTATTGTAATAATTAACATCAAGGCGGTGGCCTGTTCTTGTAGGTTCATGCTCTACAACATCCGCAGAGTACGACCCTGCCTCACACAGGAAGCAGCGCAGGTCCTAATCCAGGCACTTGTCATCTCCCGTCTGGATTACTGCAACTCGCTGTTGGCTGGGCTCCCTGCCTGTGCCATTAAACCCCTACAACTCATCCAGAACGCCGCAGCCCGTCTGGTGTTCAACCTTCCCAAGTTCTCTCACGTCACCCCGCTCCTCCGCTCTCTCCACTGGCTTCCAGTTGAAGCTCGCATCCGCTACAAGACCATGGTGCTTGCCTACGGAGCTGTGAGGGGAACGGCACCTCAGTACCTCCAGGCTCTGATCAGGCCCTACACCCAAACAAGGGCACTGCGTTCATCCACCTCTGGCCTGCTCGCCTCCCTACCACTGAGGAAGTACAGTTCCCGCGCAGCCCAGTCAAAACTGTTCGCTGCTCTGGCCCCCCAATGGTGGAACAAACTCCCTCACGACGCCAGGACAGCGGAGTCAATCACCACCTTCCGGAGACACCTGAAACCCCACCTCTTTCAGGAATACCTAGGATAGGATAAAGTAATCCTTCTCACCCCCTTAAAAGATTTAGATGCACTATTGTAAAGTGGCTGTTCCACTGGATGTCTTAAGGTGAACGCACCAATTTGTAAGTCGCTCTGGATAAGAGCGTCTGCTAAATGACTTAAATGTAAATGTAATACTGTATGTGTGCCATTCAGAGGGTGAATGGGCAAGACAAAATATTTAAGTGCCTTTAAACGGGGTATGGTAGTAGGTGCCTGGCACCTGGTCTGAGTCAAGAATTCCAATGCAGCTGGGTTTTTCACACTAAACAGTTTCCCGTGTGTATCAAGAATGGTCCAACAACCAAATGACATCCAGCCAAGTTGACAAAACTGTGGGAAGGATTGGAGTCAACATGAGCCAGCATCCCTGTGGAACGCTTTCAACACCTTGTAGAGTCCACGCCCTGATAAATCGAGGCTTTTCTGTGCACATACGCCAGACAGAGACAGAGCAGGGGCCAGGAGACAAGAGTAATGGAGAAAGAGATAACCTATTGACTCTGGTTAAGTATAGTGCATCCTACAGGGAATAGGATGCCATTTGGGATTCATCCTAGGTGTGCCAGGAGGAGCAGGAGGCCAATGCGTTTCTCCCTCACACTGAGCTCCCTGCTTCTCTACCCATGATGCCTTGTGCCCATGCCAGGGTCTGTTCAGAACACAGTTGCCAAGGGCAACCCATTCACCCCTCTCCTCTCTGTCGAGCAGATGCCCCCTGGCCCGTCCCAGAGGCACAGATGTCGCCATGCCAACAAGCAGGTGTTCAACATTCAATTGGGCAGGCGTCAACGAGCGTGTGTGAGGAAACGGTCATTGTGGGGCATGGAGAAGATGTATTACACACATTCTATTCACCTGGACACACTGACAAAAACATGTGCCCTCTGATAGACAACGACACACACACAAACATCAACACACTCTTCAACAAGACACACCTGTATATATTATATCCAAAAGCTGGTCAGAACGAGTTTACTGATAGTTGAGGAATACAGCAGGAGATAACTATTCATACATTGTTATTCCTCCAGTTAGATTTCATTTTTAATTTGACCTTTATTTTACTAGGCAAGTCAGTTAAGAACAAATTCTTATTTTCAATGACGGCCTAGGAACAGTGGGTTAACTGCCTGTTCAGGGGCAGAACGACAGATTTGTACCTTGTCAGCTCGGGGATTCAAACTTGCAACCTTTCGGTTACTAGTCCAACGCTCTAACCACTAGGCTACCCTGCCGCCCCAGATACCAGAGGGGTGAAGGGAGGATTTTGTATGCACATATGAATCACACATGCACATGTCCCCCATGCACTGCTGCCTGGTGGCTGTTAGGAAATTGACTTGATGATTATTCATTTCATTCAGTGTGTTAATTAAATATTCTTTACCCTGAGAGCAATGGATCGAATCAACCACGATGGTGAACGGGAACTTCTAACGGGACCTGACAGATCTTTAAAAAAAATGTAAATAACGTAAAATAATGTTTATTTATCAATGCAGAAAAATTTCACAAACCCTTAACACATGTACCCCCACAGGCAGCTGACCGGCTTTCCTGCATGGCCTCCTAGTTTGGCTTGTCTGGATAGATGTTCTCTGTAAAAGTTTGTGAAAGCGAGGAGGACATATAGTTGGTGTTTGGAGTGGCTATGAATTATTTTCAATTGTTCGAATCAATTGTTCGAATCAGGTAGAACGTGTGCTCTTAGGAAACAATGGTCCTCCTGCAATACATTGAAAAACTCCCAAGTCAATTCCAGTATATTCTGTTAAAATGATGAAACTCAAAAAGGAGAAAGATCTGCGAATTCACCAGAGAGAGATTGAATGGTACATCTTGTGACTTGCAAAAAGTCTTAACTAAACAACTATCCAAATGTATAAATTAATATATGAACATATTAATTTATAATCTGCGGTTATGAGTTGCATTATGTGTTGACCCAACGAACATAAAGCTCAGGCTATTATTATACTTCAATTAATACTATTTGGCTTTACCATTGAAAACCAGTAAACTACATACTGTGTAACATATTTTACTTTCAAGAAATATCTATCCCACTTAGGGTCATGGGTATATTTGCAAGTCGACCCCTGCATTAAAACACTTCAGCTCCGAGGAGGAGATACCACTTGTAGTCTTTTGAGAGACAATGCAGGATTTGAATGGATTGTATTGGGAAGAAGACGTGAACGAGTGGATTGTCTACTACCCTTAGGTACTGCTCCAGTAAAGCCAACAAAGGAAAAGACCAACAACCAATACCTACAAGGACCTTCACCTCATCAGGTCTGTCTGTCTCTGTCTGTCTATTGCTGAAGATGCTCAGGATTGTTTCCTTTTGGAAGATCATTTATTTGGTTTGGTTTTCTCAGTTAATCAGGATGCTCAGGTGAACCTGTAGTCTGTCCCTGTTCTCTCCTCATGTCTGCTACCTCTTTTTCCTCCACACTCTCCCACTAATTCTTATACGAGTTGGAATGTGAAGAGAAGACAAAAAGAACCTCGCTCATAGGGATTTCTTCAAGTGATGTTAATAGCAGATTCACCAGTGGGCCTGTTCTGTTCTACAGTCCTGTACTGTATCTTAGTGACCCCCCCCCCCATAAAAAGCCTGAGTGTGTTGTTCTAACTTCAGAGAGATGTCACCTAGATTATCCACACTGTGTGACTCTCATGCCTGTACTGTATCTTAGTGACCCCCCCCATAAAAAGCCTGAGTGTGTTGTTCTAACTTCAGAGAGATGTCACCTAGATTATCCACACTGTGTGACTCTCATGCCTGTACTGTATCTTAGTGACCCCCCCCATAAAAAGCCTGAGTGTGTTGTTCTAACTTCAGAGAGATGTCACCTAGATTATCCACACTGTGTGACTCTCATGCCTGTACTGTATCTTAGTGACCCCCCCCATAAAAAGCCTGAGTGTGTTGTTCTAACTTCAGAGAGATGTCACCTAGATTATCCACACTGTGTGACTCTCATGCCTGTACTGTATCTTAGTGAGTGTGTTGTTCTAACCCCCCATAAAAAGCCTGAGTGTGTTGTTCTAACTTCAGAGAGATGTCACCTAGATTATCCACACTGTGTGACTCTCATGCCTGTACTGTATCTTAGTGACCCCCCCCATAAAAAGCCTGAGTGTGTTGTTCTAACTTCAGAGAGATGTCACCTAGATTATCCACACTGTGTGACTCTCATGCCTGTACTGATGTAGTTCAAGCATTAGTAATATGCCTGTTTTCTTTTGTTTAATTCCAATACATAATAAATAGTGATTTTCATAAATGTTACCCTAATGAGGTTAGAGTCGCATATGAAGTAACTCTTATGAATACACATGAAGAACAAAACAAAGAAAATGTTATGCATCTGAATAAACACATTAGAATTGTATATTTATGTAATAAAATATGCTAAACAGTGTTTGTCTGTGTATATATTTTTTTTATCCAATTTCGCAAGCTGACCTTACTGAGAATGATAGATGACAGCCTTGTGGAAGATTGCATTAATAAGCATGTAAACTATAAAGTCACAAAAAGAATGGTTCCGCGACTTGAACACGTAGAAGACAAACTGGATCCACAGTTGAAGGAATGAGAAATTATTTAGTTTGGGACCTAGTAGAAGAATGCCTCCATCAGACGGGAAAGACCGACGTTGCACTATGTAATATTTTCACATGTTCTCTGCTGTACAATGTGTGTGTAGTAGTAAAATCATTCAAATCCTTAAGAGAAAACAATATTGTTTCATTTTTCTCAGCAGTTGAAAAGATAACCATTATTAACAATATTTAACATCCTTGGAAACACGTTTTTGGGGGATTGGTTGTAAGATACAGTAGGCTATGTCATGTATTTATACAGCATAATCTTCAAACACCAAATCGTTAATTAAATGTTACAAACTGCACCTTTAAGCTTCAGTGCATCAAGCCTGTACCCCTGAACCCCAGCCCCACAACACTGAATAAAATAGTGTTATTTAAGTGTCATTTGAATATTCATGATTGTGGTTCAATGGCATGAATAACTGCTGGAAGGGAAACTAAGACCAAATCATGACTGAATAATGTCCCTCAGGCCCAAATAAGGAGATTTATTTGAACACTGAATTCTGGACTCTTCCATAGCTACAATATTAATACATGTTCTGTATGGATGAGCTTCACAAGGCAATGTATTTACTGATAATTAATAAAGGAGAATTAACAGATTACTCTGCAAATATTTGCCGACTACCTTTGCCATTTCTATATTTATAACAAGATGGCGTGTTGTAATGGAAAAAGCATATTTGATGATGAAAAACCAAACATACTTGCTTGTGTTGAAATAGCATCATGGAACTGTAATATATATATGAATATATAACGATATCCTGGTGGGATTAAAGGGGATGTGTGTAGTCTGTATACAGTATATAATAATGTACACTGCTCAAAAAAATAAAGGGAACACTAAAATAACACATCCTAGATCTGAATTAATGAAATATTCTTATTAAATACTTTTTTCTTTACATAGTTGAATGTGCTGACAACAAAACCACACAAAAATTATCAATGGAAATCAAATTTATCAACCCATGGAGGTCTGGATTTGGAGTCACACTCAAAATTAAAGTGGAAAACCACACTACAGGCTGATCCAACTTTGATGTAATGTCCTTAAAACAAGTCAAAATGAGCCTCAGTAGTGTGTGTGGCCTCCACGTGTCTGTATGACCTCCCAACAATGCCTGGGCATGCTCCTGATGAGGTGGCGGATGGTCTCCTGAGGGATCTCCTCCCAGACCTGGACTAAAGCATCCACCAAATCCTGGACAGTCTGTGGTGCAATGGAGGTGGATGGAGAGACATGATGTCCCAGATGTGCTCAATTGGATTCAGGTCTGGGGAACGGGCCGGTCAGTCCATAGCATACCTTCCTCTTGCAGGAACTGCTGACACACTCCAGCCACATGAGGTCTAGCATTGTCTTGCATTAGGAAGAACCCAGGGCCAACCACACCAGCATATGGTCTCACAAGGGGTCTGAGGATCTCATCTCGGTACCTAATGGCAGTCAGGCTACCTCTGGTGAGCACATGGAGGGCTGTGCGGCCCCCAAAGAAATGCCACCCCACACCATGACTGACCCACCGTCAAACCGGTCATGCTGGAGGATGTTGCAGGCAGCAGAACGTTCTCCACAGCGTCTCCAGACTCTGTCACGTTTGTCACATGTGCTCAGTGTGAACCTGCTTTCATCTGTGAAGAGCACAGGGTGCCAGTGGCGAATTTGCCAATCTTGGTGTTCTCTGGCAAATGCCAAACGTCCTGCACGGTGTTGGGCTGTAAGCACAACCCCCACCTGTGGACGTCGGGCCCTCATACCACCCTCATGGAGTCTGTTTCTGACCGTTTGAGCAGACACATGCACATTTGTGGCCTGCTGGAGGTCATTTTGCAGGGCTCTGGCAGTGCTCCTCCTGCTCCTCCTTGCACAAAGGCGGAGGTAGCGGTCCTGCTGCTGGGTTGTTGCCCTCCTACGGCCTCCTCCACATCTCCTGATGTACTGGCCTGTCTCCTGGTAGCACCTCCATGCTCTAGACACTACGCTGACAGACACAGCAAACCTTCTTGCCACAGCTCGCATTGATGTGCCATCCTGGATGAGCTGCACTACCTGAGCCACTTGTGTGGGTTGTAGACCATGCTACCACTAGAGTGAAAGCACCGCCAGCATTCAAAAGTGACCAAAACATCAGCCAGGAAGCATAGGAACTGAGAAGTGGTCCTTTATTGGGGGTGTCTTGCTAATTGCCTATAATTTCCACCTGTTGTCTATTCCATTTGCACAACAGCATGTGAAATTTATTGTCAATCAGTGTTGCTTCCTAAGTGGACAGTTTGATTTCACAGAAGTGTGAATGACTTGGAGTTACATTGTGTTGTTTAAGTGTTCCCTTTATTTTTTTGAGCAGTGTATAAATAACTACATAAGAGATGGGGAACTCATCTCCCAGACACAAGCAACTCTGTTCTGCCTCATTGGAGAGCAAGCAATGAGAGGATGATTGGCTTTTGTGAAATAGACTCCACAGTTAATCCATCAGAGACAAAGCATGTGAAACATATCCTAAAATACACATATTTCATTTGATTTTAAATCGTATACAAGTTTTAAACTCAGTGTTGGCAATTGAGGAGGAGGATGTTAGAACGAGGCTCTGTCCCTGCATTATCAATATATTCACTAATACTACTGCTACTACTACTGGTACTACTACTACTACTACTAGTACTACTATTATTACTGCTACTACCACTACTGGTACCACTACTGGTACTACTACTGGTACTGGTACTACTACTACTGATGGTACTGCTACTACTACAACTACTGGTACTGGTACTACTACTACTAATGCTACTACTGGTGTTACTATTACTACTACTACTAGTATTACTGCTGATACTACTGTTACTACTACTACTGTTATTACTACTACTACTACTACTTCTACCGGTACTACTACTACTGGTAATATTAATACTGCTACTGGTTTTACTACTGATGACACTACTACTACTGCTACTGGCGGTACTACTACTACTGGCACTACTACTATGCAGCTTGGCTCAGCAGACAGACAAACTGTTCTGAGATCATCGTTGAAAATATTAAGAGAACAAAATGGAACCCTCATTAACTAAATGGAGCTCACTCCATTAAACATGTAGATACACTGTTGGCCTATATGTCCATTTTGGCAGCAAATTAAAAGGAACTTCTGAGAGGTTATTATAGAAGACATTAGTTTCCTTTGAAGAGAGAGGCCTTAAGTTGGTGAAGAGGGCTATCCTCTACGGCTGCTCAGTAGCCCCATGTAGAGAATACATATGCTTGAAGAGAATAGACAAATTAAACCAAAGAATATACATAAAAAACTACATATGGTGGCTGGGTTTTTTCCATAATGAACTAATACAATGTGTTAGCAGCATTGGCATTGGCAGTATCATGAAAGATGTGTGTTTTCCATGTTTAAAATAGCTTTTATATTACTACTTTGAAAGTAAAATTTAGTTTGCGTTCTCATCGAAATGCTGGAATGTTACACCTTTTGTACCACCATGAAGGACTTGCCTGACGACTCAAGCTGAACCTTCCATTACTCTATTGTTCGCTACACCCTTCAGTCCAATGACACATTTTCAGAACACTGCCTTACCCACCTGTGTTCTGGCTCTGACCCAACACATCGGTTTCTTGGACCAATCAAAACAGTTACAATGTGTTTGCATTCTAGAAATCATGGGGAGGTACTCAAATTCAACCTCATTGAGGAGAAGAAACGAATGTAAGTGGGTGTGGCGTAGCTTTTGGCCGGAGTTTGGGTAGCCAGGCAAATGAGGGACCACCAGCCCTGCCTGAACGCCCCTGAGTTATGAGTCGTAGTAATTATACGACCCTGTGTTCTGAATTGTAAATTCTCACATTAACATAGGCCCATTGTCTATTCATTATTTCAAATGGAATGGGACATTATGTAAAACTATCTCTAAAGAAGAGTGCAGCCTGTAACAGGACATGCCATCTTGTTCATGCAATTCAAATGCATCCAGTGTCTGAGGGGAAAGTCATCAGATTTAAATGAAATCAGACGTTAATGTCTTCTGGGATTATGAGTTATTAGGATGATAATCTGTTTTAAGAGGCCTGGATGAGCCGTGAGGTGATAGTGCACGCTGGGAAATAGCAGTTTAGCTTTTTATTAACTTAAAACATTCCTAAAGATGTTCAAATAAATGCAGAAGTTTCTTGTTTGAGTCTGTTTTTACTATTCAGAATACATTGGAGAATCTTTGACTTCACCTCAATGAATCCCCATTGGTCAAGCAGCAGTCTAACAACTTTGACAGTTTAAAGTACCACTAGGCTACTGTTCCCCCCTTTCCCTCTCTCCCCCATTTCCCTCCTTTATAGTTTTTTACCTCTTGCCACCTCTACCCTTCACTTTCTCACCCCCTTAATTCCATCTCCTCCTCATCCCTTCACCCCGTTTTGCCATCACCCCCTCACATCTTATTCCCTCTCATCCTCAACCCCTCATCCCTTATCCACTCACCCTCAGCTCCTCACCTTACCACTTCCTCCCTCTCACATCCTCCCTCAACCTGCCATCCCCTCTACTCCTCTCCTCCTTCCTTCTTCCTTCCATCCATTTGCTGAGCACAGGTATTTGTTTAGGAATCTCGAGGTGGAAATTATATTCCATCTCCCTCACTCGCTATCATCACGCAATTATCATGGGCAACCATGCAGAACAGAGCTGAATTCAGTTGGGTCCCGCTCCGATGGCATTACTTTCTGCTAGGCCTGGTTGTGGAAGAATTGGCCTAGCACCTGCAGCACACACACACACACACACACACACATATGCACACACACACATATATATGCACGTACACACACACACATATGCACACACACACACACACACTGGCACGCATGCACACACAAACACATCTCGGAGATAAGGAGATAGAGAACTTTCTAGTTATGTTATCTTTTCTATACTTTCATTTAAACTAGGAAATCACATTTAGATAAATAATCTCTTTATCAAGAGAAAGCATGCACAGTAGGTTCTATATAAAACTCAGGACAATCCTTTTGGTCTCCATATTGTCACGTTCTGACCTTAGTTCTTTTATTATGTCTTTGTTTTAGTATGGTCAGGGCGTGAGTTGGGTGGGTTGTCTATGTTAGTTTTTCTATGATTTGCTATTTCTGTGTTTGGCCTGGTATGGTTCTCAATCAGAGGCAGCTGTCAATCATTGTCCCTGATTGTGAACCATATTTAGGGAGCCTGTTTTCTATTGTGTTGGGTGGGGGATTTCTTTCTGTTTTCTGTTGTTTGTCTGCACCAGCCAGAACTGGTTTCGGTCGTTTCTCTTTGTTATTTCCGTGTTCATTTAATAAATATGGACACATACCATGCTGCACCTTGGTCCTCACCTTCTTCCACCGACGACGGCCGTTACACATCACGTTTTACAGTTTTTTACAATCACTTTGGCACTAATTTCAGAACCTTGTGGTCATTTTTCAAAACTCAAAATGGTCATCACTTGTAACACAGGCTGTCCAATGTTCAAAACATTGCATAGTGCATTCATATCTGTAACGAAACCTTGCATTTGCAGAATCATTGGTTTAAATAACAAATTTATCATGAAATACCATAGGAACATTAATTTAGGTCACTCACACACAAGATACCGATAGTTTCACTGTGTAGTTGTTCGTCAACCGATCGCTGCCCGCACCCGCCCGACTAGCATCACTACTCTGGACAGTTCTGACTTAGAATATGTGGACAACTACAAATACCTAGGTGTCTGGCTAGACTGTAAACTCTCCTTCCAGACTCATATTAAACATCTCCAATCCAAAATTAAATCTAGAATCGGCTTCCTATTTCACAACGAAGCCTCCTTCACTCACGCTGCCAAACATACCCTAGTAAAACTGACTATCCTACCGATCCTCGACTTTGGCGATGTCATTTACAAAATAGCCTCCAACACTCTGCTCAGCAAACTGGATGCAGTCTATCACAGTGCCATCCGTTTTATCACCAAAGCCCCATATACTACACACCACTGCGATCTGTATGCTCTCGTATCTCACTGGTCATCCCCAAAGCCAACACATACTTTGGCCATCTTTCCTTCCAGTTCTCTGCTGCCAATGACTGGAACGAATTGCAAAAATCTCTGAAATTAGGGACTTATATCTCCCTCACTAACTTTAAGCATCAGCTATCTGAGCAGCTTACCGATCACTGCAGCTGTACACAGCTCATCTGTAAATAGCCCATCCAACTACCTACCTCATCAAAATATTATTTTTATAAACTTTTTTTGCTCTTTTGCACACCAGTATTTCTACTTGCACATCATCTGCTCATCTATCACTCCAGTGTTCATTTGCTAAATTGTATTTACTTTTCTACTACGGCCTATTTATTGCCTTACCACCTCACGCCATCTGCACACACGGTATATAGACTTTTTCTATTGTGTTATTGGCTGTATGTTTGTTTATTCCATGTGTAACTCTGTGTTGTTGTTTGTGTCGCACTGCTTTGCTTTATCTTGGCCAGGTCGCAGTTGGAAATGAGAACTTGTTCTCAACTGGCCTACCTGGTTAAATAGAGATGAAATTAAAT
The DNA here is from genome assembly GCF_034236695.1 of Oncorhynchus nerka. Taxonomy (NCBI): domain Eukaryota; kingdom Metazoa; phylum Chordata; class Actinopteri; order Salmoniformes; family Salmonidae; genus Oncorhynchus; species Oncorhynchus nerka. The sequence continues at coordinate 72,126,314 of NC_088398.1, read as the reverse complement.
GTAAAAATTAAAAGTACAATCATTAAGTATTGTAGTACAAAAATAGGTGACACATGTTTCATTATGTACTACACGTAAATACATCACGGTAAAAGGACTAGTAGAGAGAATACTACAGACACAGTGGAACCAAATCTGAAATGTATTGATGAAATACAATAAAATCGCAACAGGTTTCTTTGAATCAAAGCAAAAATAATTAGCTACAAAAAAGAAAAAAACTACAGTAAAACATCAACTGCATCTTGGGAAGAATCTTCAGGCGAATCCAGGCCTGACACTGGTCTGCTGTGATGTCATTGCATGCGTCATCCATGGCCTGTAGAAGGGTGGTTTGTTTGTGAGGTCGTCTATTATATACCTTCCACTTCCATGTGGAGAAAAATGAAGGAAAGGAGAGTATGGGGGTAAGTACAGGGTGGTAAATTGTGGATGGGCCTGAAACCATGCCTGCACCATTTGATCATGGTGGAACCTGACATTATTCCACACAATGACATATGTCACACCATCAGCTCTACAGACCTGATTTAGCTCATCAAGGAAGGTTACAAGGAGAGCTGCATTATATGATCCAATACGAGGTCTGATTCCCACCACATCATCTTCCGATATAGCTGCACACATGGTGATGTTGGCCCCACGTTGTCCAGGTACTTGGATGGCTGCCCGCTGGCCAATAAAATTCCGACCTCTCCTCCTTGTCTTAGCCAGGTTGAAGCCAGGCCATCCAAAAAGAAGAATTTGTGATGGTTTTCATCAGAATCCAGCTCCATCACCCTCTAAAAATACATTTTGTAAAGATAATTACTGATTTCAATGAATTTTTCACAACAGGAATCTTGAAACTGAACATACCTAAACATACTCAGTCCTCAGTTGCGTCACTCTGCATTTCTTTCAAAAGGCCAACGGTATAGCTGTTTTAGAGACACCTGGTGCCTTTTCAGCATGCGTGATATAGTCAGAAAACTTATGGCTTCCACATTGTTGAACATCATTGTCCAAGATGTGCTGCCGAATTTCTGTAAGGCGAATATCATTTCTGTCCCGAACCAAATTGACCACAGCCAGCTCTTGTTGGTCAATCTGAATGTTGCCTCTGCCTCCCCTATTTGGCCTAGTCTCAATTCTGCACCTACTTCACACCTACTCTGTGGTACACCTTGGCATGCAGTATACAGTCATATGACAATTGAGAGTAGCCTAATGTTTAGTGCATGCTGAAGACTTACCGGTTCTCATTGAGGAAAGTTCTGATGATTGAGGCCACGGAATGATCTTCTGAGGTTTGGTTGAATCATTGTAGCTGCCTCAGTCATTGTCATACCATGATTTACGACATGGTCTATAACTATTGCTCAGATTTCATTGGAGACTCATTGCTCTTGCTGCTGCTGTCTTGGTCCCTGGCCTTGTCCTCTGTCACGTTCGCTCACACATCTCAAACGAGGCCCACGACCACCTCTCAGAAGGGGTGCTTGTCCTCTGTCACGTTCGCTCACACCTCTGAAACGAGGCCCACGACCACCTCTCAGAAGGGGTGCTTGTCCTCTATCACGTTCGCTCACACCTCTCAAACGAGGCCCACGACCACCTCTCAGAAGGGGTGCTTGTCTTCTGTCACGTTCGCTCACACCTCTGAGACGAGGCCCACGACCACCTCTCAGAAGGGGTGCTTGTCCTCTATCACGTTCGCTCACACCTCTGAGACGAGGCCCACGACCACCTCTCAGAAGGGGTGCTTGTCCTCTATCACGTTCGCTCACACATCTCAAACGAGGCCCACGACCACCTCTCAAAAGGGGTGCTTGTCCTCTATCACGTTCGCTCACACCTCTCAAACGAGGCCCACGACCACCTCTCAGAAGGGGTGCTTGTCCTCTGTCACGTTCGCTCACACCTCTGAGACGAGGCCCACGACCACCTCTCAGAAGGGGTGCTTGTCCTCTGAGACGAGGCCCACGACCATCAGAACGTCCTCTATCACGCTCACACCTCTCAAACGAGGCCCACGACCACCTCTCAGAAGGGGTGCTTGTCCTCTATCACGTTCGCTCACACCTCTGAGACGAGGCCCACGACCACCTCTCAGAAGGGGTGCTTGTTCCCTGCCATTCCTTTGACTACCATGCCTTCCTCGTCTTCCTCCTCCCACTGCTTGACCTCTATTGTGACCTGGTTCACCTGCAGGTTCCACGTTATCACTATGTTGTTGTAGGTGGATACCACTCATTTCACTATACAGCTCCATGTTATCACTATGTTGTTGTAGGTGGATACCACTCATTTCACTATACAGCTCCATGTTATCACTGTGTTGTTGTAGGTGGATACCACTCATTTCACTATACAGCTCCATGTTATCACTATGTTGTTGTAGGTGGATACCACTCATTTCACTATACAGCTCCATGTTATCACTATGTTGTTGTAGGTGGATACCACTCATTTCACTATACAGCTCCATGTTATCACTATGTTGTTGTAGGTGGATACCACTCATTTCACTATACAGCTCCATGTTATCACTGTGTTGTTGTAGGTGGATACCACTCATTTCACTATACAGCTCCATGTTATCACTATGTTGTTGTAGGTGCATACCACTCATTTCACTATACAGCTCCATGTTATCACTGTGTTGTTGTAGGTGGATACCACTCATTTCACTATACAGCTCCATGTTATCACTGTGTTGTTGTAGGTGGATACCACTCATTTCACTATACAGCTCCATGTTATCACTATGTTGTTGTAGGTGGATACCACTCATTTCACTATACAGCTCCATGTTATCACTGTGTTGTTGTAGGTGGATACCACTCATTTCACTATATACTCGTACCACAATGTGAAAACAATCATCAGTAACGAATTGGCAGTATTGGAAAAGCAATTACGTGGTCCTGCATACATACACTTACCGGACACTTTATTAGGTACACATGCGTGTTACCGCAAATAGCCTGTTCCTTTGAACAGCGAATCATGTGGCTGCCTGCAACTCAATATATCAAGTATATAGATTAGAGAGCTTTAGTTATTCGACCAAACATTAGAATGGGCAAGATGCGTAATCTAAGCAATTTAGACCTTTGAACTTTGAGAGAGGTAGGGGGAGAACTCATTCAAGCTCATTCAAGCTAACAGAAAGGCCACAAATGCTCAGATAACAGACATTTAAGACAGTGGTGTGCAGAAGGGCATCTCTTAACGTACAACACCGTGAATAATTCAGGCTGTTGTGGAGACAAAAGGGGGTCCTACCCAGTACTAGATAGGTGTACCTAATAAAGTGTACAGTAATGTCAAAACATGGTCTGGAAAAGTGATACATGAGACAGTAGAAACAGTGTCTGATAAAGAATGATGATGAAATATTACATCCATAGATAATGTAGTCCAATTGTTCCACGGTAATTGGTGTCAATGGATCTCGTTATCCTGAAACTTTCATGATCTAAACATGGAATATTGTTCGTCAGTTTCCATAAAACTGCATTAAGAGTAATGCAACAGTTACTTATCATTTTGAGCAGTTGTATCAATTGATAGTTAGATCATTGTAATGAAATGAATAGACAGTCATCTCAGATGTAATGTGTAAATTGCATTTTGAAATAGTAATAATTTGATGTTAAATTGTGTCATTTTGATTTTAGTTCAATGAACAGATTATCTTTAGCTTTATGTGTATTGTATCCAAGCAATTGGAAAAAGTATTAAAGTTCTGAAAAATATGCATTTTGATCATTGGTTGTGAATCTTGTGTCTAGAGTTTTGAAAAATGACATCAAGGTTCCGTAATTAGAGCCAAAGTGATTGTAAAAAACTGTAATTGTATCTCACACTATACTTTCCATTAACCGTGTCACTCATCTATACTGTCCTCTGTCGTTGACTCCCTATGATCATCTCAGTAAGGAAGTTACATCTGGTTCCTTCAGCCAACCCTATGGGGAAAATTAATGGGGCAAGAATAGGGTTTTGGGATAAAGTCCAAAAATAAGGTCTGAGGTTAACACTTAGGAGATGTTATACGTTTTGTTCTATGAGATAATATCAGTCAGTTAACATGACCTTTATGAATTATGACGCCTTTGTGCTTTTCTAAAATTACATAAACGCTTCCAAATTCTCAAAAAGTTACATTAGCTGATGAAGATTATCTCATAGAACAAAATCTATCAGATCTCCTAAGCCTGTGTTAACCACAGAACTTATTATCAGCGTCTATCCCAAAACAGCATTCATTTCCCCATAGGCTTTGTCCAACGAACCAAGGCGGAGTTAGTGCCTGCTATTTCTTTCTATTGAGGTTTGTGACTTGTGTGGCGTCTATCCCTGGAAACTCTTAGAGAAGGAGGTACTGTAGAATGTCTGCATGAGGAAAGGCAGCTTTTTCTGACACATTGGTGGTTTTACCTTTGAATAAATCATGGGCATCTGCACAAGAGTGTTAGTCACTTTGACCAGCTCGGGCCTATGTGTTTTCCTTATTCTAGAGAAAAGGATTGTGTCTCAGCTTTATTCACCCCAAACATCAGGGCCAGAAGGTCATTCTCTCTGAATAATCACACAGTAATATCGTGGCACTCTGGTCTTACAGGAAGTCACACTCTGTTCTGACAATAAGTCACACTCTGTTCTGACAATAAGTCACACTCTGTTCTGACAATGAGTCACACTCTGTTCTGACAATAAGTCACACTCTGTTCTGACAATGAGTCACACTCTGTTCTGACAATAAGTCTCACTCTGTTCTGACAATAAGTCACACTCTGTTCTGACAATAAGTCACACTCTGTTCTGACAATAAGTCACACTCTGTTCTGACAATAAGTCTCACTCTGTTCTGACAATAAGTCACACTCTGTTCTGACAATAAGTCACACTCTGTTCTGACAATAAGTCACACTCTGTTCTTACAATAAGTCACACTCTGTTCTTACAATAAGTCACACTCTGTTCTTACAATAAGTCACACTCTGTTCTGACAATAAGTCACACTCTGTTCTGACAATAAGTCACACTCTGTTCTGACAATAAGTCTCACTCTGTTCTGACAATAAGTCACACTCTGTTCTGACAATAAGTCACACTCTGTTCTGACAATAAGTCACACTCTGTTCTGACAATAAGTCACACTCTGTTCTTACAATAAGTCACACTCTGTTCTTACAATAAGTCACACTCTGTTCTGACAATAAGTCACACTCTGTTCTGACAATAAGTCACACTCTGTTCTGACAATAAGTCTCACTCTGTTCTGACAATAAGTCACACTCTGTTCTGACAATAAGTCACACTCTGTTCTGACAATAAGTCACACTCTGTTCTTACAATAAGTCACACTCTGTTCTTACAATAAGTCACACTCTGTTCTTACAATAAGTCACACTCTGTTCTACAATAAGTCACACTCTGTTCTGACAATAAGTCACACTCTGTTCTTACAATAAGTCACACTCTGTCTGGAATGGTAAATCTATGGATGCACTTTGTTTAAAAGTAAATGTATTATGATGTATGGCAGGGTATTTCTTCAACACAGACTCAGGAGAATCATCAGCAGCACAGGACACTGATCAAGTCCTCCATTCATGAGTCAAATGGCCCTCCTGCTGTCAGACAAGGTGTGAACACCTTCATATCCATCTTCACATACACAGGATCTCTATACAAATCCTCCCTCTGAGGGAACGCATAAGCCATAAAACACCAGGTGATTAGAAATCCAGATGAACAATAGTATAGTTTGTTTCTCAGCAGAGGCTAAATTAGCAGTAGGACAACACTGCTCTCTAGTGGTTAGGATATGAATAGATCAGTGTGTTGAGTTCATTCTTTTCATTTACTCCACATTTTAAAGTTGGGATTTGGGTCTGTCATTTTACAAAAAAATGGGGCATGTGTTTTTATTTGTTTGTTTGGACAGATTTACATAACAAATGATGGCATACAGACCAAGCAGGCATATAATGAAGTTGACATATCTGACTAGAAGTCATACAGGACCACAAGGAGATGAAATAGAAAGGATAGAAACACACGTTTAAAGTTGACTGTGTTAAGCCTTCTCTCTATGTTTGGCATTTTCTGTACTTTGGTTCAACTGACCGTGAAATAGCAAGATAGGCCAACACAGCACAAGGTCTCACACACAACAATCTCACACACAAAGATCTCACACACAAAGATCTCACAGACAAAATTCACACAGACATCATAAGAACACATCAAAATAAAGATAAAACTCCTTAGCAGGTTTTGTTGCAAAAGTAATTATGATATTACACTAACATTACATTTGTATTACATACAGTATTACAAATAGCTGAAGTAAAATGAACCCTTACAATGTACTAACATTATCAAGTTTAAAGTGGAAATCTGCAGTTCAAAGTTAAATGAAGCGGTCACCCAGCCACCCCTGAGAAATGTAACCACTCTCAAGTTTATAGACAGAGCTATGGATGCAAGGACTGGCCATCCATATCAAAAATGATAGTTTTAACCATTTTACCAGTGTTCTTTTACATTTACCTTATTTACAAACATTGGAGTAAGATAAGCTTATATTTCAGGTTCTGATGGAGTAGCACAGTTGAACTAATCTCTCATGAGGCATGCTGTATCACAACCGGCTGTGATTGGGAGTCCAATAGCGCGGCGAACAATTGGCCCAGCGTCGTCCGGGTTTGGCCGGGGTACGCCGTCATTGTAAATAAGAGTTTGTTCTTAACTGACTTGCCTAGTTAAATAAAGGTTCAATTTTTTAAAAGTCTCTCTTTTGTGGTTGAGAATTTTCCTGCATAGCAGGAAATGCAAATGTCTATTGAAGGTTTAAAAAGGCTTCTAACGTTTGTAATTTCCACTTCATAATTGATTTGCCCTAACGAAAAATGTAACAACCCATACAATTTTTTTTCTCAATTAATTATGATCCACATAATGATTCACATTTACGGTTATTTTTCTGCTATAACAAACTGGCTCAAATTAAGATCCTACAACTGTATCTATAATTAATGTCATTCAATACAATTTAATTAACCAGGCAACCTTTCCTCCAAAGTAGGGCTATCATCCCTCTCTTTTCCAACAGACAGAGGGTAGTTTTCCAGCCCTGGTTAGGTAGAGAAGGGGCTGAGTGAAACTCCCAAAAACAGTAAACATCAAAGTGATAGGAACCACGACACACAACGCTGTCACTGAACCATCAGGGAGACAACGTACCAGGACACCTCCGATGATGGAAGGAGTGTAATTCACCAGCAGAGTCAGCAGAATGATCTGAACGGTACGGGACGCTCTTCTCTTCATCAAGTTCCCTCCCTCTTCTTTCTCCCCCTGTCTCTCCTTCCCTCCATCCCCTGGACCGGACTTGCCCAGCACCCTCAGGATGGAAACACAGCAGAAGAAGTCGATGGCCAGAGTGATTGAGAAAACACCGGCATTGACTATCACGCCGCCTATTAAGCCGATCACAACACAGAATACGAGAGACAGGATCCAAGCCAGAGTCACACACACCACCCTGTACCTCAGAGGCCTGTACTTCAGGAAGAGCAGTGGGTGGACCACCGCCAGGTAGCGCTCCACACATATAAAGCACTGGAGCAGAGGGCGGCCGGCGCTGACCAAGCCGAACGTATAGCCGCTGAATTGGAAGATGGTCTGGCTTTTGATGAAGAGGGTGTTGAAGACGGTCAGTGGTGAAATAATGCAGTAGATGAGCTCCATGATGGCCAGGTTGAGGGCGAAGATCTCCTTGATGACCTGGACCAGAGGGCCGCCCGCAACCAGCCACAGGTACCAGCTGTTGGTGACCAGACCCAGGAGGCAGTTGAACACCTCAACCCCCAGGTAGAACGGCAGACCGGTGGGCCACTCCCAACAGCCGTACCACTGAGACATGGTAGTGTGGTTCATAATGCCGGGATGGGCCATCGATGCACCTTCTAGTTTCACTCTGTCTCGGGTGAGTCGGTCGATCTGGTTAGCTGCAGTAAGTCCTTATCTGATAAGAACATCCATCTAGAGCACTGTCTAGATGTGAAGAGTGGTGCTCGGAGAGTACACAGAGTACACAGAGTACACACTACAGACCAAAACAGACCATACCACAGACAGTCATTAGACACATTTGACTAGATGGTATTTTCAATGAGGCACACCTGTAGATTCAAATAGCCATTGTAATCATTAGATGTGTCTAAGTTTACCCAGTGCTTTTGGCATGGTGGGGACAGTCTAGGTTTGAATATTCTCTAATGATGATCTTCTTAGCCAAATCGAATGCACAGCTGCCACTAAAGAGAGAAAGGCAGTAGCTAATATTATAAAATGTGGATATTGGTTTAGAGAACAGTGATTAGACCTGTCTGTGTCACGTCCAAAACATACATTTTCTTGCCATGTTAAATGCGGAAGACTGCATTTAAATTGAAGGCATTCAGTTGAACAACTGACTAGGTATCCCCCTTTCCCTTTCTGTTGTACAACTGACGAGGTATCCCCCTTTCCCTTTCTGTTGAACAACTGACTAGGTATCCCCCTTTCCCTTTCTGTTGAACAACTGACTAGGTATCCCCCTTTCCCTTTCTGTTGAACAACTGACTAGGTATCCCCCTTTCCCTTTCTGTTGTACAACTGACGAGGTATCCCCCTTTCCTTTCTGTTGAACAACTGACTAGGTATCCCCCCCTTTCTGTTGAACAAATGACTAGGTATCCCCTTTCCCTTTCTGTTGAACAACTGACTAGGTATCCCCCTTTCCCTTTCTGTTGAACAACTGACTAGGTATCCCCCTTTCCCTTTCAGTTGAACAACTGACTAGGTATCCCCCTTTCCCTTTCTGTTGTACAACTGACTAGGTATCCCCCTTTCCCTTTCTGTTGAACAACTGACTAGGTCCTTTCCCTTTCTGTTGAACAACTGACTAGGTATCCCCCCTTTCTGTTGAACAAATGACTAGGTATCCCCCCTTTCTGTTGTACAACTGACTAGGTATCCCCCCTTTCCATTTCTGTTGTACAACTGACTAGGTATCCCCCTTTCCCTTTCTGTTGTACAACTGACTAGGTATCCCCCTTTCCCTTTCTGTTGAACAACTGACTAGGTATCCCCTTTCCCTTTCTGTTGTACAACTGACTAGGTATCCCCCTTTCCCTTTATGTTGTACAACTGACTAGGTATCCCCCTTTCCCTTTCTGTTGTACAACTGACTAGGTATCCCCCTTTCCCTTTCTGTTGAACAACTGACTAGGTATCCCCCTTTCCTTTCTGTTGAACAACTGACTAGGTATCCCCCTTTCCCTTTCTGTTGAACAACTGACTAGGTATCCCCTTTCCCTTTCTGTTGAACAACTGACTAGGTATCCCCCTTTCTGTTGAACAACTGACTAGGTATCCCCCTTTCTGTTGAACAACTGACTAGGTATCCCCCTTTCCCTTTCTGTTGAACAACTGACTAGGTATCCCCCTTTCCCTTTCTGTTGAACAACTGACTAGGTATCACCCTTTCCCTTTCTGTTGAACAACTGACTAGGTATCCCCCTTTCCCTTTCTGTTGAACAACTGACTAGGTATCCCCCTTTCCCTTTCTGTTGTACAACTGACTAGGTATCCCCCTTTCCCTTTCTGTTGTACAACTGACTAGGTATCCCCTTTCCCTTTCTGTTGAACAACTGACTAGGTATCCCCCTTTCCCTTTCTGTTGAACAACTGACTAGGTATCCCCCTTTCCCTTTCTGTTGAACAACTGACTAGGTATCCCCCTTTCCCTTTCTGTTGAACAACTGACTAGGTATCCCCCCTTTCTGTTGAACAAATGACTAGGTATCCCCTTTCTTTCTGTTGAACAACTGACTAGGTATCCCCTTTCCCTTTCTGTTGAACAACTGACTAGGTATCCCCTTTCCCTTTCTGTTGTACAACTGACTAGGTATCCCCCTTTCCCTTTCTGTTGTACAACTGACTAGGTATCCCCCTTTCCCTTTCTGTTGAACAACTGACTAGGTATCCCCTTTCCCTTTCTGTTGAACAACTGACTAGGTATCCCCCTTTCCCTTTCTGTTGAACAACTGACTAGGTATCCCCCTTTCCCTTTCTGTTGAACAACTGACTAGGTATCCCCTTTCCCTTTCTGTTGAACAACTGACTAGGTATCCCCCTTTCTGTTGAACAACTGACTAGGTATCCCCCTTTCTGTTGAACAACTGACTAGGTATCCCCCTTTCTGTTGAACAACTGACTAGGTATCCCCCTTTCTGTTGAACAACTGACTAGGTATCCCCCTTTCTTTCTGTTGAACAACTGACTAGGTATCCCCCTTTCTGTTGAACAACTGACTAGGTATCCCCCCCCTTTCTGTTGAACAACTGACTAGGTATCCCCCTTTCCCTTTCTGTTGAACAACTGACTAGGTATCCCCCTTTCCCCCTTTCCCTTTCTGTTGAACAACTGACTAGGTATCCCCCTTTCTGTTGAACAACTGACTAGGTATCCCCCTTTCCCTTTCTGTTGAACAACTGACTAGGTATCCCCCTTTCTGTTGTACAACTGACTAGGTATCCCCCTTTCTGTTGAACAACTGACTAGGTATCCTTTCCCTTTCTGTTGAACAACTGACTAGGTATCCCCCTTTCTGTTGAACAACTGACTAGGTATCCCCCTTTCCCTTTCTGTTGAACAACTGACTAGGTATCCCCCTTTCCCTTTCTGTTGAACAACTGACTAGGTATCCCCCTTTCTGTTGAACAACTGACTAGGTATCCCCCTTTCTGTTGAACAACTGACTAGGTATCCCCCTTTCCCTTTCTGTTGAACAACTGACTAGGTATCCCCCTTTCCAACCTTTCCCTTTCTGTTGTACAACTGACTAGGTATCCCCTTTCCCTTTCTGTTGAACAACTGACTAGGTATCCCCCTTTCCCTTTCTGTTGAACAACTGACTAGGTATCCCCCTTTCCCTTTCTGTTGAACAACTGACTAGGTATCCCCCTTTCCCTTTCTGTTGAACAACTGACTAGGTATCCCCCCTTTCTGTTGAACAAATGACTAGGTATCCCCTCTTTCTGTTGAACAACTGACTAGGTATCCCCCTTTCCCTTTCTGTTGAACAACTGACTAGGTATCCCCCTTTCCCTTTCTGTTGTACAACTGACTAGGTATCCCCCTTTCCCTTTCTGTTGTACAACTGACTAGGTATCCCCCTTTCCCTTTCTGTTGTACAACTGACTAGGTATCCCCCTTTCCCTTTCTGTTGAACAACTGACTAGGTATCCCCCTTTCCCTTTCTGTTGAACAACTGACTAGGTATGTTGAACCCTTTCCCTTTCTGTTGAACAACTGACTAGGTATCCCCCTTTCCCTTTCTGTTGAACAACTGACTAGGTATCCCCTTTCCCTTTCTGTTGTACAACTGACTAGGTATCCCCCTTTCCCTTTCTGTTGTACAACTGATTAGGTATCCCCCTTTCCCTTTCTGTTGAACAACTGACTAGGTATCCCCCTTTCCCTTTCTGTTGAACAACTGACTAGGTATCCCCCTTTCCCTTTCTGTTGAACAACTGACTAGGTATCCCCCTTTCCCTTTCTGTTGAACAACTGACTAGGATCCCCCTTTCTGTTGAACAAATGACTAGGTATCCCCTTTCCTTTCTGTTGAACAACTGACTAGGTATCCCCCTTTCCTTTCTGTTGAACAACTGACTAGGTATCCCCCTTTCCCTTTCTGTTGTACAACTGACTAGGTATCCCCTTTCCCTTTCTGTTGTACAACTGACTAGGTATCCCCCTTTCCCTTTCTGTTGTACAACTGACTAGGTATCCCCCTTTCCCTTTCTGTTGAACAACTGACTAGGTATCCCCCTTTCCCTTTCTGTTGAACAACTGACTAGGTATCCCCCTTTCCCTTTCTGTTGAACAACTGACTAGGTATCCCCCTTTCCCTTTCTGTTGAACAACTGACTAGGTATCCCCCTTTCTGTTGAACAACTGACTAGGTATCCCCCTTTCTGTTGAACAACTGACTAGGTATCCCCCTTTCTGTTGAACAACTGACTAGGTATCCCCCTTTCTGTTGAACAACTGACTAGGTATCCCCCTTTCTGTTGAACAACTGACTAGGTATCCCCCTTTCTGTTGAACAACTGACTAGGTATCCCCCTTTCTGTTGAACAACTGACTAGGTATCCCCCTTTCTGTTGAACAACTGACTAGGTATCCCCCTTTCCTTTCTGTTGAACAACTGACTAGGTATCCCCCTTTCCCTTTCTGTTGAACAACTGACTAGGTATCCCCCTTTCTGTTGAACAACTGACTAGGTATCCCCCTTTCCCTTTCTGTTGAACAACTGACTAGGTATCCCCCTTTCTGTTGTACAACTGACTAGGTATCCCCTTTCTGTTGAACAACTGACTAGGTATCCCCCTTTCTGTTGAACAACTGACTAGGTATCCCCCTTTCCCTTTCTGTTGAACAACTGACTAGGTATCCCCCTTTCCCTTTCTGTTGAACAACTGACTAGGTATCCCCCTTTCCCTTTCTGTTGAACAACTGACTAGGTATCCCCCTTTCCCTTTCTGTTGAACAACTGACTAGGTATCCCCCTTTCCCTTTCTGTTGTACAACTGACTAGGTATCCCCCTTTCCCTTTCTGTTGAACAACTGACTAGGTATCCCCCCTTTCTGTTGAACAAATGACTAGGTATCCCCTCTTTCTGTTGAACAACTGACTAGGTATCCCCCTTTCCCTTTCTGTTGTACAACTGACTAGGTATCCCCCTTTCCCTTTCTGTTGAACAACTGACTAGGTATCCCCTTTCCCTTTCTGTTGTACAACTGACTAGGTATCCCCTTTCCCTTTCTGTTGAACAACTGACTAGGTATCCCCCTTTCCCTTTCTGTTGAACAACTGACTAGGTATCCCCCTTTCCCTTTCTGTTGTACAACTGACTAGGTATCCCCCTTTCCCTTTCTGTTGAACAACTGACTAGGTATCCCCCTTTCCCTTTCTGTTGAACAACTGACTAGGTATCCCCCTTTCCCTTTCTGTTGAACAACTGACTAGGTATCCCCCTTTCCCTTTCCAAATACTTTGTGATAAATTCATGGCTCTTGATTGAATGAGTAAAAGCCAGAAAAAACACTGAAGGAGAGAGTATGTTTTAATCATGAAATCAGACCTTGTTATGTAAACGTTCAAGTAATTAACTTAACAACTACACTTTCATTTTGATGAAATGTATCCAGAAAACACATTCACAAAAAATATGTTATCCATTTATTAGTGTTTTAACCTGAATATTTAGTAATTGACATGGTTCAATAAATAATCTACTACACTGAACACAAATATAAATGCAACATGTAAAGTGTTGGTCCCATGTTTCATGAGCTAAATGATTCCAGAAATGTTCCATACGTACAAAAAGCTTTTTTCTCTCATATTTTGTGCATAAATTTGTTTGCATCCGTGTTAGTGAACATTTCTACTTTGCCAAAAGAATCCATCCACCTTGGCATATCAAGAAGCTGATTAAACAACATTTTTTAATTTTTTTTATTTTACTAGGCAAGTCAGTTAAGAACAAATTCTTATTTTCAATGACGGCCTAGGAACAGTGGGTTAACTGCCTGTTCAGGGGCAGAACGACAGATTTGTACCTTGTCAGCTCAGGGATTTGAACTTGCAACCTTCCGGTCACTAGTCCAACGCTCTAACCACTAGGCTACCCTGCCGCCCCAACATGATCATTACACAGGTACACCTTGTGCTGGGGACAATAAAAGGTCACTCTAAAATGTTTTTTTCACACAACACAATGCCACAGATGTTTTGAGGGAGCAGGCAATTGGCATGCTGACTGCAGGAAAGTCAATCAGAGCTGTTGCCAGATAATTGAATGCTAATTTCTCTACCATAAGCCAGCTACAACGTCGTTTAACAGGATTTGGCAGTACGTCCACGTCCACAACCAGCCACCCGGACAGCTGATGAAACTGTGGGTTTGTACAACAGAAGAAACCGTCTCAGGGAAGCTCATCTGTGTGCTCCTCGTACTCACCAGGGTCTTGACTGCACTTCGGCGTCATAACCGACTTCAGTGGGAAAATGCTCCACTTAAATGGCCACTGGCACGCTGGATAAGTGTGCTCTTCACAGATGAATCCTGGTTTCAACTGTACTAGACAGATGGCAGACAGCGAGTATGACGTTGTGTGGGTGAGTGGTTTGCTGATGTCAACATTGTGAACAGAGTGCCCCATGGTGGCGGTGAGGCTATGGTAATGGTGATCACACCAGATACTGACTAGGTTTCTGATCCACGCCCCTACCTTTTTTTTAAGGTATCTGTGACCAGATGCATATCTGTATTCCCAGTCATGTGAAATCCATAGATTAGGGCCTAATGAATTTATTTCAATTGACTGATTTCCTCATATGAACTGTAACTCAGTAAAATCTTAGAAATTGTTGCGTTTGTATTCTTGTTCAGTGTGTTTACAAAGCAAACAAGTACTTTACTCAAACATTTTAACCAGAGCCATACAGTATATTCATATATTCTAAATATATGGCTCTTATATTAACCATTAATTCACTATAACACACGTTTTTCTCAGAACGCACTAAGATATCTGATTGGCTGGTTTGACCAGAAATAAGGACTAAACTGACAGTGCAGTGTCAAGAAGGCTGAATATCAAAATCTAAATTAAAATCACACAGTGAAATGCCCCGATCATTAATATGAATCACTTTATGGTGATCTAATCTCCACTTCTACGGCTTATTTCTAACTCTTCACGCAGCATGCTTCTATCACGGTGAGGCATTCACATTTATTTCTAACTCTTCACGCAGCATGCTTCTATCACGGTGAGGCATTCACATTTATTTCTAACTCTTCACGCAGCATGCTTCTATCACGGTGAGGCATTCACATTTATTTCTAACTCTTCACGCAGCATGCTTCTATCACGGTGAGGCATTCACATTTATTTATATGCTTCTATCACGGTGAGGCATTCACATTTATTTATATGCTTCTATCACGGTGAGGCATTCACATTTATTTATATGCTTCTATCACGGTGAGGCATTCACATTTATTTCTAACTCTTCACGCAGCATGCTTCTATCACGGTGAGGCATTCACATTTATTTCTGACTCTTCAAGCAGCATGCTTCTATCACGGTGAGGCATTCACATTTATTTCTAACTCTTCACGCAGCATGCTTCTATCACGGTGAGGCATTCACATTTATTTCTAACTCTTCAAGCAGCATGCTTCTATCACGGTGAGGCATTCACATTTATTTCTAACTCTTCACGCAGCATGCTTCTATCACGGTGAGGCATTCACATTTATTTCTAACTCTTCACGCAGCATGCTTCTATCACGGTGAGGCATTCACATTTATTTATATGCTTCTATCACGGTGAGGCATTCACATTTATTTCTAACTCTTCAAGCAGCATGCTTCTATCACGGTGAGGCATTCACATTTATTTATAACTCTTCACGCAGCATGCTTCTATCACGGTGAGGCATTCACATTTATTTCTAACTCTTCAAGCAGCATGCTTCTATCACGGTGAGGCATTCACATTTATTTCTGACTCTTCAAGCAGCATGCTTCTATCACGGTGAGGCATTCACATTTATTTCTAACTCTTCACGCAGCATGCTTCTATCACGGTGAGGCATTCACATTTATTTCTAACTCTTCAAGCAGCATGCTTCTATCACATGCTTCTATCACGGTGAGGCATTCACATTTATTTCTAACTCTTCACGCAGCATGCTTCTATCACGGTGAGGCATTCACATTTATTTATAACTCTTCACGCAGCATGCTTCTATCACGGTGAGGCATTCACATTTATTTCTAACTCTTCAAGCAGCATGCTTCTATCACGGTGAGGCATTCACATTTATTTATAACTCTTCACGCAGCATGCTTCTATCACGGTGAGGCATTCACATTTATTTCTAACTCTTCAAGCAGCATGCTTCTATCACGGTGAGGCATTCATTTATTTATAATTTATTTCTAACTGAGGCATTGAGCATGCTTCTATCACGGTGAGGCATTCACATTTATTTATAACTCTTCACGCAGCATGCTTCTATCACGGTGAGGCATTCACATTTATTTATAACTCTTCACGCAGCATGCTTCTATCACGGTGAGGCATTCACATTTATTTCTAACTCTTCACGCAGCATGCTTCTATCACGGTGAGGCATTCACATTTATTTCTAACTCTTCAAGCAGCATGCTTCTATCACGGTGAGGCATTCACATTTATTTATAACTCTTCACGCAGCATGCTTCTATCACGGTGAGGCATTCACATTTATTTCTAACTCTTCAAGCAGCATGCTTCTATCACGGTGAGGCATTCACATTTATTTCTAACTCTTCACGCAGCATGCTTCTATCACGGTGAGGCATTCACATTTATTTCTAACTCTTCAAGCAGCATGCTTCTATCACGGTGAGGCATTCACATTTATTTCTAACTCTTCACGCAGCATGCTTCTATCACGGTGAGGCATTCACATTTATTTCTAACTCTTCAAGCAGCATGCTTCTATCACGGTGAGGCATTCACATTTATTTCTAACTCTTCACGCAGCATGCTTCTATCACGGTGAGGCATTCACATTTATTTCTAACTCTTCACGCAGCATGCTTCTATCACGGTGAGGCATTCACATTTATTTATAACTCTTCAAGCAGCATGCTTCTATCACGGTGAGGCATTCACATTTATTTTAACTCTTACGCAGCATGCTTCTATCACGGTGAGGCATTCACATTTATTTCTAACTCTTCACGCAGCATGCTTCTATCACGGTGAGGCATTCACATTTATTTCTAACTCTTCACGCAGCATGCTTCTATCACGGTGAGGCATTCACATTTATTTATAACTCTTCACGCAGCATGCTTCTATCACGGTGAGGCATTCACATTTATTTATAACTCTTCACGCAGCATGCTTCTATCACGGTGAGGCATTCACATTTATTTCTAACTCTTCACGCAGCTTGCTTCTATCACGGTGAGGCATTCACATTTATTTCTAACTCTTCAAGCAGCATGCTTCTATCACGGTGAGGCATTCACATTTATTTATATGCTTCTATCACGGTGAGGCATTCACATTTATTTATAACTCTTCACGCAGCTTGCTTCTATCACGGTGAGTCATTCACATTTATTTATAACTCTTCACGCAGCATGCTTCTATCACGGTGAGGCATTCACACTTATTTCTAACTCTTCAAGCAGCATGCTTCTATCACGGTGAGGCATTCACATTTATTTCTGACTCTTCAAGCAGCATGCTTCTATCACGGTGAGGCATTCACATTTATTTCTGACTCTTCAAGCAGCATGCTTCTATCACGGTGAGGCATTCACATTTATTTCTGACTCTTCAAGCAGCATGCTTCTATCACGGTGAGGCATTCACATTTATTTCTAACTCTTCACGCAGCATGCTTCTATCACGGTGAGGCATTCACATTTCCTCTCAAAATGTGTTAATAATTGAAAAAGTTATACACATGTTTTCCATTTATAAAAGTGGTAACCATCTACAGCATATAAAGTGACTTGTTCGCCTCTCATTTATGTTAAATGACAACTCAACACACTCAGGATACCAAGGATACCAATACAAAGAGAAAGAACTCCCAAACAAAACACTCTTCCTGATCTCTTATCATCGTCATTTCCTACTCGCTGCTACGGCAACATCTGACATGTGACTGCAGACAGCCTGCATAAGCAAATCACCAACATCCACTGGCGCGTTTCAAGCAACCAATCCTGTGTCTCCCAGTACTGTATGTGTCAGGTGAAGAACATGTAGTGATGGGGAATTTAGGACTTGGCTGTTTCTCAAATGGTGCCCTATTCCCTATAGAAACTCTGGTGAAAAGTAGTGCACTAATATGGGGGTATAGGGTGTCACTAGGTGGAACTCTGTCAAACACTGGCAGTGACTGAAACATGTCAATGTAACCAGTCAAATCAGTGACACCACAGAGTTCATTCTATTGGTGTATGATTGACAGAACGCAGAGATTTTCAACACATTCTTGAAGTTACAGAGCAGGGTTGGGGTCCATTATTTGTAAATTCAGTCAATTCAGGAAGTAAACTGAAATTCCAATTCAAATGTATCTCAATGCCTCTCTACGAGAGGAATGTGGAATTTCAGTTGACATACTGAATTAAAGGAATGGAAATAGAATTGGCCCCGAACCTGTTGCAGAGTTTCGGAAGCCTCCCCCTATCGTCACGGCAACACCAATCAGTGATACTGCATCTGTACGAACCGGCCAATGAGGAGGAAGAGGAGTCCGGCCAGCAGGCAGAAGGAGATGCCGACGAGGGCGAAGAAGAAGGACAGGCCGTAGTGGATGGTGAGGTCAAAGGTGGGGCACAAAGAGGAGCGCTGGTGGTCCACGGAGAACTGCACCACGTCCATCAACTCCACCCACAGCACAGACATCCACACCACACCCAGCAGGAACAGAGCTGAGAGAAGGGAGGGGAGGGGGAAAGAGAGATAGGCAAGGTTGAAGAGGTGTGTGTGTGTGTGTGTGTGTGTGTGTGTGTGTGTGTGTGTGTGTGTGTGTGTGTGTGTGTGCGTGTGTGTGTGTGTGTGTGTGTGTGTGTGTGTGTGAGAGAGAGAGGGATGATGGCAGAGAAAGGTAGGCAGAGAGGAGGTGATTGGGAGAAGAAACAGAGAGAGATAGAGAGACCGTATCAGACTGGCTGCAGCAGGTATTTGTATTATTGATGGTATTCATGAGCTTTTCATCTTTGTACATCCGTTCAACAGAGGGAAACTGTTTAGCTCAATCCTATCCTATGTTGTGTATCCTGAAATGTATGATGTTATCGGCCAATGACTCACCGGACATCAGGAAGAGGCCGCCCCCAGCCTTATATAGACGGTGACTGGCGAATGGGGCAACAGATGATAAAAAACCCGCCCATTACAACGGCAGTCACACCAATTAGCATGAAGATACTCCAGAAGCCTCTGTAGACTGTATGAGACGAATGTCAATCATTGTTAGAACCATGAGTAACAGAATGATAGGCTGACATGAATTTGAATATACCAACACAAACACATGTGGACAATCTCAGAATCTCATAGTAGGCTACATATATTATATGTCAATTACATATAATATACACACACACACAGATAAGCACTTACTGATTGCAGAGTCATATGTAGTGGCATTGTGAGTCTGTTGAGCCACTGGAAATGGGAAGAGGTAGGCGTGTGTGCAAACTTTGGCATGTGGCTGATTGGCTAGTGAGTGAGAGACATACAAGCACATTGTTACATACATTAAATCATATATATATTATACAGTGGGGAGAACAAGTATTTGATACACTGCTGATTTTGCCGGTTTTCCTACTTACAAAGCATGTAGAGGTCTGTAATTTTATCATAGGTAGACTTCCACTGTGAGAGACGGAATCTAAAACAAAAATCCATTAAATCACATGTATGATTTTTAAGTAATTAATTTGCATAATTTGAGTCAATTGGAGGTGTACCTGTGGATGTATTTCAAGGCCTACCTTCAAACTCAGTGCCTCTTTGCTTGACATCATGGGAAAATTAAAAGAAATCAGCCAAGACCTCAGAAAAAAATGGTAGACTGGGTCATCCTTGAGCAATTTCCAAATGCCTGAAGGTACCACGTTCATCTGTACAAACAATAGTACGCAAGTATAAACACCATTGGACCACGCAGCCGTCATACCGCTCAGGAAGGAGATGTGTTCTGTCCTCCAGAGATGAACATACTTTGGTGCGAATCTTTTGGCCATAATGACCATCGTTATGTTTGGAGGAAAAATGCTTGTAAGCCGAGGAACACCATCCCAACCGTGAAACACGGGGTGGCAGCATCATGTTGTGGGGGTGCTTTGCTGCAGGAGGGACTGGTGCACTTCACAAAATAGATGGCATCATGAGGGAGGAAAATGATGTGGATATATTGAAGCAACATTTCAAGACATCAGTCAGGAAGTTAAAGCTTGGTCGCAAATGGGTCTTCCAAATGGACAATGACCCCAAGCATACTTCCAAAGTTGTGGCAAAATGGATTAAGGACAACAGAGTTAAGGTATTGTGGCCATCACAAGCCCTGACCTCAATCATACAGAAAATGGGCCAAAATTCACCCAATTTATTGTAGGAAGCTTATGGAAGGCTACCCAAAACGTTTGATCCAAGTTTAAATTGTTTAAGGCAATGCTACCAAATACTAATTGAGTGTATGTAAACTTCTGACCCACTGGGAATGTGATGAAAGAAATTAAAGATGAAATAAATCATTCTCTCTACTATTATTCTGACATTTCACATTACTAAAATAAAGTGCTGATCCTAACTGACCTATGAGAGGGAATTTTTACTAGGATTAAATGTCAGGAATTGTGAAAAACTGAGTTTAAATGTAGTTGGATGTAGTGAATGGAGTAGTACACATCGTTGTACGAGATCTTCAGTTTCTTGGCAATTTCTCGCATGTAATAGCCTTAATTTCTCAGTACAATAATAGACTGACAAGTTTCAGAAGAAAGTTCTTTGTTTCTGGCCATTTTGAGCCTGTAATCGAACCCACTACCTCCATGTACAAATTACCTCGACTAACATGTACCCCTGCACATTGATTCGGTACCAGTACCTCCTGTATATAGCCTCCACATTGACTCGGTACCGGTACCTCCTGTATATAGCCTCATTATTGTTATTTCATTGTGTTACTTTTTAATTCAATTTTTTTACTTTAGTTTATTTAGTAAATATTTAACTATATTTTCTTAAAGGGGCTTGTAAGTAAGCATTTCACGGTATTCTGCACATTTGACAAATAAAACATTTGATTGATTGATTGATTGAACCAGTTTTTGCCCAGGGGTTTGTGACAATGGCTTTCTCATCCTCTCCTCATCAAGGGCCCTTATAATACAAAGACAGCATGTACTAGTGGAATCTATACAGAGAACAAGCTGGCATGGTCTTACAGTTTTATCAAATGCATAAACATTTGATAATTGCATTAAATGTTGTTCATTTCCACTCTCTCTTTTTTCAATTTCTTCTAACTCTCTTTCTCCTCTCTCACTCTCCTCTGCCTTGTGGAATTCAGCAGACCCTCTCCAGGTCATTCTCAAAGTTTGAGGGTGTTTGGGACAATGACCCTCCCTGGAAGTTGCCTATTAGAGACTGTCAACAAATCTCATCAGATGACAACGGAACTGAATGACAGCACATGCAGCCTTTCCATTGAGTCACATGACCCAAGAATAATATCACATGATAGGGGTCTCATACCACTTCAAGGCATCAAGAAGTCACATTAGATAAATGAGTGAGGCTCATGTCTCCGCCCTAACATTTGGAGTCGTTGTCCCAAAGGTGGGAAGGCAGGCGACAAGCTTAGGTCCAAAATAAACCCATAGAAACGCATTGGGCTTATTTTGGACAGATTTTGATGAGAGTGAAGCCTCTCGCTTCGTCTCTTCTTCTCTGCTGTCATGAACTGTTTGCATTGTTTCATTCTGGCCCTGTACTGGCCAACATGTCAATTAAAGAAAGTAGTAGGATTGAAAGACCCCAGTGTTCTACTTTATACAAGAGGTGAATAAGCGCAGTGCAATATTATCTGACTTACTGATCCAGAACTTCAAGAGGGTGTGGTCGTCCAGGTTTCCCCCGAAGGAGCACCTCCAAAAGAAGCCCTTGTGGTAGAAGGTGGTGTCTGGACGACGCTGGGGGGAAGATAATGATAGTAACACATTAGTAGAACACTCCATCATAAAGCCTTCATGTTACAGTTATAACAATGACATAATAACACATCATAAACTTCTTCTATCTTATTCTTTACATTCTACCTGTTATTTTCTTAGAAAATACCTAGTGAATCAGCTAATGACTTCTCAGCCCCACGCCAGCTGGTTCAGGTGAATGTTGTCAGAGTATATGGTGCTACTACTAAAGCTGGTGACTCTAAGGTGAAGGGTCACACTGAGGGAGCACCCTTAACTTCCTATGGGGTTGTGAGAAGTTTGTTGAGTCAGCATGGAGAGTCCCCTCTACTCACTAAACAGCTGCTCTCATTCCCCCTTTCTCTCCTATTCCCCCTTTCTCTCCTATTCCCCTTTCTCTCATATTCCCCTTTCTCTCATTCCCCCTTTCTCTCATTCCCCCTTTCTCTCCTATTTCCCCTTTCTCTCCTATTCCCCTTTCTCTCATATTCCCCTTTCTCTCATATTCCCCCTTTCTCTCCTATTCCCCGTTCTCTCCTATTCCCCGTTCTCTCATATTCCCCCTTTCTCTCATACTCCCTTTCTCTCCTATTCCCCTTTCTCTCCTATTCCCCGTTCTCTCCTATTCCCCGTTCTCTCATATTCCCCCTTTCTCTCATATTCCCCTTTCTCTCCTATTCCCCTTTCTCTCATTTCCCCTTTCTCTCCTATTCCCCTTTCTCTCCTATTCCCCCTTTCTCTCCTATTCCCATTTCTCTCCTATTTCCCCTTTCTCTCCTATTCCCCTTTCTCTCCTATTCCCCTTTCTCTCCTAGTCCCCCTTTCTCTCCTATTCCCCTTTCTCTCCTATTCCCCTTTCTCTCCTATTCCCCCATTCTCTCCAATTCCCCTTTCTCTCATATTCCCTTTTCTCTCATATTCCCTTTCTCTCCTATTCCCCTTTCTATCCTATTCCCCTTTCTCTCATTCCCCCTTTCTCTCATTCCCCCTTCTCTCCTATTCCCCTTTCTCTCATATTCCCCTTTCTCTCCTATTTCCCCTTTCTCTCCTATTCCCCTTTCTCTCCTATTCCCTTTCTCTCCTATTCCCCTTTCTCTCCTAGTCCCCCTTTCTCTCCTATTACCCCTTTCTCTCATATTCCCCCTTTCTCTCATATTCCCCTTTCTCTCCTATTCCCTTTCTCTCCTATTCCCCCTTTCTCTCCTATTCCCCTTTCTCTCCTATTTCCCCTTTCTCTCCTATTCCCCTTTCTCTCCTATTCCCATTTCTCTCCTATTCCCCCTTTCTCTCCTGTTCCCCTTTCTATCCTAGTCCCCCTTTCTCTCCTATTCCCCTTTCTCTCCTATTCCCCTTTCTCTCCTATTCCCCCATTCTCTCCTATTCCCCTTTCTCTCATATTCCCCTTTTCTCTCATATTCCCCTTTCTCTCCTATTCCCCTTTCTATCCTATTCCCCTTTCTCTCATTCCCCCTTTCTCTCATATTCCCCTTTCTCTCATATTCCCCTTTCTCTCATATTTCCCATTTCTCTCCTATTCCCCTTTCTCTCCTAGTCCCCCTTTCTCTCCTATTACCCCTTTCTCTCCTATTCCCCTTTCTCTCCTATTACCCCTTTCTCTCCTATTCCCCGTTCTCTCCCATTCTCCCTTTCTCTCCTGTTCTGCTGTCCTACTATAGACTATACCTTTCTCTGTTTTGACCTTTACCCTTCAGAAAAAAACAGGTTTCTGAAGTTTAATAACCGGATCCTGCGTAAGATCCTGATCAGGGATAACCGGGCAGAGTCTAGCATTGTGGCTCTGTATAAGAAGCTGGAGCTGCAGAACGCAATGGAGATACTGGACAGTGTCCGGGGACATCAACGCTGGTTCCTCCATTGTCTCTCTACAGTACGTTTATCCTCTCTCTTCCTCTAGCTCTTGCTCTCTCTCTCCACATATCTCTCTCTCTCTCTCAATTCAATTCAAGGGCTTTATTGGCAT
Source organism: Oncorhynchus nerka (assembly GCF_034236695.1). NCBI lineage: Eukaryota > Metazoa > Chordata > Actinopteri > Salmoniformes > Salmonidae > Oncorhynchus > Oncorhynchus nerka. The sequence continues at coordinate 72,102,483 of NC_088398.1, read as the reverse complement.
GGGAAACATCTCTCTCTCTCTATCCACATCTCTCTCTCTCTCCCTCTCTCTCCACATATCTCTCTCTCTCTCTATCCACATCTCTCTCTCTCTCTCTCTCTCTCTCTCTCTCTATCCACATCTCTCTCTCTCTCCCTCTCTCTCTCCACATACCTCTCTCTCTCTCTCTATCCACATCTCTCTCTCTCTCTCTCTCTCTCTCTCTCTCTCAATTCAATTCAATTCAAGGGCTTTATTGGCATGGGAAACATGTGTTAACATTGCCAAAGCAAGTGAGGTAGACAACATACAAAGCGAATATATAAGGTGAAAAACAACAAAAATGAACAGTAAACATTACACATACAGAAGTTTCAAAACAGTAAAGACATTACAAATGTCTTATTATATATATATATATATATATACAATGTACAAATAGTTAAAGGACACAAGATAAAATAAATAAGCATAAATATGGGTTGTATTTACAATGGTGTTTGTTCTTCACTGGTTGCCCTTTTCTCGTGGCAACAGGTCACAAATCTTGCCGCTGTGATGGCACACTGTGGAATTTCACCCAGTAGATATGGGAGTTTTTCAAAATTGGATTTGTTTTCGAATTCTTTGTGGATCTGTGTGATCTCTCTCTCTCTCTCTCTCTCTCTCTCTCTCTCTCTCTCTCTCTCTCTCTCCACATCTCTCTCTCTCTCTCTCTCTCTCTCTCTCTCTCTCTCCACATATCTCTCTCTCTCTCTCTCTCTCTATCCACATATCTCTCTCTCTCTCTCTCTCTCTATCCACATCTCTCTCTCTCTCTCTCTCTCTCTCTCTCTCTCTCTCTCTCTCTCTCTCTCTCTCTCTCCCTCTCTCCACATATCTCTCTCTCTCTCTCTCTCTCTCTCTCTCTCTCTCTCTCTCTCTCTCTCTCTCGGTGCATGCTGGGTTTTTGGAGTTTGAGTGTTTGGTGTGGAAAGCTCTATCCTAACTAACTTTCTTGATTCTTTTCTTTACATGTTATTTTCTATGGTGGAGGGTTAATGCAATATTTGTTTTTAGCGGTATCCAAAGTTTTTTTTTCAAAGTTAGGGTGGAAGAGGACAGAGTAACTTTCCGGGGGTGGAAGGTGTAGTGTGCGCAATGGCTTCTCAGCCTAGCGGACGAGACGCTGTCGATACAGCATGGATTCAGGTGTGTTCCTGAGAACGGAGTTAAGGTGGAGGAGGTTCTGCTCGCGGTCGGTGAACAGGTAGGAGCTGAGTTTATACATTCTGCTTCTAGAATGAACAAAGCTGTGGTTGTGTTCATGAAAAGGGCAAATTTGGTCGGTAGGCTAATTGCTAGCGGAATATTTGTAAGAGATGTGTTGGTGTCAATTTCACCTCTCTCTACCCCTTCAACAAGAGTTGTAGTGGCAAATTTGCCTCCGTTTATTACGGACGATCAAATTAGGAAAGAGCTGAGTCGTTTTGGTAAGTTTGCTAGCGGTTTCCGTGTACTGTCAGCAGGTTTTCAGGCAGATGCCGTTAAGCACGTTGTTTCGTTCAGGAGGCAAGTGTTTATGTTTCTGAACAATAATGAGCAACAGCTAAATGTGCATTTCAAAGTGAGGCATGGGGAGGGGCTCTATGCAGGTTTTGCCAGCACAGATAGTCTACGGTGTTTTGAATGTGGGGATTTGGGGCACAAGAGCTTTGCGTGCCCACATAAAGGCCATAGACGGAGTGAGGGTGCAAGTGGGGAAATCGAGGTCAAAATGCAGGGGGTAAGGAGATGCAGACAGCAGAGGCTGGGCCTAGTCAGTCTAGAGATGGTGGTGTAGATGAGGCTGGGTCTAGTCAGGCTAGAGATGGTGGTGTAGATGAGGCTGGGGCTAGTCAGGCTAGAGATGGTGGAGAAGCAGAGGCTGGGTCTAGTCAGGCTAGAGATGGTGGGGTAGCTGAGGCTGGGCCTAGACATGCTATGGAGGGTGGTGCAGATGATGCTGGGCCTAGTCATGCTATGGAGGGTGGTGTAGCTGAGGCTGGCCCTAGTCATGCTATGGAGGGTGGTGTAGCTGAGGCTGGCCCTAGTCATGCTATAGAGGGTGGTGCAGATGATACTGCGTCTAGTCAGGTTATTCTAGTGGATGAGGAGAGTATAGTGGGGAAGTGTAAGAGATTAGGGGGAGGAGGAGGGTGTCAAGAGGAAAAGGAAAAGGATGTGGATAAAGGTACCATGGAAATGTTGCCTGTTGCTGTGGGTGAGGCCCTAAACAGAGAGAAAGGGCAGGTGGTCAGGGTGGGAGATAGAGAAGAGGAGGAAATTGAGTCTGAGGAAGAGGATGAGGAGTTATTTTTTTCAGACTCCTCTTCAATTGGCCCGGAGCTGACAGCCAGTCAACCAGAGGGGTCTAAGTACACGTTGAGAGAACTGACAAGGTTCTTGAATGAGACTAAGGGGAAAAAAGTTAATCTTGAGACTTTTTTTCCTGATCCTAGAAAGTTTGTAAGATCAGTACAACATGCTATGAGAAATGAGGGGCATGGTGTCCTCTCACCCAGGAAACGGTTTAGGTTGAGGAAGTGGGTCACAATAGTGCGTAAAGGTTTACCTTCAGACACTGTTTAAATGTTTAATTTCTTACTGACACTGGGGCTTTTTGAGCTTTGCTATTGGTCTATTTCTCTGCTGGCTTTTCTCCCACTTCTTATGGAGACTCTTCGGGTAGGCTCGCTCAATATAAATGGCGCCAGAGATGCGGGAAAGAGGAGTGTGTTGGGTGAATATGTAAAACAAAAAAAAAAAAGTACAGGTGTTGTTTCTGCAGGAGACTCATAGTGATGTGGTGAATGAAGTTGATTGGGGGCTCTGGTGGAAAGGGGCAAGTGTGTTGAGCCATGGGACAAATCTTAGTGCAGGGGTGGCAGTCCTTTTTGCACCGGGTCTGGCTGTAAAAATTTGCTCCTCAAAGGAGGTGTGTAGGGGTAGGTTGCTTGTTGTTAAAGCAGAAATTAACAACATGGTTTTTGTCTTTATAAATGTGTATGCGCCTAACACAGGGAGAGAAAGAGGGGTTCTATTTGGGAGTCTTAGACAGGAACTCTCACAAGTAGCGCCTGAGGAGACGCTGGTGATCGGAGGTGACTGGAACTGTACAATGGATTTTACAAAAGACAGAAATGGGGAAGAGCCTCATTCAGTGTCAGTGGGAGTGTTAAGGGACATCTTTAATCAGTTTGACCTAGTGGATGTTTGGAGAACTAAACATCCAAACACAAGACAGTATACGTGGGTGAAGGTTTTGGGGCTAGGGTGAGTGCAGCTCGACTTGATCGTTTTTACATGTCCAGGAATCAGAGCAATAGGCTGATGGGTGCTACCATTCTCCCAGTGGGGTTTCGGATCACCACATAACCATGGCTCGGCTGTCTATTTCACCAGGCCCCGGCAGGCATCTTATTGGAAGTTCAATGTAAAGCTCTTACAAGATGCCACCTTTTGCTCAGGTTTCCAGACTTTTTGGGAAAGATGGGGGCAGCGAAGAGAGGAGTATGAGTCTCTGAGTCAATGGTGGGATGTGGGGAAAGTGCAAATTCGGCTTTTCTGTCAACAGTACACAGCTCTCTCATCCTCAGAGGCTAGGAGAGTATTGGGGGAACTAGAGCGGTGTATTAGTGAGATGGAGGTAGAGATGGTGGGGCAAGGCAATGTAGGCCTCCAGGCTAACTTAGCCGATTACGTAGGGACCTGGGCAGTTTTTTCCAGGTTAAAGCAAAGGGAGCACTTGTAAGAGCTAGGTTCTCCATGCTCAAGGAGATGGATGCTCCCAGCTCCTTCTTCTTTGGTTTGGAAAGACAGAGCAGTGAAGCCAAGGGTATGCATTGTCTACGGCTGTCTGATGGGCGGGTGACCTCTGTGGTGGGGAGATGCGGGAGCGGACTGTGGAGTTTTATACTGAATTGTATAGGGCAGAAATGTGTGATCCTATGTGTGCTCAGGTCTTGTTTCGAAGGACTCCCTAAGCTCTCTCGGGCACAGAGGGATGAAATGGACATTCCTCTGTTGTCACATGAACTGGCAGAGGCAGTAACCCAGATGTCCCCGGTCGTGCACCCGGGGTCGATGGACTTCCAGTGGAATTTTACAAAAATTCTGGGGAACAATTGGACAGGATTTCTTTTGCGTGTTGCGTGAATGCGTCAGGGTAGGAGAGTTGCCGATGAGCTGCCGTCGGGCGGCTCTGACTCTCCTGCCCAAAAAGGGGACTTGTGTGAACTTAAGAACTGGAGGCCTGTGGCATTACTCTGTGCGGACTACAAGATTTTTGCCAAGGTCCTCTCTAACAGACTGAAGTCCCATCTGGACTCTATAATACACAAGGACCAGACATATTGTGTACCGGGACGCTCAATCACGGACAACTTGTTCTTGATTAGGGACATGTTGGACTTGTCGAGAGGTTCTAATGTGAACTTTGGACTGGTCTCTTTAGATCAAGAGAAGGCTTTTGATAGAGTGGATCATGAGTATCTGTTTAATGTGATGTCTGTGTTTGGGTTTGGGAAGAGTTTTGTGACCTGTGTGAAGCTGTTGTATGCTGGGGCGTCATGTATGGTTAAGGTGGGAGGGGGCTCAGTAGGCCAGTCTGGGTGAGACGGGGATTAGACAAGGATGCCCTCTATCTGGGCAGCTGTACACACTAGCCATTGAGCCTTTTTAGGACTGCTACGCAGGAGACTGCGGGAGTGTGCTGGACAGGCATGGATGTGGTGACAGGAATAGCAGTCTCAGCATATGCAGATGATGTTTCTGTGATGGTCAGGGATGGGCAAGATATGCAGGAACTAGAGACCAGTCTGAAGGTGTACGAGGGAGCTTCATCAGCTAAGGTAAACTGGGGAAAGAGCAAAGCTCTGTTATGTGGGGCATGGGGGATAGGGCTCCTCCTCTGCTTCCAGGGGTTTGCAGTGGGGTTGTGAAGGGCTTAAAGTGTTGGGGGTGTACCTGGGCTCGGAGAGGTGGGTCAGCAAGAACTGGGAGGGGCTGTCACAGGCAGTGGTGTCAAGACTGGCCAGGTGGAGGTGGCTCCTGTCCCAAGTGTCATATAGAGGGAGGGTGCTGATAATCAACAACCTGGTGGCATCTTCCTTGTGGCATAAACTGGCTGTCCTCAACCCCCCCGCCGGTCTGCTTGCAGACCTGCAACGCAAGCTGGTGGACTTCTTTTGGTCGGGACATCACTGGCTGAAGGCAGCAGTTTTGTACATGACCGTCCACGAAGGAGGACAGGGCCTGGTGGAACTGGAGAGCAGGATGGCTGCTTTCCGACTAAAGGCGGTGCAGAGACTGCTGTACCACACTGATGTTGGCTGGAGGGAACCAGCATGCGCTGCTGAGGAGAGCTGGCGGATTAGGGTTGGACCGGCAGCTGTTCCTCATGAAGCTGGAGAGGCTGAGTACAGCAGGTCTCTCAGAGTTTTACTCTGCGGTGCTGAGGGCCTGGCAGCTGCTAAGACCCACACGAGAAGGGGGTGTGGAGCCTGGGCAGTGGGTGTGGGAGGAGCCTATCTTCCACAACCCAGCCATCCCTTTGAGATCGGTTCAGTCGGCCAACCTGCAGAGGCAACTGATGGCAGGGGGTTTACAAAGGCTGGGTGACCTGAGACTGCTGGGAGAGGAGGGGTGGAAAACCCCGGAGGTCTTGGCGCAACAAACAGGAATAACGTCTCTTAGGCTGCTGGAGAGATTCCTGGAGGAGGTCCAGGAGGCACTGTCTGAGCCGGTAAGGGGGTGTTTGAGAGGCCAAAGGGAGAGGGGCCACCAATGTTCCCGCCACTGCAGGTGACGGCAGAGACTGGAGACTGGCAAGGGGTCTGGAGGACTTGTTAGATTTTAACACTCCGAGCCTGGGGGAGTTTGAGGGGGTGGGAGGTAAAGCCCTCTACAACCTCTGTGTTAAGGTTAGGAGCATTAGAAGCCTAACAGGAGTGAAGGCACATCAGTGGCAGGGGGTATGTGGGGCGGAGAGTATGGTGGGTTTTAGATGGAGGGCGCTCTACAAACCCCCAGTACCAAAGAGGTCAGGGGACCTCCAGTGGAGGGTTCTTCATGGAGCCCTGGCCACTAACAGCTGGTTGGCACGGGTTGATCCGGGAATTGGGCAGGGGTGTCCTTTCTGTCAAATGAAAGAAACTGTAATTCATGTGTTTTCTGTGTGCACCAGGTTAATGCCATTAATGTCTCTGTTGGAATGTCTGTGTGACAGGTTGGGGGTGGTTTTGCTGTTGGGATGTTTATAATGGGATACAGGTATTCGAGTAAGAAGAAAGAAAAATGTGTTTTGTTGAATTTTCTGTTTGCTCAGGCAAAGTTAGCTATTTGGCTAACAAGGAGGAACAGGGTCAAAGGTGGGGGGATAACAGACCCTTTACTACTGTTTAATGGGATGGTCTCTGCGCGCCTTAGGGTTGAGTTTGAGTTCTATAAAATGATCAAATGTGTGGAGATGTTTGAGGAGATATGGTGTGTTGGGGGGGCTGTCTGTATTGCTGGGGAAGATGTTTTGGATATACGGTTGTAGGAGAGTTTTTTTGTGTATGGTGATTTGTACAGGATATATTTTTATTTTTTTATTTTAGGAGTGGGGGGGTGAGTTTTAAATGAATTGAGAATGTTTCAATAAAGAAAGACCAAAAGTCAAAAGTCTCTCTCTCTCTCTCCACATATCTCTCTCTCTCTCTCTCTCTCTCTCTCTATCCACATATCTCTCTCTCTCTCTCTCTCTCTCTCTCTATCCACATCTCTCTCTCTCTCTCTCTCTCTCTCTCTCTCTCTCTCTCTCTCTCTCTCTCTCTCTCTCTCCCTCTCTCTCTCCACATCTCTCTCTCTCTCTCTCTCTATCCACATCTCTCTCTCTCTCTCTCTCTCTCTCTCTCTCTCTCTCTCTCATTAGGACACTGATGAATGATGATATGTCTCTGTGTAGTAGTGTGCATGGTATATTATATGCAGTGCATGTGGTTTGATAGTGTAGATATCATGCAGACATTCCTGTGTCATTGCTTATCGTGATGACCTGTACCTGCTATAGTGGGTGATATTGGGGGTTGTAAATACTGATGTTTGTATTTCTATTACTTGCGAATCCAATATGTCTCAATCGCTGGATGGTTGAAGAGCAAGTACATTAAAAAGGGTCTGATTACACTAGCAGCCCCTTTTATTTTATTTTTTATTTCACCTTTAATTAACCAGCTAGGCTAGTTGAGAACAAGTTCTCATTTGCAACTGCGACCTGGCCAAGATAAAGCATAGCAGTGTGAACAGACAACACAGAGTTACACATGGAGTAAACAATAAACAAGTCAATAACACAGTAGAAAAAAAAGAGGAGTCTATATACATTGTGTGCAAAAGGCATGAGGAGGTAGGCGAATAATTACAATTTTGCAGATTAACACTGGAGTGATAAATGATCAGATGGTCATGTACAGGTAGAGATATTGGTGTGCAAAAGAGCAGAAAAGTAAATAAATAAAAACAGTATGGGGATGAGGTAGGTAAAAATGGGTGGGCTATTTACCGATAGACTATGTACAGCTGCAGTGATCGGTTAGCTGCTCAGATAGCAGATGTTTGAAGTTGGCGAGGGAGATAAAAGTCTCCAACTTCAGCGATTTTTTGCAATTCGTTCCAGTCACAGGCAGCAGAGAACTGGAACGAAAGGCGGTCAAATGAGGTGTTGGCTTTAGGGATGATCAGTGAGATACACCTGCTGGAGCACGTGCTACGGATGGGTGTTGCCATCGTGACCAGTGAACTGAGATAAGGCGGAGCTTTACCTAGCATGGACTTGTAGATGACCTGGAGCCAGTGGGTCTGGCGACGAATATGTAGCGAGGGCCAGCCGACTAGAGCATACAAGTCGCAGTGGTGGGTGGTATAAGGTGCTTTAGTGACAAAACGGATGGCACTGTGATAAACTGCATCCAGTTTGCTGAGTAGAGTGTTGGAAGCAATTTTGTAGATGACATCGCCGAAGTCGAGGATCGGTAGGCTAGTCAGTTTTACTAGGGTAAGTTTGGCGGCGTGAGTGAAGGAGGCTTTGTTGCAGAATAGAAAGCAGACTCTTGATTTTCGATTGGAGATGTTTGATATGTGTCTGGAAGGAGAGTTTACAGTCTAGCCAGACACCTAGGTACTTATAGATGTCTACATATTCAAGGTCGGAACCATCCAGGGTGGTGATGCTGGTCAGGCGTGCTGGTCAGGCGTGCGGGTGCAGGCAGCGAACGGTTGAAAAGCATGCATTTGGTTTTACTAGCGTTTAAGAGCAGTTGGAGGCCACGGAAGGAGTGTTGTATGGCATTGAAGCTCGTTTGGAGGTTAGATAGCACAGTGTCCAAGGACGGGCCGGAAGTATATAGAATGGTGTTGTCTGCGTAGAGGTGGATCAGGGAATCGCCCGCAGCAAGAGGAACATCATTGATATATACAGAGAAAAGAGTCGGCCCGAGAATTGAACCCTGTGGCACCCCCATAGAGACTGCCAGAGGACCGGACAGCATGCCCTCCGATTTGACACACTGAACTCTGTCTGCAAAGTAATTGGTGAACCAGGCAAGGCAGTCATCCGAAAAACCGAGGCTACTGAGTCTGCCGATAAGAATATGGTGATTGACAGAGTCGAAAGCCTTGGCAAGGTCGATGAAGACGGCTGCACAGTACTGTCTTTTATCGATGGCGGTTATGATATCGTTTAGTACCTTGAGCGTGGCTGAGGTGCACCCGTGACCGGCTCGGAAACCAGATTGCACAGCGGAGAAGGTACGGTGGGATTCGAGATGGTCAGTGACCTGTTTGTTGACTTGGCTTTCGAAGACCTTAGATAGGCAGGGCAGGATGGATATAGGTCTGTAACAGTTTGGGTCCAGGGTGTCTCCCCTTTGAAGAGGGGGATGACTGCGGCAGCTTTCCAATCCTTGGGGATCTCAGACGATATGAAAGAGAGGTTGAACAGGCTGGTAATAGGGGTTGCGACAATGGCGGCGGATAGTTTAAGAAATAGAGGGTCCAGATTGTCAAGCCCAGCTGATTTGTACGGGTACAGGTTTTCCAGCTCTTTCAGAACATCTGCTATCTGGATTTGGGTAAAGGAGAACCTGGAGAGGCTTGGGCGAGTAGCTGCGGGGGGGGCGGAGCTGTTGGCCGAGGTTGGAGTAGCCAGGCGGAAGGCATGGCCAGCCGTTGAGAAATGCTTGTTGAAGTTTTCGATAATCATGGGTTTATCGGTGGTGACCGTGTTACCTAGACTCAGTGCAGTGGGCAGCTGGGAGGAGGTGCTCTTGTTCTCCATGGACTTCACAGTGTCCCAGAACTTTTTGGAGTTGGAGCTACAGGATGCAAACTTCTGCCTGAAGAAGCTGGCCTTAGCTTTAGCTGACTGCGTGTATTGGTTCCTGACTTCCCTGAACAGTTGCATATCGCTGGGACTATTCGATGCTATTGCAGTCCGCCACAGGATGTTTTTGTGCTGGTCGAGGGCAGTCAGGTCTGGAGTGAACCAAGGGCTATATCTGTTCTTAGTTCTGCATTTTTTGAACGGAGCATGCTTATCTAAAATGGTGAGGAAGTTACTTTTAAAGAATGACCAGGCATCCTCAACTGACGGGATGAGGTCAATGTCCTTCCCTACAGTAGGTAGGTATATATATCAAAGCCCTACACAGTTCAAAGGTCAAGTCTTACCGAAAGAGTTATTGGACCATCCACCCATGAGAAACTACCACCAAAATAAATTGATTAATTGAAATGTGCGCAGGTTTGGAGGGTTTTTCATGAGAAACACTAATAGGGTTGGCACTAAGGTGAGGACCTTAATCTCCAATAGCCAATGTAATGGACGATGGACTCTATCCGAGTCCGAACCACAGTATTGACAGATGTTGAAGCAACGTTACACCACACTGACCATAGAAGGATCTAAAGCTAGGTTTCTTCATTCTCTTCCTGGGGACAAACAGGGGTGGACATTTTGATTGGTGGAATCAGGTGCGTTGGAGCACACAACCGTGTTAGACCTTGACACCACTTGACACCCCAAAGCCACTTCCTCTAAGAAGACTTCAACCAGAAGAGGAACAACTTGCCTTGCCCTCCATGGTCTCACCTAACCCTTAACCCTCAATTCAGCAAACAAGACAATAGTTTTATCCAATGTTACCACCAATATTACACCAATGGCCACGTTCCTCAGCTCCTTTGTCTTTCATGACCACATATACAGTGGGGAGAACAAGTATTTGATACACTGCCGATTTTGCAGGTTTTCCTACTTACAAAGCATGTAGAGGTCTGTCATTTTTTATCATAGGTACACTTCAACTGTGAGAGACGGAATCTAAAACAAAAATCCAGAAAATTACATTGTATGATTTTTAAGTAATTACTTTGCATTTTATTGCATGACATAAGTATTTGATACATCAGAAAAGCAGAACTTAATATTTGGTACAGAAACTTTTGTTTGCAATTACAGAGATCATACGTTTCCTGTAGTTCTTGACCAGGTTTGCACACACTGCAGCAGGGATTTTGGCCCATTCCTCCATACAGACCTTCTCCAAATCCTTCAGGTTTCGGGGCTGTCGCTGGGCAATATGGACTTTCAGCTACCTCCAAATATTTTCTATTGGGTTCAGGTCTGGAAACTGGCTAGGCCACTCCAGGACCTTGAGATGCTTCTTACGGAGCCACTCCTTAGTTGCCCTGGCTGTGTGTTTCGGGTCGTTGTCATGCTGGAAGACCCAGCCACGGCCCATCTTCATTGCTCTTACTGAGGGAAGGAGATTGTTGGCCAAGATCTGGCAATACATGGCCCCATCCATCCTCCCCTCAATACGGTGCAGTCGTCCTGTCCCCTTTGCAGAAAAGCATCCCCAAAGAATTATGTTTTCACCTCCATGCTTCACGGTTGGGATGGTGTTCTTGGGGTTGTACTCATCCTTCTTCTTCCTTCAAACATGGCGAGTGGAGTTTAGACCAAAAAGCTATATTTTTGTCTCATCAGACCACATGACCTTCTCCAATTCCTCCTCTGGATCATCCAGATGATCATTGGCAAACTTCAGACGGGCCTGGACATGCGCTGGCTTGAGCAGGGGGACCTTGCGTGCGCTGCAGGATTTTAATCCATGACGACTTAGTGTGTTACAAATGGTTTTCTTTGAGACTGTGGTCCCAGCTCTCTTTCTTCAGGTCATTGACCAGGTCCTGTCGTGTGTTTCTGGGCTGATCCCTCACCTTCCTCATGATCATTGATGCCCCACGAGGTGAGATCTTGCATGGAGCCCCAGACCGAGGATGATTGACCGTCATCTTGAACTTCTTCCATTTTCTAATAATTGCGCCAACAGTTGTTGCCTTCTCACCAAGCTGCTTGCCTATTGTCCTGTAGCCCATCCCAGCCTTGTGCAGGTCTACAATTTTATCCCTGATGTCCTTACACAGCTCTCTAGTCTTGGCCATTGTGGAGAGGTTGGAGTCTGTTTGATTGAGTGTGTGGACAGGTGTCTTTTATACAGGTAACGAGTTCAAACAGGTGCAGTTAATACAGGTAATGAGTGGAGAACAGGAGGGTTTCTTAAAGAAAAACGAACAGGTCTGTGAGAGCCGGAATTCTTACTGGTTGGTAGGTGATCAAATACTTATGTCATGCAATAAAATGCAAATTAATTACTTAAAAATCATACATGTGATTTTTTGGATTTTTGTTTTAGATTCCGTCTCTCACAGTTGAAGTCTACCTATGATACAATTACAGACCTCTACATGCTTTGTAAGTAGGAAAACCTGCAAAATCGGCAGTGTATCAAATACTTGTTCTCCCCACTGTATAAAGAGACAAGAGGAACCGGATAAGGAACATCCAAGAGAGGCCTTGCCTTGCCTTGCACAGGTAATTAGTGGGCTACTACTTGGCTATATACACAGGGTACCAGTACTGAGTCAATGTGTAGGGGAACGAGGTAATTGAGGTAGATATGTACATATAGGTAGGGATAAAGTGTTCCTTACCTCTATGGCGGAGGCCCAAGGTCCCATAGTTCCGTTAGTTTCTTTGTTACACGTCTCTGAAGCCAGGAACCAGTAATCCGTCCCGAAGGAGAGGAGGACAAACATGGTCGCCAGAGTCCCAAACAGCCCCGCGAAGAACAGAGCCACACTCAGCTTCATAGTGCTGTACTGGCCAGACACACTGTCACTCTATGGAGACCAATCAACTAGCCCTGTGTGTGTAATCCTCTGAGAAATCAAAAACTGTATTGTCACGTAGTCGGAGTGAGTGTGTCTATGCTAAGTCCACTTAGACACTTTAGGTATGTGTGTCTATGCTGGGTCCACTTAGACACTTTAGGTATGTGTGTCTATGCTAGGTCCACTTAAGACACTTTAGGTATGTGTGTCTATGCTGGGTCCACTTAGACACTTTAGGTATGAGTGTCTATTCCTAGTGTTGCAATAGTCCAAGCTATGATTCTTCTTCCATGGAAGAATGCCACTTTACTGTGTATTGTCCAACAGTGGTCTTATCCTGGCTCCTCTCTTCTCTGTTTGTGGGCTGCTGAGGACAGGAATGGGCTGGACCGGGCTGGACTGGACCGGGCTGGGCTGATCAAGACAACCGGGAAACTGACAGTGGCGTGGATCCCTCCCCTGTGCTACTTTGAGGGGCTGATTGAAGGTGCCTGCTGCACACACTGTCACAGGAGTGGTCTGGGGAAAGGTAGGGGTGGGGGATTCAGGCACAGAAATATCTACCAGCAACTGGCCACTCCCTTCATGCACAAGAGAATCTGGGAGGGAGGGGGTGCAGGAGTAAGGCATTCCTGCGTCCTGCAAATTTGAACCCAACAGACACACACTCAGAACTCCAAGCCACCACCCCATGGTGGGACCAACACACACACCCACCCACACACCCACACACACACACACACACAACCCCAAGCCACCACCCCCATGGATAAGCCGAACATCTCTGAGTTCTGGCTGACAGGACGACCAGGGCCTCTAACATTTTCATTAAGGACTACACTGGCATCCATACTGTTTCATTGGCCTTGGCAGCACAGCCAACTGCAATGTAATGTCACACTTAACACATTAGCACAGGTAGAGTAGTGAGTGACAACTCTGATTGGAGGATGGTTATTACCGACACACAATGCAAAGTGATTTGAGCACTTGGAAAAGCACTATATAATTGGAAGGCATTATTACTCTACAAACAAAACACATGACACACACAGGGTTTTATTTTCAAAGCTAGTCTGTAGCTATTGGTCTCGTTGAGTATGAGAGTGGAACTGAGGAGAGCTTGCTGCTCATTAGCATGTAAGAGGGATATATAACACATAGACACACAGACTGCCATATACACACACACACACACACACACACACACACACACACACAGGGATATTTAGCACATCGCCCATAGGAAGACAGCCTAATTAGCACAGTGCTATCGACTTTTATTTCATCTCCTCTAATAAGGAAATAAACATATATTTTTATCCCCCATTTTCCCTCTTTGAAAGTAACTGGATTAAAAAAAACAGTCGTAGCCAAAAGTGTTGAGAATGACACAAATATTAATGTTCACAAAGTCTGCTGCTTCAGTGTCTTTAGACGTTACTATGGAATACTGACGTATAATTACCAGCATTTCATAAGTGTCAAAGGCTTTTATTGACAATTACATGAAGTTGATGCCCAGAGTCAATATTTGCCGTGTTGACCCTGCAATCCACCCCGGCATGCTGTCTGTAACTAACTTCTTCTTCGTCTGATGAGGAGTAGGAAGGATCGGACCAAAATGCAGCGTGGTACGTGTCCATGTTAAATTTATTATATCAGAACAGGAAAAATACAAAATAACAAAGTGAGGGAAAGAAATGAAAATCGAAACAGTTTTTTATGGTGAAAACACAAATACAGAAAAACAACTACCCACAAACACCAGGTGGGAACAGGCTACCTAAGTATGGTTCTCAATCAGAGACAACGATTGACAGCTGCCTCTGATTGGGAACCATACCAGGCCAAACACTTAGAACTATAACACACAGAACAAACATAGAATATCCACCCCAACTCACGCCCTGACCAAACTAAAATAGAGATATAAAAAGGAACTAAGGTCAGGACGTGACACTGTCAATTAACTTCTGGGCCACATACTGACTGATGGCAGACCATTCTTGCATAATCAATGCTTGGAGTTAGTCAGAATTTGTGGGGTTATGTTTGTCCACCCGCCTCTTGAGGATTGACCACAAGTTCTCAATGGGATTAAAGTCTGGGGAGTTTCCTGCCCATGGACCCAAAATATCGATGTTTTGTTCCCCGAGCCACTTAGTTATCACTTTTGCCTTATGGCAAGGTGCTCCATCATGATGGAAAAGACATTGTTCGTCACCAAACTGTTCCTGGATGGTTGCGAGAAAAGGATGTGTTGGAACAATTCTTTATTCATGGTTGTGTTCTTAGGAACAATTGTGAGTGAGTCCACTCCCTTGGCTGAGAAGCAACCCCACACATGAATGGTCTCAGGATGATTTACTGTTGTCATGACACAGGACTGATGGTAGCGCTCACCTTGTCTTCTCTGGACAAGCTTTTTTCCGGATGCCCCAAACAATCGGAAATGGGAATCATCCGAGAAAAGGACTTTACCCCAGTCCTCAGCAGTCCAATCGCTGTACCTTTTGCAGAATATCAGTCTGTCCCTGATGTTTTTCCTGCGATTAAGGACACGCTAGAAAAGTGGAATGCGTAGTGAGAATGGGAAGCATTTAATGTTCCAGCCACGTCCAGTAGGTGGACTAGAAGCAACCATAAAACATCCTTATTTAAACATCTACTACACCATCACAAACGAAAGCCTTTATAGGCCTATTGCATACTATTAATGCCGTTAATAATCAGTGCATCTACCTGTGACGATGTGACTTTGCGCCAGCCTTGCACAGTCAGAACATGTCCTTTTTCAGCAAAAGCAGCACAAAGATAAATAGCTGTAGTACAGTGAGAATAGTTTTTACTAGAAAAGTGTATTCTAGTTTATGCTTAATATTCTGGATCTATTTGTTTTCAAGTCGACCGCTGAACACTGAACACCGACCTGTAAATAATACACATGACTTCACGCGCCTGCCATCTCCCTCAGCCGTGTGACACACGTTACTTTCACACTAACTGTTAAAGTAATGATTTAATAACTGCAGATACGTTTACGCAGTCATAGCAAGACACACAGAAGGTATGCATACTAGCACAGAGTCCAGCTGAGAGTCTTGCTGAGAGAGTTGCTGTATTAGATCGACTGACAGATATTAAATACAGCGCTTGCCTTACTGTCTGACATCAGGTCGATACCACCTGGTAGATCTCTCGGTGCGCCAAATGGGACGAGACTAGAACCCAGCAGGTCAATCATCCACATGACGCTTCAATGAATCCACTTTGATTAAATGGACACTATTTTCTGCCAAATATGACAATATCGGTACATCCTCAAAAGTTTGAATTGAGGTGGTTGGAAGTTAAATTGAACACGAACACCCCTGAAGAGAGCGAATATTTCCGAGACTGCAGGGTGTTTTTTGCTATGGTTGATCGGCACTGTAGATGACAGTAAGCGCTTCCGCATCGACCCGTAGCGTGCTGTCATTGCGGGAGAATGAATAACGCAAAATGTTGCGTATTAAATCAAACACCAAGGAGACGAACACGGATTATACAATGTATCTATGTGGTGGGGTTCATGGTAAGTGCAACATTGTAACCTTTTTTGAAGGTTACATTTGAACACGAAAGTATTGAAGTCACGCTTTAAAAACGTCACTTTTTGGGCGACCCGACCAAATTCACATAGAAATACAGTATGAGTTATAAATATGTAATTGCCATTGAAAGCAAGTTTAAGAAGCGGTATATCTGTTCTATGTGCGATATTTTTATGTCTCTTATTCTTAAGTTTAGTTTTTTCTTAAGTTTTAGTTTAGTTTTTACTTTCAGTTTTGTACAGCAGCTTCAAACAGCTAACAATACTATATATTTGGTTATGGAAAAGATCATTCACAGCAGTTTAGATGGTAAAATGATTATCTACACGATATATTATTTGTCACATAAACTGAAATTAGACAAACTATTAGAATTTTAGCAACAGTGTATCTTATGGAGTCTAAAAGGGAGAGAGAGAGAGAGAGAGGGACACAGAGAGAGAGGGGGACAGAGAGAGGGGGGGGGCAGAGAAAGAGAGAGTGTGTGAGAGAGAGAGAGTGAGAGAGAGAGAGAGAGCAGTGCTCTCACATTGGACATTGAACCTGATAGTTGAGGTAAATGCTTGCTGATGACATCAGTTTTTTTAACTTTACAGGGGCTATATCATGACATTAGGGGCTTTTATGCTATGTCAAATATTGATTACGGTTTAGGCGGTTCCATCATATATGAAATTTGAGACCCTGACATGCAGACTACCACAACATACATCAAATGTATTAAAAATTGTGCCTCTGCATTTGCCAAAAAATGAATGAATGGATTGTTCTGCAGGCAGTCACTCTAATGCTGATCCAGCTGATCATAAGAGACGGGTTGAGTCCCATCACAGCACTGTCAAAAAAACCTGTCCAGCACAATCCAATCCTTGGAAATCTGTGTTTTGCTCTGAAGGACTTGTTATTCTGAGAAGATCAGGGTCTTCACATCTGCCACATTGTAGTAGGGTGAAGCGCCCCTGTGCACATGTGCAAATACTCTTTTACTGTGTGAGAGCAAATTCTTGCATAGTGCACATCTCAAATCGGGTCACTAACTTTCAAAGTGTGTTACATTCTGGGCATAAAAGGTAAGGCAGAAGCAACCGACTGCAGTGTTGCCATTGTTTATAATGTTGACATAAACATGTCTCCAACCACCATACCCCACATTAGCAAACTGAACATATACAGTATGTGTGTACATCACATGAGTTTTGTAATGTTCACACAAGTCAGACATGTAGGCACAAGTCAGACATGTAGGCACAAGTCAGACATGTAGGCACAAGTCAGACATGTAGGCACAAGTCAGACATGTAGGCACAAGTCAGACATGTAGGCGCAAGTCAGACATGTAGGCACAAGTCAGACATGTAGGCACAAGTCAGACATGTAGGCACAAGTCAGACATGTAGGCACAAGTCAGACATGTAGGCACAAGTCAGACAATTGTTATCCTCATAGAAAGGCGGTGACCCGACTTCACAAAAGTGATCGTTTTGAAACCGCCAACAGACTGCATTAACTTTTTTTTAAAATGAAGTGATCAAAGGTCATGAAGTTTTCACTGCAGTCAAATGCAAGTTCTCAGCAGCAGCTCTTCACCAACATCAACTCTTCACCAACATCAACTCTTCACCAACATCAACTCTTCACCAACATCAACGCTTCACCAACATCAACGCTTCACCAACATCAACTCTTCACCAACATCAACCCTTCACCATTGTGGGAGATTTTATTGTCAACCAATCATAAGGGTCTCACTAAATGATTGTACAATGTGTACACCCATACACCCATCATTGTGTTTACTTGATAGCTACCTACACAGATAGCTAGCAGGAACAAAGTGTTAATAAGATAAATTCATTAAAAAGATTAAAAGCAATACAAATAAATATTATGATTTCAGTTTGTGATTGTGTGATATAAGGGTTAGATACATGTTTACTTCGACATTATAAAGAAAATCTTTTATTAAACAATGGCAACATTGCCATGTTGATCTGAACCTTTGCTGTTGGAAATCCATAGTAGTGTCTGACATTGTTGCTTTAGTTTTACCACCACACAATGACGTAGTCGCTGAGTCTACCTTTAAATTATAAAGTCAATCTCAATGTCACCCAAAGCTTGAAAACTTCATTCGATTTCTTCCCCCAAAAGCTAAAACTGTACATAATTCATGATGGTTTTAATTTAGTTTGTTTTGAAGTCAAAGATAATAGTTTCAGTATAGTTTTAGTTTTTCAAACGGGTTTGTTAATTATTTTATTTCAGTTTACTAAATTGTTTTTGAATTATTATTTTTCTTCTCAGTTTTTGTTTACTATAATAACCCTCGATTTTTGACACTCATTTGTGTACTGGTTGAAGGTCACTAGACTGAAGGTACAAGGACTGATCAGACAGTACCAAATGTTCAAGACAAAAGACAGTGATTTTTCCACCTGCTACAGAATCACAGTGTTCACAATGTCATCAGTACAATAATAATCCGTTTGTCCTCAGTCCTGGTACCTTCAGTAGCTCTGGCGTCAATTACTATCAAAGGAAATGAGAACAACCCATAGCAGTCAGTGACAAGTCTAATGACCGCCAAACAACACACAAACAAGTGTCACAAATAGATCACTGGAAATCATGTGTGTTACAGAAAGGGAAAACGAAAATACAAGCATTGTGTTAATCACTCTAAACTGAATGAGAACTTAATTCACCTTACATTTCCCCACTACAAACATCTTCCTGGGTGTTTGTTGTGGTTGTTGTTTATGTGTTGTCTATGACAGTGTCGTTGCTGTAGCTCAACAGTGTTTGAACTAAAAGAACACCTGCTCTCTCTCTGTCTCTCTCTCTCGCTCTCTCTCTCTGTCTCTCTCTCCCTCTCTCTCTCTCTCTGTCTCTCTCCCTCTCTCTCTCTCTCTCTCTCTCTCTCTCTTCTGTCTCTCTGTCTCCTCACCAGGACCTGTTTGGGGTGAGCTTGATCATTCCCCTGCTGAGTCACCATGTCAAGGCCCTTGGGGCCAGCCCCACCGTGGCAGGCTTAGTAGGTATGAAGATGATGAAGATATAATACCAGAAAAAACAGGAGAGTTCACATCAGTGTCATATGTTTTCATACATCAGAAGTGGTGGTATAATTTAGCTGTAGCTGGCAACCTGGGAAATTCTAAAAAATACTTTTATTGCATGAAATATTGTATGAAACAAATGGATAGGGACCTGTGAGGACAACAGATGAAGGAATTGTCTTTTTCTGCTAAATAAGCTTTCTCTCTGCGTGTGAAATCACCAGCTGATATACTTACTCATTTCATATCACTGTGAGCACTGATTGAGTTCACAGGGTCTGATAGCTTATGCAAAGTGCTACTGCGGCTTACATCGTAGGCAAGCTGTAATCATAAATATCTCTAGCGGCTAGCGGCTCACCACTGTTAGCATTGGTCTATAAACAACAGTTCAACATTCAGAATGGGTCATAATCTGTACCTAATGCATTGGTTTATGTTTCAGGCTCCACATATGGGATCCTACAACTCTTCTCTAGCACTATAGTGGTAAGTACTGACGGTGTTCTGAAGACAGACAGTAGTATTGTGGTACTGTATGTCTTGTTGAACGGCAGTGTGTTGCTGGTATGACAGCATAGAACAGTTACACACACACACACACACACACACACACACACACACACACACACACACACACACACACACACTACCCTAAGACCTCACCTGACATGGTGTTTGTGTCCTTTGGTCTCCACAACGATGTCAACATCTGAGGTTCTGATAGGACGTCAGCAGTGACCTGGAGTTTGATGCACTAACCACTAACACTCCATGAACATCCACAAATTCCTCTGAATCTACGTCTCTTAACAAGGTTGATATTGTATGCTGAGAGAGGTCTCCTCTGAAGAGAGACAGAGGTTCTCAGAGTAGAGTTGTGAGAGGCACTTCCCCTTCCCCCACAGTCTCCTGAAATTGGTTTAAATCTCAGGGGTCATGAGACGAATTAAAGGAGGCGAAGGACTCGTTTGTGGCCCCAGTGAACAGACAGACAGGGAGGGATGGGTTGATGGAGGGAGGAAGGAAGGAGGGAGGAAGGGTACAGCCAGGTCTCTGTGGTAATCTCCACAGGACACATCCAGAAAACAGCTAATTCAATTGACTCTGATTTCATTGTACTATGTGTGATGATGGTGGTTGTGATCGGCAGGGCAGCTGGAGTGACGTGGTCGGGAGGCGGTACTCTATGCTGATGTGTCTGCTGCTGAGTGCTCTGGGCTACGGCCTGCTGGGGATGTCCACCAGCATCGCCCTGTTTCTCCTGGCTAGGATCCCTGTGGGTGAGTCAAACTGGGGGGGAGAGGGGGAGGTAGAAACAATTAGGTGAGTCAGGGAGGAGACTTCTTTCTTCAGAGGCTTTAGCCTCGAAAGACCTCTACCATATATCTGAGTCTGAATCGTTCAGGTATGTAAAAACAAAAAAATACTTAGATGTTTTATATGCACCCTGACTGTCAGTAAAAACATAATTGATCATTAACATTCTGTTAACACAAACATAAAAACAACTTCTCTGTCATGTGTCCGCTCCCTCTCGCTCTGTCCTCCAGGGCTGTTCAAGCACTCCCTGTCCATCTGCCGGGCCCTGCTGTCTGATCTGGTGTCTGAGGTGGAGCGCCCCCTAGTGATGGGACACTTCAACGTGGCCTCCAGCATGGGCTTCATCTTGGGACCCGTGGTGGGGGGCTACCTCACTGAACATGACGGAGGCTTCTACACCGCATCCTTCACCTGTGCCTCCATCTTCCTCCTCAACGCAGGTAGGTGGGGGTTCTCCTGCGCCTCCATCTTCCTCCTCAACGTAGGTAGGTGGGGTTTCTCCTGCGCCGCCACCTTCCTCCTCAACGCAGGTAGGTGGGGTTTCTCCTGCGCTGCCATCTTCCTCCTCAACACAGGTAGGTGGGGTTTCTCCTGCGCCGCCACCTTCCTCCTCAACGCAGGTAGGTGGGGTTTCTCCTGCGCTGCCATCTTCCTCCTCAACGCAGGTAGGTGGGGTTTCTCCTGCGCTGCCACCTTCCTCCTCAACGCAGGTAGGTGGGGTTTCTCCTGTGCCTCCATCTTCCTCCTCAACACAGGTAGGTGGGGTTTCTCCTGCGCCTCCACCTTCCTCCTCAACACAGGTAGGTGGGGTTTCTCCTGCGCCTCCACCTTCCTCCTCAACACAGGTAGGTGGGGTTTCTCCTGTGCCTCCATCTTCCTCCTCAACAGAGGTAGGTGGGGTTTCTCCTGCGCCTCCACCTTCCTCCTCAACACAGGTAGGTGGGGTTTCTCCTGTGCCTCCATCTTCCTCCTCAACGCAGGTAGGTGGGGTTTCTCCTGCGCCTCCATCTTCCTCCTCAACGCAGGTAGGTGGGGTTTCTCCTGCGCCACCACCTTCCTCCTCAACACAGGTAGGTGGGGTTTCTCCTGTGCCTCCATCTTCCTCCTCAACACAGGTAGGTGGGGTTTCTCCTGCGCCTCCACCTTCCTCCTCAACACAGGTAGGTGGGGTTTCTCCTGCGCCGCCACCTTCCTCCTCAACGCAGGTAGGTGGGGTTTCTCCTGCGCCTCCATCTTCCTCCTCAATAGAGGTAGGTGGGGTTTCTCCTGCGCCTCCATCTTCCTCCTCAACACAGGTAGGTGGGGTTTCTCCTGCGCTGCCACCTTCCTCCTCAACACAGGTAGGTGGGGTTTCTCCTGTGCCTCCATCTTCCTCCTCAACGCAGGTAGGTGGGGTTTCTCCTGCACCTCCATCTTCCTCCTCAACGCAGGTAGGTGGGGTTTCTCCTGCGCCTCCATCTTCCTCCTCAACACAGGTAGGTGGGGTTTCTCCTGCGCTGCCATCTTCCTCCTCAACGCAGGTAGGTGGGGTTTCTCCTGCGCCTCCATCTTCCTCCTCAACACAGGTAGGTGGGGTTTCTCCTGCGCCTCCACCTTCCTCCTCAACACAGGTAGGTGGGGTTTCTCCTGCGCCTCCATCTTCCTCCTCAACAAAGGTAGGTGGGGTTTCTCCTGCGCTGCCATCTTCCTCCTCAACGCAGGTAGGTGGGGTTTCTCCTGCGCCTCCATCTTCCTCCTCAACACAGGTAGGTGGGGTTTCTCCTGCGCCTCCACCTTCCTCCTCAACACAGGTAGATGGGGTTTCTCCTGCGCCTCCATCTTCCTCCTCAACACAGGTAGGTGGGGTTTCTCCTGTGCCTCCATCTTCTTCCTCAACGCAGGTAGGTGGGGTTTCTCCTGCGCCTCCACCTTCCTCCTCAACACAGGTAGGTGGGGTTTCTCCTGCGCTGCCATCTTCCTCCTCAACAGAGGTAGGTGGGGTTTCTCCTGTGCCTCCATCTTCCTCCTCAACACAGGTAGGTGGGGTTTCTCCTGCGCCTCCATCTTCCTCCTCAACGCAGGTAGGTGGGGTTTCTCCTGCGCCTCCATCTTCCTCCTCAACGCAGGTAGGTGGGGTTTCTCCTGCGCCTCCATCTTCCTCCTCAACACAGGTAGGTGGGGTTTCTCCTGCGCTGCCACCTTCCTCCTCAACACAGGTAGGTGGGGTTTCTCCTGCGCCTCCACCTTCCTCCTCAACACAGGTAGGTGGGGTTTCTCCTGTGCTGCCACCTTCCTCCTCAACACAGGTAGGTGGGGTTTCTCCTGCGCCTCCACCTTCCTCCTCAACACAGGTAGGTGGGGTTTCTCCTGCGCTGCCACCTTCCTCCTCAACACAGGTAGGTGGGGTTTCTCCTGCGCCTCCATCTTCCTCCTCAACACAGGTAGGTGGGGTTTCTCCTGCGCCTCCACCTTCCTCCTCAACACAGGTAGGTGGGGTTTCTCCTGCGCTGCCATCTTCCTCCTCAACAGAGGTAGGTGGGGTTTCTCCTGCGCCTCCATCTTCCTCCTCAACGCAGGTAGGTGGGGTTTCTCCTGCGCCTCCATCTTCCTCCTCAACACAGGTAGGTGGGGTTTCTCCTGCGCTGCCACCTTCCTCCTCAACACAGGTAGGTGGGGTTTCTCCTGCGCCTCCACCTTCCTCCTCAACACAGGTAGGTGGGGTTTCTCCTGCGCCTCCACCTTCCTCCTCAACACAGGTAGGTGGGGTTTCTCCTGCGCCTCCACCTTCCTCCTCAACACAGGTAGGTGGGGTTTCTCCTGCGCTGCCACCTTCCTCCTCAACACAGGTAGGTGGGGTTTCTCCTGCGCCTCCACCTTCCTCCTCAACACAGGTAGGTGGGGTTTCTCCTGCGCTGCCACCTTCCTCCTCAACACAGGTAGGTGGGGTTTCTCCTGCGCCCCCATCTTCCTCCTCAACGCAGGTAGGTGGGGGTTCTCCTGCGCCTCCATCTTCCTCCTCAACACAGGTAGGTGGGGTTTCTCCTGCGCCCCCATCTTCCTCCTCAACGCAGGTAGGTGGGGGTTCTCCTGCGCCTCCATCTTCCTCCTCAACACAGGTAGGTGGGGGTTCTCCTGCGCCTCCATCTTCCTCCTCAACACAGGTAGGTGGGGTTTCTCCTGCGCTGCCACCTTCATCCTCAACACAGGTAGCTGGGGGTGAGGATGAGGACAGGAGATGGGGGAGGGAGGGAGAGGCAAGGAGAGAGGGGAGGAGCAGGAGAGTAGGCAAAGGGTATGCAAGGCACTTATGTTGGTATTCCCAATTCTAACCAATTCTACATCACACCTTAACTCTTAGCCACTTTGTGGATGTGGAAGGATGGGATGTGTGCTGTCTAACCTTGTGTTTGTTGTGTTCCATCCAGGTCTAGTTTGGCTGCTTCCCTGGAGCGATGCACTAACCCCATGCACCGATGCTAACTCCAACAGCAGCGCTAGCAATGCCAGCTGCCACGACAACGACAACCACTTCACGTCAACACATCAAAACTGCTCCCAAGGCAACAGCGACAACCAAACGACAGCGCCGGCGGCAGCGGTCACGGGATCCGTGGCTCCAGAGAAGAACCAGAGGAGCTGGGGCTGGTATCTGGACTGGGGGGAGGTGTCCCTGCTCCCTTCTGCCTGGCGTCAGCTCTCTTCGGTGGGCTCCAAGATTAGCATTGTGGCCTCCTCAGACATGTGGGACCTGTTCCTGGTGCGTCTGCTCATGGCCATGGCCATAATGCTGTACTACAGTAACTTCTCCCTGGCCATGGAGGAGCGCTTCATGCTGAAGCCCAAAGCCACAGGTTATCTAATCAGCTACAGCTCTACCCTGGGGGCCCTAGCCGGGTTCTTGGTGGGACCCATCAATAAACTGTGTGGTAACAACATGTCGGCGCTGTTGCTACACTCTTCGGTCCTCACGTGTTGCCTGATCCTGCTCTACGCCGCAGCTCCCAGTGTCTGGCACGTGTTGTTAAGTTCCACTTTCATCGCCATCTCTACAACCATCGGACGCACCTGCATCACTGACCTGGTACTGCAGAAAGGGGGCGCTCACGCCAGCGGCACACTCATCGGGGCGGGGCAGTCAGTGACCGCGGTGGGGCGCGTGCTCGCACCCCTACTCTCGGGGCTGGCCCAGGAGTTTAGTCCCTGTGGGCCCCCGATTCTGGGGGTAGGGCTGGCGTTAGCGGGCATCGTCCTGCTGTTGGTCAGGGTGCCAAAATGGGATGAGAGGGGCAAGAGGAAAGAGGCATAACTCTGAGTCACTCACAGTGAGAGAGTGAATAAATGAGAGAGTGAATGAATGAGAGAGGGTCAAAACTACCACAGCACTGGAGACAGAACTGATGCAGAACTGTTGGGGTTTTTGTTGACGTGTCAGCTGGGGGTTGTTTCATTGTTTGTTTTTTTAGCCACAACTCCAGCTCTGTTGGTTGGGTCTCGATGTGATGACATCACAGCACCGATAGGACCCAGGTCATCATCAGCATCGCTCTTCCCCCCACTTCAGTCCCCCAAACAGACCGGGTCATCATCAGCATGGCTATTCCTCACTTCAGTCCCCCAAACAGACCGGGTCATCATCAGCATGGCTATTCCTCACTTCAGTCCCCCAAACAGACCGGGTCATCATCAGCATGGCTATTCCTCACTTCAGTCCCCCAAACAGACCGGGTCATCATCAGCATGGCTATTCCCCACTTCAGTCCCCCAAACAGACCGGGTCATCATCAGCATGGCTATTCCCCACTTCAGTCCCCCAAACAGACCGGGTCATCATCAGCATGGCTATTCCCCACTTCAGTCCCCCAAACAGACCGGTCATCATCAGCATGGCTATTCCCCACTTCAGTCCCCCAAACAGACAGGGTCATCATCAGCATGGCTATTCCTCACTTCAGTCCCCCAAACAGACTGGGTCATCATCAGCATGGCTATTCCCCACTTCAGTCCCCCAAACAGACCAGGTCATCATCAGCATGGCTATTCCTCACTTCAGTCCCCCAAACAGACCAGGTCATCATCAGCATGGCTATTCCCCACTTCAGTCCCCCAAACAGACCAGGTCATCATCAGCATGGCTATTCCTCACTTCAGTCCCCCAAACAGACCAGGTCATCATCAGCATGGCTATTCCCCACTTCAGTCCCCCAAACAGACCAGGTCATCATCAGCATGGCTATTCCCCACTTCAGTCCCCCAAACAGACCGGGTCATCATCAGCATGGCTATTCCCCACTTCAGTCCACCAAACAGACCAGGTCATCATCAGCATGGCTATTCCCCACTTCAGTCCCCCAAACAGACCAGGTCATCATCAGCATGGCTATTCCTCACTTCAGTCCACCAAACAGACAGGGTCATCATCAGCATGGCTATTCCTCACTTCAGTCCCCCAAACAGACAGGGTCATCATCAGCATGGCTATTCCCCACTTCAGTCCCCCAAACAGACCAGGTCATCATCAGCATGGCTATTCCTCACTTCAGTCCCCCAAACAGACCAGGTCATCATCAGCATGGCTATTCCCCACTTCAGTCCCCCAAACAGGGGAGAATGCAAAAAGTTCAGTGTTGCCAAGGCGACCGTGAACAAAGCCAGCAACCCTCTGTAAAAGGCATGGGAAGTTGTCCATGCTAAGTTAGCTTAGCGTAGGTCAACAGCATGCCAGTGGCTCATTAGGTTCTTATAACCTAGAAATATTCAAATGTTTATGTCTCTAGTGAGAGGCAATAATTCAATTAAAAACAACAACATATAAGTCTAATGTTACTCTAATGTAATCCTGCTCTTCCTTAATAACCACTACGGATAGTCCAGGAAAGTATTGGTACTGAGAATGCTAATTTCCCCCCCAAATGCTCTGTTTCTGACCTATCTTATGAGGGTGGACAGCAGGTGAAGGAGCTCCTCTTTCCTCTCTGGCGCCACATTCTATTTTCTCTCCCTTGTCACAGAAGTGTGCACTCCGTCACCCTCCCTTATAAGGGTTGAACATATTTGGATTGGTGTCAGTGATCTAGTACACACTGGGGAAACGGATCAAGAACCTTACCTGAGCTTGAGTACTGGTTGTCCACAGGCACATATCTAGGATTCATTTACCCTTCCTAAACCCTAACCACGTGTGGGGAAGTAAAACACATTTCCCAAGGATCTTAGGTCAGTGTCTGTGGGTAACATCATCGTACTTCCTTTAACCACTACGGTATCAGGGCCTTTTCAATGGAAATGTTTACTTTTATACAAATATATCATTTATTTTTAATTTTCAATCATTTATTTTCCCTTATTCTACATCGTCCATGTTGAGTTTAGTCTAATTCATAAATGTACTGTTCACTATTATTTATATATGAATGATCTTATTTTGAATGGAGTTGCCTTTACACTGATACAAATGCTACTGAATGTAATGAAGACACTTATTGTGCTGAATGATTCATATGAAGGAAGTAAAGATCATACCATTTGACAATCAAATAAATATATTCCTAAACAAGTGAATGTTTTGAATGTAAATGTCAGTTCCATAACTTCAGTTGAATTTTTTTTCAATTTGATGATGGATGACTGATAGTTTGAGATTTCTTTCTCCTACAAGGTGTTTTTAGAGTTCGTGACATCTCATAAATTCATAAATATGAGCATATGACTGGAGAGAATCCACTTGAACGCCCCTCCAACTAGTAATTACTAGTGTCAAACTCTTCTAACATCCCTGAGCTCCGACTTCTCCCACATGTTGAACTCTGACCTCACCTACTAAGGAAATGACCTCGATAGCGTTTTCAGCAGCTAATACAACACAACAAAAATACAATAAACCAAACCTATTTATTTATATATATATATTATTTAACACTATAACTTGATTACAAGCATGATAGCTGTACTTTTCAGTTATAGTTGTAGCAGCTTGTTTGCCATTAGCCAATCTGCTTTCTCAAAGAGTTCAATGCTCGTGAATGCACACAACCTGTTGCTCCCGGTTTACCAGTATTATTTTCAGAGTCTTTCATGAGTGCAGCATCAGACTTTAAACACTGATCCATCTCTGCAATACAGCAACTAGAACGACCATTTTGACAAGAAATAAGGTGTCATTTCAACATTATACATCAAGATTTTATTACTTAACTCAAGCAACACAGATAGTCAGAGCAGTGTTCATGAAGACCCTGTTAAGATATTACTGGTCTGAATATCAGACACAAGGAGAAACAAAAAAACAGAAAAGCTAGAAGATAAGAAGTGTCTTTCCTGAAAGTGTCTTCACTTGCATAGAGATATACCAATGTATTAAAATCTATTAAATAATGTAATTGAAATCTTGCAGGTAAATACAGGGGTGAAAGTAAATCAAATGTCTTCCTGGTATGGTACAAGCGTGTGTCCACATAAACATAATGTAGAACGACACATAGAATCTCTATTAATTTAATAGGATCTCTGTGGGTCTAATAGTGAAGATAAGTATTTTAGAATTGTTTTACTTGATATCTTATTTAGAGGGTTGTGTTGCAAGAGTCTTTGTTCTTCAGAGAGTGGTTGGTTGTAGACCAGTGGTTCCTAGGGACCCAAATTCAACCAGGTTGTCTCAGTCATGATCCAATATTGGCATGACAAATATTTGGGGGGCAAAATGCAATCTGGAAAACTATTTTTAATACTATATTGATAGTAAATGTACAAATTATATGACAAGGGAACAACAGTCCCACTTTTGTCATTGTCAATAATTCAATTTTGCATATATTCTTGATGAAGAATGTTATGCTCACTGGTTTTAAGATCACAAAAGCAACCAAATCTGCTAATAACTCAATATGGAACACTGTTTTAAAGAAAAATAGTTCAGTGGTTAAATTATTAAAAAATATAGGTTCATTATCATTTCTGCACACGTTCTACCTGGTTTTAGTTGTTTAAGTTCAGACTAGGGTATTTTTTCCTTTTCTTTTTGACACTGACCCATTAAAAAACTCCCAGTTGAGAATCACTGTAGAAAATCCAATTATCCATTCCCCCCTGGCTTGTAGGGCATTTTAATCTTGTGGTTTGACACTTCAAAGTTCTGAGATTCTGGAGTCGTTGTAGATTAGAACTCAAGACAGCCTATAGCAGTCCTCCTGCTACTTTCCTGACAGCTGATTAGTCCTCATGGGTTCTAGGGTTTCCGATTCTTCCACTGTGGCCTGAGCAGGGGTTTCTGCGTTCCGCTGTCGTCACGGTCACCAGGCTCTGCAGCCCAGGCTGGGGTCGGGGACAAGGGCTGCTGCTCCCCCTCTGGCCCGTTGTCACCGCTGCCATGGTGACCTGAGGAGCCATTATCAGGGCCGTTGGAGGGGTCGTGGTGACGGCGAGGGGCGGGTATCCGGGAATCACTGGAGGAGGAGTTTAGTCGGGACATGCCACGCCCCCAGGCACCTCTTCCTCCACTCCTCTCATCCACCAGGTCCACAACAGAGCTAGAGGGCACCTCTGTCAGTGTGTTCAGCCTGCGTAGGGGCAACATTGCTCGGGATGAGGAGCGACTGGGCTGGTTAAACCTGGAGCGCGCTGATGGGTAATCCATCTCCGACATGGTCTCATCATCATCATTACCTGAGTGAAAGATTGAGACATCAATTTAGTTTAGGATCCAAGCATTGATGTGCAAAGAGCCTAAATATTGTAGAGATTATAGAGTGACACACACACACACTTCATTTTGTGCATCACCTGTATGCCTCAGTCTCTGAGGAGGGAACTTTGAGTCCAGACTCTTCCCTGGAGGCAGAGAAAAGTACTTCTGGGATTTGGCCTCATTCTGAGAGAAAGAAAAAGGGAGGAGGTGAGAGGGGAATAAAGAGAGAGATAAGAGGTGTACACTTTGATCACAACAAAGGGTTTTCCTGTAACATATATTTTTTTATCGAATCATGAAATGCTGTGCATAGACTTGACCTGCATTACTAACATTACTACTAAAATATTTAGATTCATATCTATTCTAACATTACTACTAAAATATTTAGATTCATATCTATTCTAACATTACTACTAAAATATTTAGATTCATATCTATTCTAACATTACTACTAAAATATTTAGATTCATATCTATTCTAACATTACTACTAAAATATTCAGATTAATATCTATTCTAACATTACTACTAAAATATTTAGATTCATATCAAATCAAATCAAATCAAATGTATTTATATAGCCCTTCGTACATCAGCTGATATCTCAAAGTGCTGTACAGAAACCCAGCCTAAAACCCCAAACAGCAAGCAATGCAGGTGTAGAAGCACGGTGGCTAGGAAAAACTCCCTAGAAAGACCAAAACCTAGGAAGAAACCTAGAGAGGAACCAGGCTATGTGGGGTCTATTCTAACATTACCACTAAAAAATGTAGATTAATATCTATTCTAACATTACTACTAAAATATTTAGATTCATATCTATTCTAACATTACTACTAAAATATTTAGATTCATATCTATTCTAACATTACTACTAAAATATTTAGATTAATATCTATTCTAACATTACTACTAAAATATTTAGATTCATATCTATTCTAACATTACTACTAAATGATTTAGATTAATATATGTTCCTAACGTAGAGTAACAGTCAAACATGTGGACATACCTGCAGTACTCATTCAAAGGTTATTCTTTATTTTTACTATTTTCTACATTGTAGAATAATAGTGAAGACTTCAAAACTATGAAATAACACATATGTAATCATGTTGTATGAAAAAAGTTTTAAACTAATCAAAATATATTTTATATTTGAGATTCTTCAAGTAGCCACCCTTTGCCTTGATGACAGCTTGGCACATGCGGCAGGGTAGCCTAGTGGTTAGAGCGTTGGGCTAGTAACCGAAAGGTTGCAAGTTCATATCCCTTAGCTGAAAAGGTACAAATCTGTCATCCTGCCCCTGAACAGGCAGTTCCCCTGAACAGGCAGTTCAATGACGGCTGTTCCTAGGCCATCATTGAAAATAAGAATTTGTTCTTAATTGACTTGCCTAGTTAAATAAAGGTTAAATTAAATTCTCTCAACCAGCTTCATGAGGTAGCCACCTGGAATGCATTTCAATTAATGCCTTGTTAAAAGTTTATTTGTGCTTTCTATAATTCTTA
This sequence comes from Oncorhynchus nerka, assembly GCF_034236695.1. NCBI lineage: Eukaryota > Metazoa > Chordata > Actinopteri > Salmoniformes > Salmonidae > Oncorhynchus > Oncorhynchus nerka. Next base: position 72,072,116 of record NC_088398.1, on the reverse strand, counting down.
ATGCATTTGAGCAAATCAGTTGTGTTGTGAGAAGGTAGGGGTGGTATACAGAAGATGGCCCTATTTGGTAAAAGACCATGTCCATATTATGGCAAGAACAGCTCAAATAAGCAAAGAGAAACGACAGACCATCATTACTTTAAGACATGAAGGTCAGTCAATATGGAACATTTCAAGAACTTTGAACATTTCTTCAAGTTCAGTCGCAAAAACCATCCTGCGATATGATGAAACTGGCTCTCATGAGGACCTCCACAGGAAAGGAAGACCCAGAGTTACCTCTGCTGCAGAGGATAAGTTTATTAGAGTTACCAGCCTCAGAAATTGCATCCCACAGAGTTCAAGTAACAGACATATCTCAACATCAACTGTTCAGAGGAGACTGTGTGAATCAGGCCTTCGTGGTCGAATTGCTGCAAAGAAACCCCTACTAAAGGACACCAATAAGAAGAAGAGACTTGCTTGGGCCAAAAAACACGAGCAATGGACATTAGACCGGTGGAAATTTGTCCTTTGGTCTGATGAGTCCAAATTTGAGATTTTCGGTTCCAACCGCCGTGTTTTGTGAGACGCAGAGTAGGTGAACGGATGATCTCCACATGTGTGGTTCCCACCATGAAGCATGGAGGAAGAGGTGTGATGGTGTGGGGTTGAGTTGCTGGTGACACTGTCTGTGATTTATTTACAATTCAAGGCACACTTAACCAGCATGGCTACCACAGCATTCTGCAGCGATACGCCATCCCATCTGGTTTGAGCTTAGTGGGACTATCGTTTGTTTTTCAACAGGACAATGACCCAACACACCTCCAAGCTGTATAAGGGCTATTTGACCAAGAAGGAGAGTGATGGAGTGATGCATCAGATGACCTGGCCTCCACAATCACCTGACTTCAACCCAATCGAGATGGTTTTGGATGAGTTGAACCGCAGAGTGAAGGAAAAGCAGCCAACAAGTGCTGAGAATATGTGGGGACTCCTTCAAGACTGTTGGAAAAGCATTCCAGCTGAATATGGTTGAGAGAATGCCAAGAGTATGCAAAGCTATCATCAAGGCAAAGGGTGGCTACTTTGAAGAATCTCAAATCTCAAATATATTTAGATTTGTTTAACACTTTTTTGGTTACTACATGATTCCATATGTGTTATTTCGTAGTTTGTATGTTTTCACTATTATTCTACAATGTATAAAATAGTAAAAAATAAAGTAAAACCCTTGAATGAGTAGGTGCGCCCAAACTTTGGACTGGTACTGTAAGTCCGTGTGTTCTGTACCGGTCCTTTGAAGCTGCCGGGTCGGAGGCTGCGTCGGATGCTGGTGTGCCGTCGGATCAGGATCTCTTTTGTCCGGCTGTCGTTGGGCAGGGAGTGCTTGGTGGTGTACGCCGTGGTCTGGAAAAACACACAGAGAAACATACCATACATAAGACACACCCACCTTCTGATAACACGCACTATAACACACAACACATGACATAAAACACACACCGCATAGAAAATCGGATAAAATGCCATAGTGTAGCAGAGGCCAATATATTGCAGGAAACACCCCCAATTTAACATGAGGTTTCTACATACAGTAGCTCTATCTGTACCACCCTGCTTTAATCTCCTAACGACACACACACTAATGACACACACACACTAATGACACACACACACTAATGACACACACACACTAATGACACACACACTAATGACAAACACACACTAATGACACACACACTAATGACACACACACACACACACTAATGACACACACACTAACGACACACACACTAATGACAAACACACTAATGACACACACACTAATGACACACACACTAACGACACACACACTAATGACACACACACACTAATGACACACACACTAATGACACACACACACTAATGGCACACACACACTAATGACACACACACACACTAATGACACACACACACACACTAATGACATAGACACACTAATGACACAGACACACACACTAATGACACACACACACACACTAATGACACACACACACTAATGACACACACACTTGCACCTGTATTCTCTTAATAACACAATGACACAGCAGTCCTTACAGAGAGACTGCTGCTATAGCCTACACTACTGATTACACAACAAGAGTGGATTTTACACACCCCAGCTTTTATGTTTTACCACAATACCCTCTTTCTGTGGCTCTGGGCAGTCACCCAAACGTAGCTGGCCACACCCTGAACTGTCTGAACCATGATGCTTATCTAAATGATACCTGGCTCTGTTTGTGTCTAACGAGCTGCCGTACCTCCCTCTCTCCTGGAAAACACTCATCACTACAGAGACACGCCCAATGCCCTTAATAAACCCATTGCCCCTAATCCAATATACTTCTGTAGATCTGAGAGGATTGGATAGGTATAAGCATCCCTAGGTTATTTGTGTAATGGGTAGATCTAGTACACGGGGTTGGTGATCAACAGACACTCTAACCGGGGCGGCAGGTAGCCTAGTGGTAAGAGCGTTGGACTAGTAACCGAAATGTTGCAAGACCAAATCCCCGAGCTGACAAGGTAAAACATCTGTTGTTCTGCCCCTGAACAGGCAGTTAACCCACTGTTCCTAGGCCATCATTGAAAATAGGAATTTGTTCTTAACTGACTTGCGTAGTTATTAAATAAAGGTAAAATATTTTTTGTTTAAATGATGGCCGCATGGTGGGACAAGGAGCTGTCAAACCTGTTTTGGGGCTTAGGAGAGTGGAAGTCAAACGGTTCCAATAGAAAGGCAACACATCACATGATCTAATGTCGAAACCAATGATACAATGAGATCTGTGACAGTAACAGGTGTGTTTGTGTTTGTGTTGTGGGGGGGGGGGGGGGGGCTGTGAAGGAGTGGGTAGGTAATAAGATAAGGTCACAGAGAGAATCCCATCACATGATAACACAAACACACTCCCTGTGGCTCGTTTTCAAAAGGTGAGGTCACTTATGGAAATGTACTGCCGACCACAGGCATTATGCAAAACAGCACGTGAGGTACAGCACACACAGGTATGGAAGAACACACTTTCATGTAACAAACAGGGCTCTGCGTAAGGTAAACCTTGTTAAGGAATCGACTCACCCGTTGTCTGATCTTGTACATGTTCTTGGACAGAATGTCATGCATGTTCATCAGGTCTGCAGCCACAAACTTCCTCTTGGGTTTACCAGAGCCCTTCTTCTCCTCGCTAGAGGAACAAACGCAGAAATAACAGAATGTTTAAAAACGGTATCATTTTTGTAAATGATATCAGAAATAGGACTGGTGGAGTTACACATGCAGCTAACAAAAATACATGGAAGTGTCTGCTCTACCCAAAATTACAACCAACTGATTGCAGCATTACCGCAAAACTGGAAGAGGCAAGTAGAAGGGGGAGAAAGTAAGGAACTAGTTTGTTGGCCCTGCATTAAGGACCGAAATTGATTAAAGAAGATTTTGATAAGTAAAAAAGTATACCAGTTTCATTTAAGGACCAAAAAATGTACAACTGTGACATATAGATGGCAAAATAATAATCTCTCAAAAGAGATTATTGATGTACAGATTCCATGGCAACATGGTGTATGAACTGATACACAAATACAACCATGCCAGCTCTGCAAGAGACAGGATCATCAGATCACTTGTTTTGGTACTGTCCATGTGTAGCTTATTTTTGGTCGCAGGTTCAGGAATGGCTGAAGAATTGGACCATTTATTCGGAGCTAACAGTGGAAATAGCACTGCTGGGTGGTTTGAAAAGCCATAGTCAATCGATCAATAATATAATAACACTCTTAGTAAAAATGTTCATTTTTAATGTACAACCTGTAGAAACTATGAGAATAGAAAGGTTCAGAACTTTTGTGAAACATCACAGCACAGTTGAAAAATAGATGGCGAATAGAAATCAAAACTGGATGGTTTTCAGAGATGGATGGGAGGGGTTGAGTGGAGCACAAGGGTGGGACTAAAAATAACAAGACAACTAATATAAAATATACTGTGTTCATAAAATGTATATACAGTGCATTCAGAAAGTATTCACACACAGCAAAACTGAGCAATCGGTGGAGAAGTTTGCCAAAATGCACCTAAAGGACTCTCAGACAATGAGAAGCAAGATTCTCTGGTCTGATGAAACCAAGATTGAACTCGTTGGCCTGAATGCCAAGCGTCACGTCTGGAGGAAACCTCCAGACCAGCATCATCCTGTGGGGATGTTTTTCAGCAGCAGGGACTGGGAGACTAGTCAGGATCGAGGGAAAGATTAACGGAACAAAGTACAGAGTGATCCTTGATAAAAACCTGCTCCAGAGCGCTCAGGACCTCGACTGGGGACGAAGGTTCACCTTCCAACAGGACAACGACCCTAAGCACACAGCCAAGACAACGCAGGAGAGGCTTCAGGACAAGTCTCTGAATGTCCTTGAGTTGCCCAGCCAGAGCCCGGACTTGAACCCAAACATCTTTGTGCCCAACGCTCCACATCCAACCTGACGGAGGTTGAGAGGATCTGCAGAGAAGAATGGGAGAAACTCCCCAAATACAGGTGTGCCAAGCTTGTAGTGTCATACCTAAGAAGACTCGAGGCCTTTACTGAGTAAAGGGTCTGAAATCTTATGTAAATGTAATATTTCATTCTTTTTTTTGCAAACATTTTTCAAAAGCGGCTTTTGCTTTGTCATTATGGGGTATTGTGTGTAGATTGATGAGGGGGAAAAAAAAACATTTAAAATGTTAATTTAATTCATTTTAGAACAAGGCTGTAACATAACAAAAAGTCAAAAAATTCAAGGGGTCTGAATACTTTCCCGAATGCAATGTATATATTTGATATACCGTATAAATATTTACACCAAAAAATATTTGGGGAATTGGAAATGATGCAGACAATTAAACTGATGGAAGCCACAATCTATCTGCAATATTAAAGCGGATCTATCCCCTAAAAAAAGAAAGAAATTACAGAATGCTTAGGTATTACCCATTATAATCTGGGTGGTTCGAGGCCTGATTGCTCATTGGCTGACAGCCGTGGTATACCATGGGTATGACACATTACTTATTTTTACTGCTCTCATTAAGTTTGTAACCAGATTATAATTGCAATAATGCACCTCAGGGATTTGGTGTATATGGCTGAGGGCTTTATCCAGGCACTCTTAGTTGCATTGTGCTTAAGAACAGTCATTAGACTTGGTATATTGACCATATACCACACCCTTCTGGACTTATTGCTTAAATACCCATCTGACCAGTTGAGGTTAAAAGGGTCATGTGTGAGGGATGATGGGTGGATAAGATGTAAAGAAGTGTATGAGAGACAGCAAGGGGGACAGAGAGAGTTACAGAGAGAGACACAAGGCCACAGTGTGTGTGTCCTTAGTGCACAAAGACAGAGAGAGAGAGAGAGAGAGAGAGAGAGAGAGAGAGAGAGCAAGAGCTAGAGGGAGAGAGAGGATAAACGTACTGTAGAGAGACAATGGAGGAACCAGCGTTGATGTCCCCGGACACTGTGTCCAGTATCTCCATTGCGTTCTGCAGCTCCAGCTTCTTATACAGAGCCACAATGCTAGACTCTGCCCGGTTATCCCTGATCAGGATCTTACGCAGGATCCGGTTATTAAACTTCAGAAACCTGACATAGGGGTTGGAGAGACGGTTATTATACTTCATAAACCTGACAAAGAGGGCAGATACTAAACATTATCACAGACACTCACAGACAGAAGCATTTCATAATACCCATGGAAGCAATATTAAAATGATACCTTGGTGTTCACATAGAGTTATAGAAACTGGATAGATGTAAGCTCCTCCCAAAGCCCTCCAAAAGGCTAAGTGGCTTATGTTCATGGAAACAAAAGAAGAGAGGGAATAGAGCTGTGCTTTGCTTCATGGGATGAAGACAAGTTCTGACTAGCAGAGTTGACCTAAGATGACTTAAAAAGGACTCCAGACGAACTCGTTCTGGTGTAGAGAGGGGGGTAGTGAGGATATGGGTCATAGAGGGGGTGGGGGTGTATTGTTACAGTGGAAGGACTGTACATTTCTTTGGGGCATAGTGGGAAGTAGAAGCCACTCATGAGGATGTTGCAGCTCAAAGGAACACAACACTGAATTCTGGCTTTCACAGCCAGAACAATGGCAACAACAAAACAAAGGCGGCAGACAGGAAAATCTAGAACGCAAGTTGATCTACAGAAAAACTTTAATCTCACCATCAGTTCACTAGGGAAACAGGTAGGGACTGAGCTATCAAATGCAATGTTAAAAGGAAAGTAAATATACAACTGGTGACATTTGATTAATATGAAGCAGCAGAAGTCACTTCCTCCATGTCATCTTTACTGCTCGTTAAACACAGGTTACGTGAAGGCAAATGATGCCCCTAAGGAAGTCACTTTCAAGTAAGTAGACAGCAGATGGATGAAAGGAGATGAGGAAGACACATAATAAAAAGAAAAACACATACAGTACCAGTCAAAAGTTTCAAGGGTTTTTCTTTATTTTTACTATTTTCTACATTGTAGAATCATAGTGAAGATATCAAAACTATGAAATAACACATATGGAATCATGTGGTAACCAAAAAAGTGTGTGTCCAAACTTTTGGCTCGTACTGTATATAACAGTTTTTCACCTTGTCGGCCCGTGTATTCGACCTGCCGCCCTAAACTATGCTACCCTGGGAGTAAATGGACAGGAAGTCACAGGACAGGAAGTGATGAAACAGGAAAAGGAAGCTCTTACTTGTCCTTCCAGTAGTAGTGGCTCCACTGGCCACAGAGGTCCTCTACCCCAGCGATGGTGTGCTCTATGAGCTGAGGGATGAAAGGGGTTACAGGTGGCTACACACACAGTGAGCCAGAACATAGCGCTACACTGCAGACCTGAACTGTGTACTGTACAGTAAAAACAACAAGCCACTGACAAGAAAAACAAACAAACGCTAGTTATTGACCTACCCTGGAGTGGATCTCTACGTTTATGGTCTCCAGGTTGCGGTTGGTTCTGCGGACGTTGATGAACTCGATCAGGGGCCGTATGCTGATTCCCTGAGCAGGAGATGAATGGTTCTGATCAGGTAGATAGTACTAAACCAGGCGTCTAGATGCCTTTTGGATGACTTGTCTCCTACCTGGATGAAGACTGTGAACATGATCATACAGATGGTGGTGGTGACAAAGAGTTTCTTGCGGCCGATGCTGTCTGGCAGGGTGAAGACCAGGGCAAAGGAGATTGCCCCTCGCAGGCCACCATAACCTAGAATAAACTGGTCCTTGAAGTTGAAGGGGATGGTTCGGAAAGGGTTAATGATCTGGGTCAGCACCAGGACACCTGGGAGGAGTAGAGGTAAAGGGCGAAAGGTTAAAGGTGAGAATCAGGATCTTTCACTCCATATTCAAACTGATAAGCCTGAGTAAGGCATTGCACAGATTGGCTCATCTTTGTAAGTTAACTCACAACACACTTTGCCACACACACACACACACCCTCTCCCCCTCGTACCCAGGCCTCTCCACACTAAGGCCAACAGTAGCGTGAACATGATGTAGCCCCAGTTCCACTCGTGTTCTGTTGTTATGGTGACCACACCCAGGAAGAAGAAGATGAGGGTTTCTGAGATGGTGCCCAACATCTTGACCACATGGCGGATAGTGGTGCAGGACCGCTGGGAGACATTCTCCTCCACATAGTACTTCATGGTCAGGGCACAGGTCACAATGCTGTGGACAGACAACACAGAGTCGTCAGTGCTGTGTGTGTTTTACTGTATGCATGTGTGTTTTCATGCGTGTATACATGTGTGTGTGTGTGTGTGTGTGTGTGTGTGTGTGTGTGTGTGTGTGTGTGTGTGTGTGTGTGTGTGTGTGTGTGTGTGTGTGTGTGTGTGTGTGTGTGTGTGTAGGCCCAATGTGCATGCTCATTCGTCCACTCACGCCATAATACTGGAGATGGAGAACAGCTCTGCTACCAGGTAGGCCAGATAGCTGTACATGAAGATAAAGAGGGGTTCTATCTCCCTGACGTTAGAGGTGAAACGTGTGGTGAAGGAGGCTACGAAGCCAAAGATGACACCAAAGCCCATACCCCCCAGGCCCACCACGAAGAACCTAGCCACGCCCAGAAATACATCGACCGGCTCCACCACTGGCATATCTGCTACGAAGGTAAACATGTTGTACAGCACCTGCAGAGAGAGACATAGAGAGAGACATAAATATATATAGAGAGAGAGACATAGAGAGAGACAGAAACATAGTGAGAGAGAGAGAGAGAGAGAGAGAGAGAGAGAGAGAGAGAGAGAGAGAGAGAGGGACCCACACAAAGAGAGGGGGAAATGGAAGTTAGACATTGCAGAACATAATTACATGTGCTCACAATCACACACACATGGAGAGAGAGATGGAGAGGAAGAGTCAGTCAGACAGACAGAGGTCTGACCCATGCCTGAGGTCATAGGTCAGACACAAGGGTCAAAAACTCCAATGACTTTATTGTCCTGATAAAGTTGTGTGTTTGAACTGCTGTGTTTACTGTGTGATATTTACACAGCACCTAGCATGGCTCGTGAACAAAAGAACACAGTGGCAAGAAAGAGCCTTCAATTGTTTTTGTGACTGTTCCAACTTCAATATTAATGATAAAGGAAACCTGGGTGGAACTTCACCCTACCGTTCATAAATAGGAAATCATCATACAGAGCCTTTGGAAAGTATTCAGACCCCTTGACTTTTTCCACATTTTGTTAAGTTACAGGCTTATTCTAAAATGTATTAAATCTTTATTTCCCCCCTCATCAATCTACACACAACACCCCATAATGACAAAGGTTTTTATGCATTTATAAAAAAATATATATAAAAAATTGCCCCAGTCTGAGGTCCTGAATGCTCTGACAGAAGGTTTTCATCAAGGATCTCCCTGTACTTTGCTCCGTTCATCTTTGTCTCGATCCTGACTAGTCTCCCAGTCCCTGCCGCTGAAAAACATTACCACAGCATGATGCTGCCACCACCATGCCTCACCGTAGGGATGGTGCCAGGTTTCCTCCAGATGTGACGCTTGGCATTCAGGCCAACAAGTTCAATCTTGGTTTCATCAGACCAGATAATCTTGTTTCTCATGTTCTGACAGTCTTTAGGTGCCTTTTGGCAAACTCCAAGCGGGCTGTCATGTGCCTTTTACTGAGGAGTGGCTTAAGTGTGAACATTCTACATAAAGGCCTGATTGGTGGAGTGCTGCAGAGATGGTTGTCCTTTTGGAAGGTTCTCCCATCTCCACGGAGGAACTTTGGAGCTCTGTCAGAGTGACCATCGAGTTCTTGGTCACCCCCCTGACCAAGGCCCTTCTCCCCTGATTGCTCAGTTTGGCTGGGCGGCCAGCTCTAGGAAGAGTCTTGGTGGTTCCAAACTTCCTCCATTTAAGAATGATGGAGGCCATTGTGTTCCTGGGGACCTTCAATGCTGAAGAAATGTTTTTGGTACCCTGCCCCACATCTGTGCCTCGACACAATCCTGTCTCGGAGCTCAATTCCCTTGACCTCATGGCTTGGTTTTTGCTCTGACATGCACTGTCAACTGTGGGACCATATATAGACAGATGTGTGCCTTTCATAATAATGTCCAATCAATTGAATTTACCACAGGTGGAATCAAGTTGTAGAAACATCTCAAGGATGATCAATGTAAACAGGATGCACCTCAGATCAAAGGGTCTGAATATTTATGTAAATAACTTATTTCTGTTTTTTATTTTTAATACATTTGCAAACATTTCTAAAAACATGTTTTCGCTTTGTTATTGTAGAGTATTGTGTATAGATTGCTGAGGAAAATGTTTCATTTAATTCATTTTAGAATAAGGCTGTAACGTAACAGACAAAATGTGGAAAAAGTCAAGCGGTCTGAATACTTTCCAAAGGAACCGTATATTATATACAACATGTAAAGTGTTGGTCCCATGTTTCATGAGCTGAAATAAAAGATCACAGAAATGTTCCTTACGCACAAAAAGCTTGTTTGTCTCAAATTTTGTGCACAAATGTGTTTACATCCCTGTTATTAGTAAGCATTTCTACTTTGCCAAGATAATCCATCCACCTGACAGGTGTGGCATATCAATAAGCTGATTAAAGAACATTATCATTACACAGGTGCACCTTGTGCTGGGAACAATAAAAGGCCATTCTAAAATGTTTTTTCACACAACACAATACCACAGATGTTTTGAGGGAGCATGCAATTAGCATGCTGACTGCAGGAAAGTCAACCAGAGCTGTTGCCAGAGAATTGAATGTTCATTTATCTTCTATAAGCTGCCTCCAACGTAATTTTAGAGAATTTGGCAGTATATCCAACCGGCCTCACAACCGCAGACCACGTGTAACCACGCCAGCCCAGGAACTCCACATCCGGCTTCTTCACCTGCGGGATCGTCTGAGACCAGCCACCTGGACAGCTGATGAAAATGTAGGTTTGCACAATCAAGGAATTTATGCACAGGTTGTCAGAAACCGTTTAGGGGAAGCTCAACTGCGTGTTCGTTATCCTCACCAGGGTCTTGACCTGACTGCAGTTCGGCATTGTAACCAACTTCAGTGGGCAAATGCTCACCTTCAATGTCCATTGAAGGAGAAGTGGAAGTCCATTGAAGCTGGAGAAGTGTGCTCTTCACGGATGAATCCCAGTTTCAAGTATACTGGGCAGATGGCAGACAGAGTGTACGGCGTCGTGTTGGCGAACAATTTGCTGAAGTCAATGTTGTGAACAGAGTACCTCATGGTGGCGGTGGGGTTATACTGTAGTATGGGCAAAGCATCAGCTATGGACAACGAACACAACTGCATTTTATGGATGGCAATTTAAATGCACAGAGAGACCGTGATGAGATCTTGAGGCCCATTGTTGTTCCATTCATCTGTCACCATCACCTCATGTTTCAGCATGATAATGCACAGACCCATGTCACAAGGATCTGTACACAATTCCTGGAAGCTGAAAATTTTCCAGTTCTTCCATGGCCTGCATACTCACCAGATATGTCACCCATTGAGCATGTTTGGGATGCTCTGGATCGACGTGCATGACAGCGTGTTCCAGTTCCAGTTCCAGCCAATATCCAGCAAATTCGCACAGCCATCGAAGAGAATGTGGGACAACATTCCACAGGTCACGATCAACAGCTTGATCAACTTTATGTGAAGGAGATGTGTCGCGCTGCATGAGGCAAATGGTGTTCACACCTAGATACCGACTGGTTTTCGTTTGTATTCTTGTTCAGTGTACTTCAGAATCCTTCATTTCTGAGAGTTGATAGACGTTAGACCTATTGATCAGTACGGTGTTTATAGATGTTAGACCCGTTGATCAGTACGGTGTTTATAGATGTTAGACCTGTTGATCAGTACGGTGTTTATAGACGTTAGACCCGTTGATCAGTACGGTGTTTATAGACATTAGACCTGTTGATCAGTACGGTGTTTATAGATGTTAGACCTGTTGATCAGTACGGTGTTTATAGATGTTAGACCCGTTGATCAGTACGGTGTTTATAGATGTTAGACCTGTTGATCAGTACGGTGTTTATAGATGTTAGACCCGTTGATCAGTACGGTGTTTATAGATGTTAGACCCGTTGATCAGTACAGTGTTTATAGACATTAGACCTGTTGATCAGTACGGTGTTTATAGACGTTAGACCCGTTGATCAGTACGGTGTTTATAGACATTAGACCTGTTGATCAGTACGGTGTTTATAGATGTTAGACCCGTTGATCAGTACGGTGTTTATAGACATTAGACCTGTTGATCAGTACGGTGTTTATAGATGTTAGACCTGTTGATCAGTACGGTGTTGATAGATGTTAGACCTGTTGATCAGTACAGTGTTGATAGATGTTAGACCTGTTGATCAGTACGGTGTTTATAGACATTAGACCTGTTGATCAGTACGGTGTTTATAGATGTTAGACCTGTTGATCAGTACGGTGTTGATAGATGTTAGACCTGTTGATCAGTACGGTGTTTATAGACATTAGACCTGTTGATCAGTACAGTGTTTATAGATGTTAGACCTGTTGATCAGTACGGTGTTTATAGATGTTAGACCTGTTGATCAGTACGGTGTTGATAGATGTTAGACCTGTTGATCAGTACGGTGTTGATAGATGTTAGACCTGTTGATCAGTACGGTGCTTATAGATGTTAGACCCGTTGATCAGTACGGTGTTTATCGATGCTAGACCCGTTGATCCTGTAATGCCATCCTGCTTTGACCCGAATTGTGTAGACTTGCCCCCAGGACACTGAAGTTAGAATTAGCTGATCCTAGACCTGTACCCCTGGTACAGTTCTGTGTTTGTACTGAGAATGTGACAGACAGGGGAACGGATGGAGCTTTCTAAGCTCATTTGTTTATCAGCTTTCTGTTGATGTTTCTGACTGTGTTAGTTCCTTATTGAATGGTATGTTTGCAGATGTGTCTGGAATTCAAGACACATATTCCAGGACTGACAGATGAATGTATGCATACACTCATTGATGTCAGGATTTGGCCAGGGTTGTTCCGGTTTTTGGTCACTAGATGCCCCCATTGTGCCTTTTGACCTTTTGTTTTCCCTTGATCCCCATTATTATTTGCACCTGTGCCTCGTTTCCCCTGATTGTATTTAAACCCTTTGTTTTCCTCAGTCCTTTGCTCTGTGTTTGTATGTTAGCACCCAGCCCTAGTATTCTGTTAACTCTTGTTGATCCCGGTGGACGCTCTTGTGGAGTTCTGTTTTTTGTTCTTGTTTATTTATTTTTGAGTATCTTTTGAGGCTTTTTGTGCTATACCTACCACCTTGTGGATTTACCTTTTTTGTCTTGGAGGATTACCTTTGTTCTTGTGGAATTCCTTTTGAGGTTGTGGAGTTACATGTGTTCCTGAAGGACTTCACTTTTTACTACATTAAATACACCGTCTCAAGTACTGCTGTGTCTGCCTCATCATCTGGGTTCTGCCGACTATTCGTGGCTCAGTTGGTTAAGTGACTGTTTCTCACTCCGGAGACCCGGGTTCGTAACCGGGTCCTGACAGAAACACAGAGACAAAAATGAACCCAGAGGCAGCCAGTTCCCAGGACCTTGTTGCCATGCTGTCCCACCACCAGGAGACTGTCCAACGCCACGAAGCCGCCCTGGTTCAGCAAGAGGCCTTAATGGCTAGACATTCTCATCTTCTGTCGGAGATGCTGACTTCCATAAAGCAGATATCTGATCGACTTACCTCGGCAACAGTTCCCGTCCCAGTACCTCAGATTCACGTACCCATGGCAGTTAACCCTCTGGCTGAACCTCGCCTTCCACCTCCCCAACGGTTCTCAGGTGATCCAAGTGCTTGTAAAGGGTTTCTCACCCAATGTTCTCTCTCCTTCGAGCTGCAACCCTCGTCGTTCCCCACCGACCGGTCTAAGATCGCATATATCATCACCCTGCTGTCGGAAAAAGCCCTGGCCTGGGCTACTGCTGTGTGGGATGCCCATAGTTCCTGCTGTGCCAGCTACTCTGCCTTTGCTGAGGAATTCAAACGAGTGTTTCAAGGCCCAAGCAGTGGTCCTGACTCAGCCAAACAGCTCCTGACTCTCCACCAAGGTCGGGCGCAGCGTGACGGACTATGCCATCCAGTTCCGCACGGTGGCAGCAGCGAGTGGTTGGAACAACGAGGCGCTCACTGTGTGCTTTCTGAAAGGCCTTTCCGACACTATCCAAGATGAACTGGCCACTCGGGAACCACCGGACAATCTCGAGTCCCTGATCAAGTTGGCCTCACGCATTGACCAGCGTCTGAGAGAGAGAGAACTCAACCGTAGACCTCTAGCCCCTATCAGTCCCAGCTCCGAGTCCCCACCTTTATCCTCGCTGGCTCCACCGGAACCCATGCAGATTGGACGCATCTCCCAGGCTGAGAGAGACCGCCGGATGAGGGAGCGACGCTGTCTATATTGCGGCAAACCGGGCCATTTCCGTTCCACGTGTCCCGGGCTCCAGGGAAACGCTCTGTCCCGTACAGACCGGGGGAACTGTAACGGGAAACATAACCTCCTCCCATCCGTCCAACTCCCGTCTGCTCATTCCAGTCACCCTTTCCTGGGACAACCACAAGCTTCACCTTCAAGCCTTGGTAGACTCTGGAGCCGCAGGTAACTTCATGGATGGTGTCTGGGCGAAGGAGAATGGCGTTCCCTTTGAACCTCTAAGTGACCCCATGAGGGTTACTACATTGGATGGAAGCCCTTTGGGATCTGGACTTGTCACTCATGTCACTACCTCCTTGCGACTTTCAGTTTCACAACACAAGGAATTGATGAACTTTCATTTGATCTCCTGTTCCGAGTTCCCTCTCGTCCTTGGATACCCCTGGCTTCACAGCCATAACCCTCACATCGACTGGTCTGTGGGCACTATCAAGCAGTGGGGTCCTACGTGCCAAGCTACATGTATTTTCCCGAATTCCCCGAGTTCTACTCCCGAGTCTTTAGAATCCATCAACCTGACCCGAGTTCCCAAGTGTTACCATGACCTCAAACTGGTATTTAGCAAACAGAGGGCCACCATGCTACCACCCCATAGACCTTATGATTGCCCCATCGAACTGTTTCCGGGCACTTGCCCCCCAGGGTCGGATCTTTTCCCTATCTCCACCCGAACGAGCTGCTATGGATACCTACATCAAGGACGCTCTGGAAGCAGGCCTCATGCGTCCATCCACCTCCCCGGCGGGAGCAGGGTTTTTCTTTGTGGCCAAGAAAGACGGTGGATTACGTCCTTGCATCGACTACCGGGGACTCAATGCCATAACCGTCCGTAACCGTTACCCGCTACCCCTTATGGCCACAGCCTTCGAGCTGCTCCAGGAAGCAGTTGTTTTCACTAAGCTTGACCTGCGGAACGCATACCATCTTGTGCGGATCAGACCTGGTGACGAGTGGAAGACCGCGTTCAACACGCCTACTGGTCACTATGAATACTTGGTGATGCCCTTCGGCCTGACCAACGCCCCAGCGGTGTTCCAAGCGCTCATAAACGATGTGCTTAGGGATATGCTTAACATATTTGTGTTTGTTTACTTGGATGACATCCTCATCTTTTCGAGCTCTCTTCAAGAACACACAAAGCATGTCAGACAAGTACTCAAACGCCTCCTAGACAGCCATCTGTACGTTAAGCCGGAAAAATGTGAATTCCATTCATCCCGAGTACAATTCCTGGGATTTGTAGTGGAACCCGGTCGAGTCCAAATGGACCCCAGGAAGGTAGGGGGCGGTAGCGGATTGGCCCACCCCAAATCCGTTAAGGAAGTTCAGCGTTTCCTGGGCTTCACAAACTTTTACCGCAAGTTCATCAAGAACTTCAGCTTGGTGGCAGCCCCTCTCTCAGCTTTAACCAAGGGTGGCAATGCAAGGTTTTTGTGGGGAAGAGAAGCTGACGGCCTTCCCAGGACTCAAGCAGCGCGTCCTCTCTGCTCCCATCCTGATACTACCGACTACGGATGAACCGTTTGTGGTGGAGGTAGACGCCTCAGAGGTTGGTGTTGGAGCTGTCCTGTCTCAGAGGGGTGAAGACAAGAAGCTTCATCCGTGCGCTTTCTTCTCACACCGGCTTACCCCGGCTGAGAGGAACTACGATGTGGGGGATCGTGAACTCCTAGCGGTTAAGATGGCATTGAAGGAATGGAGACACTGGCTCGAGGGGGCTTCTCACCCGTTTCAAGTGCTTACGGACCACAAAAATCTGGAGTATATCCAGCAGGCGAAGCGGTTGAACTCTAGACAAGCTAGATGGTCTCTTTTCTTCAATCGATTCCAGTTTATCCTCACCTATCGGCCCGGGTCGAAGAATCTCAAACCGGATGCCCTGTCCCGAGTCTACGCTCCTGCCATTCGAGATGACACGGACATGCCTGTCCTTCCTGCTGCTAAGATCGTGGCTCCGATTTCGTGGCAAGTTGAGGATACCGTGAGACGAGCTCAAGCTATCGAACTGGACCCGAAAGGGGTCCTGCCAATCGGTTGTTTGTCCCCAAGGCAGTGAGGACTCAGGTCCTTCTGTGGGGGCACTCCTCTCGCCTCACCTGTCACCCGGGCGTAGGTCGCACCTTGGAGTTCATCCAGCGTAAGTTCTGGTGGCCTACCATAAGAGAAGACGTTGCCTCTTTCGTCAATGCCTGCCCCGTGTGCTGCCAGGGCAAATCTTCTCACCTCCGCCCTCAAGGACTCCTTCACCCTTTACCTATTCCCCACAGACCCTGGTCCCATATCTCGTTGGACTTTATTACTGGCCTTCCTCCATCCCATGGCAATACTACTATCCTAGTCATAATCGACAGGTTTTCAAAGGCGGCCAGGTTCGTCCCTCTGACTAAGTTACCTTCTGCCAAGGAGACGGCTGAGTTGGTAATTAATCATGTGTTCCGAGTCTTCGGCATTCCTCAAGATATGGTTTCTGACAGAGGTCCCCAGTTCGCCTCAAGGTTTTGGAAGGCCTTCTGCCAACTCATGGGTGCTTCTGCCAGTCTATCTTCAGGGTACCATCCGGAGTCCAACGGCCAAACAGAGAGGATGAATCAAGAGCTGGAAGCCACCCTCCGATGTATGACTCGTAACAACCCGTCCACATGGTCGTCCTTCATTGTTTGGGCCGACTACGCGCACAACACCTTGCGCTCCTCCTCCACTGGTATGTCCCCGCACGAGTGTCAGTTTGGCTATGCCCCTCCATTGTTCCCGGACCAGGAGGCAGAAGTCAGAGTGCCTTCAGCCTTGAAGTTCGTCAGACGCTGTCGGCTTATGTGGAGGAAGACCCGTCTTAATCTTATGCGTTCCTCACAGAGGTACCAACAACAAGCCAACAGACGTCGCCGTCCCGGGCCTACCCTGCGCCCGGCCAGAGAGTCTGGCTCTCCACAAGAGACTTACCACTACGGGTGGAGTCTCGCAAGCTGTCCCAAAAATACATCGGCCCCTTTAAGGTTGCCAGGAGAGTTAACCCAGTTTCTTATCGCCTACACTTACCCAGATCCCTTAAGATTAATCCCACATTTCACATTTCCTTATTAAAACCTGTTGTTTTTTCTCCCCTCCGCCTCGTGTCATTGGAGGCCAGCCGGCTTATACCGTCCATCGGATACTGGATTCCCGCCGGGTGCAGCGGTCCTGGCAGTATCTGGTGGACTGGGAAGGCTACGGTCCCGAGGAGCGCTCCTGGGTTCCTGCCAAAGACATACTGGACCCTGACCTCATTCGTCAGTTCAGGGCTCTCCACCCTGAGAGAGCTGGTAGGAACGTCAGGAGCCGTTCTAGGGGGATTCTGTCAGGATTTGGCCAGGGTTGTTCCGGTTTTTGGTCACTAGATGCCCCCATTGTGCCTTTTGACCTTTTGTTTTCCCTTGATCCCCATTATTATTTGCACCTGTGCCTCGTTTCCCCTGATTGTATTTAAACCCTTTGTTTTCCTCAGTCCTTTGCTCTGTGTTTGTATGTTAGCACCCAGCCCTAGTATTCTGTTAACTCTTGTTGATCCCGGTGGACGCTCTTGTGGAGTTCTGTTTTTTGTTCTTGTTTATTTATTTTTGAGTATCTTTTGAGGCTTTTTGTGCTATACCTACCACCTTGTGGATTTACCTTTTTTGTCTTGGAGGATTACCTTTGTTCTTGTGGAATTCCTTTTGAGGTTGTGGAGTTACATGTGTTCCTGAAGGACTTCACTTTTTACTACATTAAATACACCGTCTCAAGTACTGCTGTGTCTGCCTCATCATCTGGGTTCTGCCGACTATTCGTGGCTCAGTTGGTTAAGTGACTGTTTCTCACTCCGGAGACCCGGGTTCGTAACCGGGTCCTGACAATTGATCTCTATTTCCTGCTTTGTGCTGGCTAATCCTGTCTGAGTGATCTGTTTAGTAATGTTGCCACTGGTCAGTAATCTAATTATAGTGACCTAGTATCCTGGTTTGTGCCTCTCTGGTTATTTAACTATTTGTCCTGGCAGAGGCAGGTGCACTCATTAGTTTGCTGGCTAGTGACCTGGTTAGTGCCCTGGTTAGTGCATTACAACCCTGGCTAGTGCCCTATTACCACACCTTGTCTCTCTCTCTTTCTCTCTGTGTGAACCAGCAGTACTACTCCCTCAGTAGGGGCCACACCCCATCTCTCTCTCTCTCTCTCTCACTCACTGTGTGTGTGTTCAGATACTGACTACACACACACACAACACATACAAATCAAGAAACACTCTGACAGTCTTTTATATTTGGACTTCCCTGGACACATAAGCTGCTAGAGCCAAAGAGCCTGGGAGTGGATAGATACTACGGCACCACTGAAACCAGAGCTCAGTCTTTACAGAGAACACAATCACCAGAGAGGTGAAATACAGACAGAGGTTTGACTCAGTTCAACACACTGTTGTATCTTGTTTCGTCTCTATTGCCATCGTTGTCCTGGCTGGAAGACTGTTCAGTGAAGGGGTACCCTAAGTCCATAGAAAGTCCATAGGGCTAACTGGCTAGCTGGCTAGCTAGCCACAAAGAATTGGTAGCTACACACGAAACCTTGCATAACCTTCGTTTTAGGTCATTTTTTCCTGTTTAACGAGCTGGTTAGCCAGATTATTACGATTCACATATCTATCTGATAGTTATGAAGTAAGTATATCTTGTTTGGTCTCTATTGTTGTCATTGTCCTGCCTGGAAGAAGGGTCCGTGGCTGGAAGAAGGGTCAGTGAATGAGGAGGTGCAGCGTGAGGTAATACAGTAGGGGGAGGTGCAGCATGAGGTAATACAGTAGGGGGAGGGGGCATGAGGTAATACAGTAGGAGGAGGTGGAGCGTGAGGTAATACAGTAGGGGGAGGTGCAGCGTGAGGTAATACAGTAGGGGAGGTGCAGCGTGAGGTAATACAGTAGGGGGAGGTGAGCGTGAGGTAATACAGTAGGGAGAGGTGAGCGTGAGGTAATACAGTAGGGAGAGGTGAGCGTGAGGTAATACAGTAGGGAGAGGTGAGCGTGAGGTAATACAGTAGGGGGAGATGCAGCGTGAGGTAATACAGTAGGGGAGGTGAGCATGAGGTAATACAGTAGGGAGGTGCAGCGTGAGGTAATACAGTAGGGGAGGTGCAGCGTGAGGTAATACAGTAGGGGGAGGTGCAGCGTGAGGTAATACAGTAGGGGAGATGCAGCGTGAGGTAATACAGTAGGGAGAGGTGAGCGTGAGGTAATACAGTAGGGGAGATGCAGCGTGAGGTAATACAGTAGGGGAGGTGCAGCGTGAGGTAATACAGTAGGGGAGGTGAGCGTGAGGTAATACAGTAGGGGGAGGTGAGCGTGAGGTAATACAGTAGGGGAGGTGCAGCGTGAGGTAATACAGTAGGGGGAGGTGCAGCGTGAGGTAATACAGTAGGGGAGGTGAGCGTGAGGTAATACAGTAGGGAGAGGTGAGCGTGAGGTAATACAGTAGGGGGAGATGCAGCGTGAGGTAATACAGTAGGGAGAGGTGAGCGTGAGGTAATACAGTAGGGGGAGATGCAGCGTGAGGTAATACAGTAGGGGGAGGTGCAGCGTGAGGTAATACAGTAGGGGAGATGCAGCGTGAGGTAATACAGTAGGGGAGATGCAGCGTGAGGTAATACAGTAGGGGAGATGCAGCGTGAGGTAATACAGTAGGGGAGGTGCAGCGTGAGGTAATACAGTAGGGGGAGGTGCAGCGTGAGGTAATACAGTAGGGGGAGGTGCAGCGTGAGGTAATACAGTAGGGGGAGGTGAGCGTGAGGTAATACAGTAGGGGGAGGTGCAGCGTGAGGTAATACAGTAGGGGGAGGTGCAGCGTGAAGTAATACAGTAGGGGGAGGTGCAGCGTGAGGTAATACAGTAGGGGGAGGTGCAGCATGAGGTAATACAGTAGGGGGAGGTGCAGAGTGAGGTAATACAGTAGGGGAGGTGCAGTGTAAGGTAGTGTACATATTGAGAAACATCCAGTGACTCAGGGGGAGCACGGTAGTGAACATATTGAGAAACATCCAGTGACTCAGGGGGAGCCCGGTAGTGAACATATTGAGAAACATCCAGTGACTCAGGGGGAGCACGGTAGTGAACATATTGAGAAACATCCAGTGACTCAGGGGAGCACGGTAGTATACATATTGAGAAACATCCAGTGACTCAGGGGGAGCCATGTAGTGTACATATTGAGAAACATCCAGTGACTCAGGGGGAGCCATGTAGTGTACATATTGAGAAACATCCAGTGACTCAGGGGGAGCCATGTAGTGTACATATTGAGAAACATCCAGTGACTCAGGGGGAGCACGGTAGTATACATATTGAGAAACATCCAGTGACTCAGGGGGAGCCATGTAGTGTACATATTGAGAAACATCCAGTGACTCAGGGGGAGCCATGTAGTGTACATATTGAGAAACATCCAGTGACTCAGGGGGAGCACGGTAGTATACATATTGAGAAACATCCAGTGATTCAGGGGGAGCCCGGTAGTGTACATATTGAGAAAGAACCTATTATTAACACTAAGCAGGCAGTTCAGTGACTGGTCCTGATACTTCCTTCTGTCCTCTCATCCATGTTAAGACCTAGTTTGAACAAGAACATTGTGTTGACATGGGACTGGAAGGATCAGCAGTATGGGTGTTTGTTTGAGTGTTGCATGTGGTTGGAAGGGCTACCGGTCTGTCAAAGCTTTGAATTACGCTGACTAAACTGTGCCACTAGCACCAGCACATTAGGAACGGTTTAAGTGTCTTGTTTCTGGTGCTTTGCTGACCTATAAAACAGCACTCAGCCTGGGGTGTGTGATGTCATTGGCATGTTATGAGAACAATCAGTCGAAGGCACAGAACCAAAGAATGCAGTTATCCAGACAGGCTGACTTCACATGTAGCAACATGTGTCTCTTCGTAACACTCTATCTCTCTTCTGTCTGCACCTGCATGTACACTTATTCACTCTGCCAAGCATCATGATGTACTACTGCTCACAACAGGGACACCTTGTTGAATAGGCATTTCCAGAACACAACAATGTACTCATTGGGTGCTGCACATCTGACACACACACACACGCGCACATGCACGCACACGCACACACACACACACATGCGCACACACACACACACACACACACACACACGCACACGCACACACACACACACACACACACTCACCACAGTGACAGCATCGTTGAACAGGCACTCTCCAAACACCACGATGTAGAGCTGCTCGTTGACAGAGACATCCTCGAACACGCTGAGCACGGCCACTGGGTCCACAGCTGAGATGATGGCTGCAAACAGCATGTTCTCCTGAAGGTTAATGTCCTGCACCTCAAACGCCTCGATCTGACACACTGCATACAGAGACATCCCTATCCCAATGCTGTTCCACAGGGTGCCCACCACCGCAAACCAAAGCACCTGTAGGCAGAAGATGGTATGGGAACTTCCATTGTTCAATGAGGCATAACGTGAATCATTATATGGCAAATGGTTCACCTAACAGAATGGAATAAAGCAAGTATATTTCTGTATTGGTTGAAATGTACACTAATTCTTAGAGTCAGTTTTCCCAGACACAGATGAAACCTATTCCAGGAATAAAAAGCACTAGAGCCCTTTCTTTATTTTTTATTTTTTCATTTTACCCCCTTTTCTCCCCAATTTCGTTGTATCCAATTGTTAGTAGTTTCTATCTTGTCTCATCGCTACAACTCCCGTACGGGCTCGGGAGAGCCGAAGGTCGAAAGCCATGCGTCCTCCGAAACACAACCCAACCAAGCCGCACTGCTTCTTAACACAGAGTGCATCCAACCCGGAAGCCAGCCGCACCAATGTGTCGGAGGAAACACTGTGCACCTGGCGACCTGGTTAGCGTGCACTGCGCCCGGCCCGCCACAGGAGTCGCTAGTGCGCGATGAGACAAGGATATCCCTACCGGCCAAACCCTTCCTAACCCGGATGACGCTAGGCCAATTGCCCATAATTAATATTGGTATTAGCGCACCGTTCCCACGTTCTCGAAGAACGGTCGCGTGGGCATAAAGTATCCAGACTCCAGTACGATGGGAGGCAGCATGAAGAGGAAGAAGACATTGTAGCTGAGCACAGCAGGGGGCTCCTCGTGGACAGAGTGCATGATGGCCCCTACGATCAGCCCAATACTGATCAGGAGACATGACTCTGGGACCCAGAAGGTAATCTTGTGGTACACATGGAAACCTGTGAGAGAAAGAGGTTGAAGGTCAGATACTGTACATGACAGATACACTATATATACAAACGTATGGGGACACCCCTTCAAATGAATGGATTCGGCTATTTCAGCAACATCCGTTGCTGACAGGTGTATAAAATCGAGCACACAGCTATGCAATCTCCATAGACAAACACTGGTAGTAGAATGGCTTTACTGAAGAGATCAGTGACATTCAACGTGACACCTTCATAGGATGCCACCTTTCCAACAAGTCAGTTCGTAAAATTTCTGTCCTGCTAGAGCTGCCCCTGTCAACGGTAAGTGCTGTTATTGTAAAGTGGAAACGTCTAGGAGCAACAGTGGCTCAGCCGTGAAGTGGTAGGCCACACAAGCTCACAGAGTGGGACCGCCAAGTGCTGAATCGTCTATCCTCGGTTGCAACACTCACTAGCAAGTTCTAATCTGCCTCTGGAAGCAACGTCAGCACAAGAACTGTTCATCGGGAGCTTCATGAAATGGGATTCCATGGCCGAGCAGCCGCACACAAGCCTATGATCACCATGCGCAATGCCAAGCGTCGGCTGGAGTGGTATGAAGCTCATCACCATTGGACTCTGGAGCAGTGGAAACGCGTTCTCTGGAGCAATCAATCACGCTTCACCATCTAACAGTCTGACAGACGAATCTGGGTTTGGGGGATGCCAGGAGAACGCTACCAGTCCGAATGCATAGTGCCAACTGTAAAGTTTGGTGGAAGAGGAATAATGTTCTGGGGCTGTGTTTCTTGGTTTGGGCTAGGCCCCTTAGTTCCAGTGAAGAGAAATCTTAACGTTACAGTATACAGTGCCATTCTGGACGATTCTGTGCTTCCAACTTTGTGGCAACAGTTTGGGGAAGGCCCTTTGCTGTTTCAGCATAACAATGCCCCAGTCCACAAAGCGAGGACCATACAGAAATGGTTTGTCGACATCGGTGTGGAAGAACTTGACTCGCCTGCACAGAGCCCTGACCTCAACCCCATCGAACACCTTTGGGATGAATTGGAACGCTGACTGCGAGCCAGGACTAATCACCCAACATCGGTGCCTAACCTCACTAATGCTCTTGTGGCTGAATGGAAGAAAGTCCCTGCAGCAATGTTCCAACCTCTAGTGGAAAGCCTTCCATATTAATGCCTATGATTTTGGAATGAGATGTTCGACGAGCAGGTGTCCACATACTTTTGGTCATATAGTGTATATGCCAGGCTCTAGAACACCCTGTGGTCTTTATGGGCCTACACATGAGACAAACATAGATGGGTTTACAGGTTTACATTTAAGCAATAAGGCACGAGGGGGTGTGGTATATGGCCAATGTACCATGGCCAAGGGGTGTTCTTATGTAACACGCAACGCGGAGTGCCTGGATACAGCCCTTAGTCATGGTATATTGGCCATATCCCACAAACCCCCGAAGTGCCTTATTGCTATTATAAACTGGTTACCAATGTAATTAGAGCAGTAAAAATACATGTTTTGTCATACCCGTAGTATATGATATAACACGGCTGTCAGCCAATCAGCATTCAGGGCTCAAACCACCCAGTTTATAAGTACACATATAGCATGTGGTACTTTGTCCTCTGTAACTCAAGAGTTGTTGATAGAGCATGGTGCTTGCAACACCAAGATAGTGGACTCGATTCCCAGGACTACCCATACCTAAAGAAAGTAGAGCATGGTGCTTGCAACGCCAGGATAGTGGACTCGATTCCCAGGACTACCCATACCTAAAGAAAGTAGAGCATGGTGCTTGCAACGCCAGGATAGTGGACTCGATTCCCAGGACTACCCATACCTAAAGAAAGTAGAGCATGGTGCTTGCAACGCCAGGATAGTGGACTCGATTCCCAGGACTACCCATACCTAAAGAAAGTATGCATGCATAACTGTAAGTTGCTTTGGATAAAAGCGTCTGTTAAATGGAATATATTACATTATATTATATTATGAATGGTATACATGGCATGGGAGATGTCTCCTCTAGAGGTTATGGTAAGTTTTGAATTTCCCCCTCAAATGGTTAAGGTTAGGATAGATATATGAACCCTAGATCTGTGTCAAAGGGCAACTTCTACTACTGCCAATATGTTTTTCATTCCCATCAGCAAGGGTGTAGGAGCCGGGGGAACAGTGGGAACTGTTCACTAAGGTTACGGTTAGGGTTAGCTTTAGAATAAGACTTAGGGTAAGGGTCAAGGTTAGGGTTAGGGTTAAGTCTAGTGTTAGAATAAGGGTTAAGGTTAGGGCTAGAGCTAGAGCTATGGTTAATAGATAGTTAGTTGAAATGTTACTGACAATCTATAGAGCATCTACAGATGGACTATGCACATAAAGTGTTACTGTAATTGTTGTTGGCAACGACAAAGTTTAAGTATAAAGTGTATGAATGTTAGAATGAACGTGAACAACTATAGGCTTTCTCCTGGCTAGTAGCTATTTAGTTAGCTTTATATTTACAGTTGAGTTATTTTTTAGCTGTGTCAGGTTTTATCTAACTAGCTAAAGCTGGGTAGTTCTGGCTGTGTGAAAAACCGATAGTGAATGCTTTGAAACCATGAATACTTGCTTGCTAGTACAGAATTACTTGCACAATTACTTCCTAGGGGAAGATCTTAATTTCATACTCCTTGCGTACTCTCTCTTCGTAGCCTTCTCAAAACCCATTGGAGGAGGTCAGAGGGGAGGGATTTCTGGCTTTCTCATCCAATGGGTTTTGAGAAGGAGATGAGGAGAGAGGACGCTTAGAGTATGAAATGGGGATCTTCCCTTAGTCTTCATCATGGATGTACCACTAGTCAAGCTTTTCATACTGCATCCCCCAGCATCCGCCCGCACCGCTCCCACCCACTACTGCAAGAACTGGTCCCAAACCCACCCTCAGTCCCGCAATGTTATTGTAGGTGTATGTGACACAGCTCACTTGCCAGCCATGGTCCCAGCAAAATCAAAATGCACAAAAATAAACATAGAAATAGGTAGCATTCCCAGAAATTCTCACATGGCCCATTATATTAAGCTATCAGTATTACCTGCTGTATCAGCCAATAGTCTAGACGTAGTTTGAAGAGAGCAGACACTCTCGAGCTCCCTTTTAGAAGGATGATTTTCAGACAGAGACAAATAAATATGTAATCAATCTATTTAGTAAATAAAAAGGTGCAATGCTCGTTCACCATGGTAGCATATGCGCGCGTTGGGCCTTTTCCTTTTCAATGATGAATAAATATCAATATTTATTTACAGACACTGTAGTAAACTATAATCTATTCATATTTAAGTTAATTTCCTTGGAAAGATAACTGCCACGTGATTCTCCGCCCATGCATAGGCAGCCTACTCTATTTCATTCAGACCACACACATACTAGGCACACTTGATCTCACACCCTCAACTAAGAGAGGAGAGGTAGTCTACTGAACATGAAGCAGCAAATTCTGAGTGTGTGAATAATGATACAAAGTGGTACATTTAATAACAACAGGTAGGCTAGGCTAACGCATACAAAGGTAACAGAGACACAGTGCAACATACCGGCACCATGAGACCGCACTCATCCAACTCTATAAGGCCATAAGCAAACAAGAAAATGCTCACCCAGAAGCGGCCCTCCTAGTGGTCGGGGACTTTAATGCAGGCGAACTTTAAAAAGTTTAACCAAAGTTTAACCAGCATGTCCATGTGAGGGAAAAAAACTCTAGACAACCTTCACTCAATACACAGAGAGGCATACAAAGCTCTCCACCGCTCTCCATTTGGCAAATCTGACCATAATTCTATCCTCCTCATTCCTGCTTACAAGCAAAAACTAAAGCAGGAAGTACCAGTGAATCGTTCAATACGAAAGTTGTCAGATGACGCGGATGCTACGCTACAGAACTGTATTGCTAGCACAGACTGGACTATGTTCATTCATTCAACGGCATTGAGGAGTATACCACCTCAGTCATTGGCTTTATCAATAAGTGCATCGACGACGTCGTCCCCACAGTGACTGTACGTACATATCCCAACCAGAAGCCATGGATTACAGGCAACATCCGCATTGAGCTAAAAGTTAGAACTGATGCTTTCAAAGAGTGGGACACTAATCCGAACACCTATAAGAAATCCCGCTATGCCCTCAGACGAACCATCAAACATGGAAAGCGTCAATACAGGATTAAGACTGAATCCGACTACACCGGCTCTGATGCTCGTCGGATGTGGCAGGGTTTGAAAACTATTACGGACTACAAAGAGAAACCCACACGCGAGTTGCCCAGTGACGCGAGCCTGCCAGACACGCTAAATGCCTTTTATGCTCGCTTCGAGGCAAGTAACACTGAAGCATGCACGAGAGCACCTGTGTTCAGTGTTCAACACCGTTGTGCCCATGAAGATCATCACTAAGCTAAGGACCCTGGGACTAAACACCTCCCTCTGCAACTGGATCCTGGACTTCCTGACGGGCCTCCTCCAGGTGATAAGGGTAGGCAACAACACGTCTGCCACGCTGATCCTCAACAATGGGGCCCCTCAGGGGTGTGTACTTAGTCCCCTCCTGTACTCCCTGTTCACCCATGACCACGTGGACAAACACGACTCCAACACCATCATTAAGTTTGCTGATGACACAACAGTGGTAGGCCTGACCACCAACAAGGATGAGACGGCCTATAGGGAGGTGCTCAGAGAACTGGCAGTGTGGTGCCAGGACAACAACCTCTCCCTAAATGTGAGCAAGACAAAGGAGCTGATCGTGGATTACAGGAAAAGGCGGGCCGAACAGGCCCCCATTAACATCAACGGGGCTGTAGTGGAGCGGGTCGAGAGTTTCAAGTTCCTTTATGTCCACATCACCAACGGTCTATTATGGTCCAAACACACCAAGACAGTTGTGAAGGGAGCACAACAAAACCTATTCTCCCTCAGGAGACTGAAAATATTTGGCATGGGGCACCAGATCCTCAAAAAGTTCTTCAGCTGCACCATCGAGAGCATCCTGACCGGTTGCATCCACCCACTGATATGGCAACTGTTTGGCATCTGACCGTAAAGCACTACAGAGGATAGTGCATACGGGACAAGTGCATCACTGAGGCAAAGCTTCCTGACATCCAGAGTCTATATAATAGGCAGTGTCAAAGGAAAGCCCATAAAAATGTCAGAGACTCCAGTCACCCAAGTCACAGACTGTTTTCTCTGCTTCCGCATGGCAAGCGGTACCAGAGCGCCAAACATAGGACCAAAAGGCTCCTTAACAGCTTCTACCCCCAAGCAATAAGGCTGCTGAACAGCTAATCAAATGGCCACCGGACTATTACATTGACCCCCTAATTTGTTTTGTACACTGCTGCTACTCACAGTTTATTATCACTTCACTCCTACCTACATGTACAAATGACCTCTAACCTGTACCCACACACGCTGACTCGGTACCAGTACCCCTGTATATAGCCTCGTTATTGTTATGTTATTGTGTTACTTTTTTAAAATTTTTTTACTTTAGTTTATTTTGTAAATATTTTCTTAACTCTTCTTGAACTGCACTGTTGGTTTAGGGCTTGTAAGTAAGCACTTGTTGTATTCAGCACATGTGACAAATAAAGTTTAATTTGATTTCTGTATTTTGAAAGTTATACAGTGGGGAGAACAAGTATTTGATTCACTGCTGATTTTGCAGGTTTTCCTACTTACAAAGCATGTAGAGGTCTGTAATTTTTATCATAGGTACACTTCAACTGTGAGAGACGGAATCTAAAACAAAAATCCAGAAAATCACATTGTATGATTTTTAAGTAATTAATTTGCATTTTATTGCATGACATAAGTATTTGATCACCTACCAACCAGTAAGAATTCCGGCTCTCACGGACATGTTAGTTTTTCTTTAAGAAGCCCTCCTGTTCTCCACTCATTACCTGTATTAACTGCACCTGTTTGAACTCGTTACCTGTATAAAAGACACCAGTCCACACACTCAATCAAACAGACTCCAACCTCTCCACAATGGCCAAGACCAGAGAGCTGTGTAAGGACATCAGAGATAAAATTGTAGACCTGCACAAGGCTGGGATGGGCTACAGGACAGTAGGTAAGCAGCTTGGTGAAAAGGCAACAACTGTTGGCGCAATAATTAGAAAATGGAAGAAGTTCAAGATGACAGTCAATCACCCTCGGTCTGGGGCTCCATGCAAGATCTCACCTCGTGGGGCATCAATGATCATGAGGAACGTGAGGGATAAGCCCAGAACTACACGGCAGGACCTGGTCAATGACCTGAAGAGAGCTGGGACCACAGTCTCAAAGAAAACCATTAGTAACACACTACGCCGTCATGGATTAAAATCCTGCAGCACACGCAAGGTCCTCCTGCTCAAGCCAACGCATGTCCAGGCCCGTCTGAAGTTTGCCAATGACCATCTGGATGATCCAGAGGAGGAATGGGAGAAGGTCATGTGGTCTGATGAGACAAAAATAGAGCTTTTTGGTCTAAAATCCATTCGCCGTGTTTGGAGGAAGAAGAAGGATGAGTACAACCCCAAGACACCATCCCAACCGTGAAGCATGGAGGTGGAAACATCATTCTTTGGGGATGCTTTTCTGCAAAGGGGACAGGACGACTGCACCGTATTGAGGGGAGGATGGATGGGGCTATGTATCGCCAGATCTTGACCAACAACCTCCTTCCCTCAGTAAGAGCATTGAAGATGGGTCGTGGCTGGGTCTTCCAGCATGACAACGACCCGAAACACACAGCCAGGGCAACTAAGGAGTGGCTCCGTAAGAAGCATCTCAAGGTCCTGGAGTGGCCTAGCCAGTCTCCAGACCTGAACCCAATAGAAAATCTTTGGAGGGAGCTGAAAGTCCGTATTGCCCAGTGACAGCCCCGAAACCTGAAGGATCTGGAGAAGGTCTGTATGGAGGAGTGGGCCAAAATCCCTGCTGCAGTGTGTGCAAACCTGGTCAAGAACTACAGGAAATGTATGATCTCTAATTGCAAACAAAGGTTTCTGTACCAAATATTAAGTTCTGCTTTTCTGATGTATCAAATACTTATGTCATGCAATAAAATGCTAAGTAATTACTTAAAAATCATACAATGTGATTTTCTGGATTTTTGTTTCAGATTCTGTCTCTCACAGTTGAATTGTACCTATGATAAAAATTACAGACCTCTACATGCTTTGTAAGTAGGAAAACCTGCTAAATCGGCAGTGTATCAAATACTTGTTCTCCCCACTGTATATCTTGAAAACTTCATCGCTGACATGCAAACCATTTTGGCAATATGTCAACAATGGACTAATGAAACAAATACCAAAAGATAGCTTCGGGGTGGAACTGTCCTTTAAGTCTAGTGGGTCTGTTGCATGTGTTAACTTCATGCAAGGAAGAGGCACCCATGATTATATATTTATTGTGTAGTGGAGGTTGATTCATTTCCGTTAGACCTTTCATGTCTACCTTTGTTTTTGTATTAAAATATTTTTAAACTGTGCATGTTGCTGGTTATTATCACAGTATAATAACTGTATTATACATTGAAAATATTATGTTAAGGCTCAACCCATACAGTATGTAGAGGGGCAGTAGTAACAACCTGACATAGGGGAACTGAGAAAAATACTAGTAAATGAATCATACGGTAGCAGAGAAAGAGTACAAAATGGATGTTTAATCCAATATATATAACAGTCACACTGGTATTCCATCCAGTATGAAAGGCTATGGCCCCAAGACTGATTGGACTGTACCAGTGTAAGTGCCCCTCTGCAAGGTCCCCGTTAGCCCTGTAAATGTGCCCAATTGTAAGTTACTAATTGTCTGTATCCTTTTCTCAAAATTCACTAGAAAAAACATGGGATCTGCATGCCAGCCGAACCCCATAGCAAAATGTGTCCCCCATAATGTCTGAGTCAACCCTACAGTATGCCCTTGCCCATCAGGAATGTCACACCTTACCACGAAACTGAGGTGACTTGAAGATTGAACGGGCAAATACCTTACCTCGTATTATTTCTCACTGAGTTGTTTGTCCATGGTTGTTTACTTTGCTTACCAATCTTGGCGAATGACGCGAGCAGCACCCAAAGCGTGACCTCAAACGGCACCTGTATACGGGCATAATCCATTGTGAAGACCGGGAGATTCGAGTTCTCCGCGTCGGGAAACGCTTGTGGACCCCCCGCTGGCTTGACAGGGGGTAGGACGGTCACGGAACCAGGGGGTTTGGGTGGAATCTCCGTGTATGATCCACATGGTAGACTAAGGATAACCAATCCGATGGTTAAAAAGTGAACTGCCAGTTTCATCTGGCTAAATCCTCCCATAGTACTCATACAACCAATATATTTAAAACCTACTTGATTGAGAATTGATAAGCAGCTTTGAGCTATAGGAAGTCTACAGAAGTCGGGTGGGTGGCTGAGCCCCTCACGCACGCACTCACTCCATCCAAGGCTACGGAGTCAAAAGCCCGAGAACAGCGGTGGCACTTCATGAACTCCAAACTTCACCAAATGCCATTATTTATTATAAAGTCAAGAGTGCAATCCACAATAAAACAATGATACAATATACTATACTTCTATGCTTAAAATCAACACTGTAGGATAGAACACATTCCAGTTTGCCAAACAAAGTGTTTCTCCCAAACGGACTGTTTTTGGTGATGACAGCCCTTGACTACTACCTATCTGCTACCTGCACCTGTGGCGCGTGAACGCACATTCCGATAGGGGCTGGGCGCGGCCCGGAACAGTTCTGATTGGAGCAGCGCTCAGGAAAATTACAAAAGACCGCCTGATTGTCTTTCGGTCACTGAAGTTTCGGTAGGCCTATAGGCTATTCAATGGGCACTTTCCTTTTCCTCATAGTTTCGGGACCTGGGTTTCAAGTTTCAACTGTACAGCTGCTAAACAAAGGAATGGAATAATATAAACCAAATGAAAGAAAGCTCCAAGAGGGCCTCACAACCTCAGCTGTAGCCTGGAGTGGAAGGACTTAACTGGGTATGCCTTTTTCAGGCTGATATTCATATTGGCCATATTAAGCTCTTATTAGCCTACAAATCATTGTTTTGATTTGATAATAGCACTTACAGCTTTCCAAACAAAAAATGTAGACATTTATTGTCTGTTCACATATATTTTAAGGATATTTATACAGACATTTTTATAAAACCTGTGTAAACTGTATTTATAATTATATGGCAATATTTTAGATTGACAATAATTAGCTATTTAATAATTAGCTACAATAATAATAATAGGACCATTTTCACCCCATTTTGGAACTTCGGGGGTTTATGACATAGTCCCTCTAGCAATTTAATGGTCACCCTGTCATAAACCATGTCAAAAATGTTAAGAATTGCAGGAGATTAGCTGTAAAACTGCACATTTTACTCACTGCCTCACAGCAATATGTGTAGAATTGCAGTGCATTTTCTTTAAAAATACAACATTTTCTCAGCTTCATGGCAAAATGTGTAGAATAGCATGAGATTAGCTATAAGCAGTGGAGGAAAAAACACCCAATTGTGATACTTGAGTAAAAGTATAGATACCTTAATAGAAAGTTACTCAAGCAAAAGTGAAAATCAGCCAGTAAAATACTACTTGGATAAAAGTCTAAAACTAGTTGGTTTTAAATATACTTAAATATAAAAAGTAAATGTAATTGCTAAAATATACTTAAGTATCAAAGTACAAGTATAAATTATTTTAAAAAAATCATAATATTAAGCAAAGCAGACAGACACATTTTCTTGTTTTTAAGGATAGCCAGGGGCACTCTCCAACACTCAGACATTATTTACAAAATATGTGTTTGTGTTTAGTGAGTCTGCAATGATGTGTGTGAATTTTATAATTTTTCTGTCCTGCTAAGTGTTCAAAATGTAACAAGTACTTTTGGTTGGCAGGGAAAATGTATGGAGTAAAATGTACATAATTTTCTTTAGGAATGTAGTGAAATAAAAGTTGACAAAAATATAGATAGTAAATGAATGTACAGATACCCCCAAAAACTTCTTAAGTAGTACTTTAAAGTATTTTTACTTTAGTACTTTACATCACTGGCTATAAGACTGCAACTGTTTTTCTTTGTGTATAATGTGTAGAATTCTGTAGGCTTTCTCAGATCTTGCAGGGGTCGCGGTATGCCACTGCTACAAGTGGGGGGTAAAAATTTAAATCCGTGCATCTTTGTAGGACTGCGCATTGCCTGTGATAGAATAGCAATAGCCAACATACACCACCAGATGGCTGTAGAATTGCAGATGTCATCTAGTGGGCAAAACACTAGTGATGCCCAGAAAGAGAAAACATCCCTTTCCCCCAGAAGTTTAATATTTGTCAATCATCAAATGTTGCCCGGAAAACAATAAAATTGCTACAAACGAATAAGCAACATATTTTTCATTTAATCTCATTTAGGCCTGTAGTAAATGTGGAATTTCCATCCAACCATTTCATGTAGTTTAATTACTTAACGCATGAAAAGTCTGATGGAAACAGGAAATGCCGGTTCAATTGTATGAATGCCAACAGGCAATTTGTTTATTCGACATGAGAGAAATGGCGGTGGAAACGCATTTAAGCGCAAATATTGATATAATAACCATCATATCGAAGTACATCTGGAGTCATTCGATGATATGCTGTGTGGTCCTCCCACTATGACTTGGGAAAGCATGCAGTTTATTAGGCTACAGATGAAATAAATGATGATGAACTTCAGAGGTGGTGAATGTGGAAGGTGGTGCTCCTTTCCAATGAATATCGAGGGTATTTTTCTGGTGACATGATGATCGATGCTTGGCTGCCGTTTGACAAATACAAATAATATTGCTCTTATCCATAATAATCTCATACTGTTGGTACCCTACCCGCACTATATCTTTGAGTTGTTGGCTAGAGCGCATGTACCAAGACCAGAGTGGGCAAAAGTTTCTGTGACTAAAACATCATTCGAGTTGAATGACCATTGAACTTGTATTTTTCATTCAGTACATGGGAATTTAAACGCAAAAGTTTTTTATGTGCACTACGTCATCACGCACAGCCTTTTATCGGAAATAAGTCCGTTTGATGGAAACATCTCTGGTGGGAAAATATGCATATTGTTTTATGCAGATTTTAGAATATTGACACGGAAATCTGTGGCAAATTGGATGGAAACCTAGTTTATGTCAGTCACAACATCACCATAATGTATTATGCACAAAACTGACTGCAGACGTTAAATCGAGAGCGTTAAATCGAAATGTGTCAGTTGGAGCTTGGGCTAGGGCGAGTCCTGTACATAAACCCTGGACTGCAGGTGCTATGTATTGACTATTGAGAGGCTTTGAAGCCACCGGTCGGCCATATTGGAACTTGCCAGAAGGCACAGTCCTCCATAGGAACGAATAGAATTCTACAGTATTTCAATTAAATATTTCAAGGACAAAATTACATGTATTTAAGTATTTTTGTTGTTGTAGCGGGGACAGTAACATTAGTAATCTAAAAAAAAGCTATACTTTAAGGAAAATGTTTTCAGTCAAAAGTTTGGACACACCTACTCATTCAATGGATTTTCTTTATTTTTACTTTTTCTACATTGTAGAATAATAGTAAAGGCATCAAAAAATATGAAATAACACACATGGAATAATGTAGTAACCAAAAAAGTGTTAAACAAATCTAAATTATTTTATATTTGAGATTCTTCAAAGTAGCCACCCTTTGACTTGATGACAGCTTTACATACTCTTGGCATTCTCTCAAACAGCTTCACGGGGTAGTCACCTGGAATACATTTCAATTAACAGGTTAAAAGTTCATTTGGGGAATTTCTTTCCAATCAGTTGTGATGTGACAAGGTAGGGGTGGTATACAGAATATGGCCCCATTTGGTAAAAGACCAACTCCATTTTATGGCAAAAACAGCTCAAATAATCAAAGAGAAATGACAGTCCATCATTACTTTAAGACATGAGGGTCAGTCAATCTGGAAAATGTCAAGAACTTTGAAAGTTTCTTCAAGTGCAGTCGCAAAAACCATCAAGTGCTATGATGAAACTGGCTCTCATGAGGACCGCCACAGGAAAGGAAGACTCAGAGTTACATCTGCTGCGGAGGATAAATGTATTAGTTACCAGTCTCAGAAATTGTACCCCAAATAAATGCTTCACAGAGTTCAAGTAACAGACACATCTCAACATCAACTGTTCAGAGGAGACTGTGTGAATCAGGCCAACATGGTTGAATTGCTGCAAAGAAACCACTACTAAAGGACCCCATTAATAAGAAGAGACTTACTTGGGCCAAGAAAAAAGCAGCCAACTAGTGCTCAGCATATGTGGGAACTCCTTCAAGACTGTTGGAAATGTATTCCAGGTGAAGCTGTTTAAGAGAATGCCAAGAGTGTACAAAACTGTGATCAAGGCAAAGGGTGGCTACTTTGAATAATCTCAAATATACACTTTTTTGGTTACCACATGATTCCATATGTGTTATTTCACAGCTTTGATGTCTTCACTATTATTCTACAGAAAATGTAGAAAATAGTACAAATAAAGAAAACCCATGAATGAGTTGGTGTGTCCAAACTTCTGACTGGTACTGTATAAATATATATTTTATGTTTAGTTCACATAATATAATTTAAAAGTATGCATTAAGGTGTCTGTGATATATTACATGTGGTAAAACAAATGTAGACATAATTAAATGCATTTTCATAGCTTCCAAAATATATTTTCAAGGTTGGGCAGTGCCAAGATGGAGGCACGGCGGCATCAGCCTAGTGCCCCTTAAATACATCTAGTGTATATATAAATCATTGGTCCTGTACGGCCGCAGACTCCGTCGATTCAAGGAGGAACTGAGATGAGCATCACTGGGCTATCAAATAAACAGCACACATAGACCTACCGTTTCAATAGGGAGCCGTTACCCGTCTCTTGAAGTAAGTCTATTTAAATGCATATGTTTTTATCTCTGAAATATAATATCTGTTTAGAAGAAAAGGATGGGTTTGCAAAGGCGTATATTGACAACCCACAATAAACACTGCTGAGTTGAACCGCTATTCTATCCAAGTAGAGAATTTCTGTTTGCATGACATGACAATCCCGTTGTACCCGAGTTTTCGCTTGTTTTGTGTTCGCTGTCTTTATAATGGGTTATGGGAATGTGTAGACGTAACGGGAATGCTCATATAAACCTGCGCTGCCAACAACTGGTTCCCATTGAATGAAGGATAGCAGATTTCATCATGACGCAATCTGTGTTATTGTCGGAGCATCATAGCCAATAACACGCTCATTGAGACTAATATAATGATACTAATTGGATGATTGATTCACATAGTAGCCTATATTTTTCCAATGATAGGTTATGTATTTTTTTCATGTCTGCATCCTATAGCCTATAGTCTTAGACAGAAGGCGGTTTGTTGACGCCTCGATCAGTTTTACAAAGAACAGCATCACTTAGGCCTACAGCAAGGGCAGTGGGTGGTTTTGCGTGTTTGTTAACTGTGGGCTATGTCACTGCATGGACAACACAGTCTCACAATCAATTCGTGTATATATGTACAAAATGCATTTCAGCAAATTTCGTGCGTTTTTGTGCGTTTTTCTGGCTTAATTCGTGAGAAAAGACACAAATTTAACCAGTAGGCTACACACAAGCCTTTTCAACAACCATGTAGACGCGATAGTTTATATTTAATTTTTGTTCGTAAACTCGATGTAGGATCAGGCAAAATCCCTTGAGTTGCGCACCTTATGCAGGTTTGGTCCTCGGTTGGTTGCCATGTATTTACTTTTTGTTCTTAAACTCGATGTAGGATCAGGCAAAATCCCTTGAGTTGCGCACCTTATGCAGGTTTGGTCCTCGGTTGGTTGCCATGTATTTACTTTTTGTTCTTAAACTCGATATAGGATCAGGCAAAATCCCTTGAGTTGTTGCACTTAAACTCGATGTAGGATCAGGTTTGGTCCTCGGTTGGTTGCCATGTATTTAATTTTTGTTCTTAAACTCGATGTAGGATCAGGCAAAATCCCTTGAGTTGCGCACCTTATGCAGGTTTGGTCCTCGGTTGGTTGCCATGTGTCCATATCGAGAGGTGTGGTCATGATGTCTAGGTCCGCTTGTCAACGGATGTGGAAAGCATAGTGCAACCGAGGAGTTTGGTTTCTAGTTTTGAGTGGGTTGATCCACTTCCATCTCTGACACGTGGAAACCGGAGGGAGGAAGGGAGGGCACACATATGCGCGTAGGCGGGAGGGATCCGGGCGCGGCCGGCCAAAGTTGTGGGCCCCGTGGTTGGCCACTTGTAGACTGACCCATTGGTTGGGTTAAAGAGTCGTCTGTCCGTAGGGTGGGGGTTAGGGTTAGGTCCAGTTGGAGTTAGGGTTAGGTATAGTTAGTAGAATGGTTAAGGTTAGGGTAAGCTATAGTCGCGTATATGGTTGTTGCAAAGGCTTGTGTGCCTACTGGTTAAATTCGTGTCTTTTTGCAGGAATTAAGTAGCACATAAATTCGTGTATTTTCGAACGAATTGAACCACACAAAAACGCACGAAATCTGCTGAAATACATGTTGTACATATATGCGCGAATTGGATGTGAGGCTGGGCTGGCATGGACGACATGCTCATAAAACGCTGTGCTTCTAGAGAGCCTTAGCTTTGATCTGTTTGATCTTTTAGGTGTTTATTGTGTGAGTGTGTGTGTTCGTGTGGTGAGTGCAAACTGATTAAAGGCATTGATCTAAGCAGGGCAAGGCTATCTCTGTCACTATCCAGGCATTAACATACACCCCAAGTCTACAAAGCAATAATTTATAGCTTCAACATTATTGAATTATCCCTGACCAGTAGTGTGTGTGTGTGTATGTGTGTGTGTGTGTGTTTGACCGTGAGTCAGACTCAGATCAGCATAGTTATGAAAATCAAGGTCTTTCTCTTCCTCATCTTCCTCATCCTCTTCCGCCTCCTCCTCTTCCTCATCATCCTTTTCCTCCTATTACTCATGTTTATGCTCATCCTCCTCTTCCTCCTCATCCTCTTCCTCCTCTTCCTCATCATCCTCTTTCTCCTCCTGCTCCTCCTCCTCATAATTAAAGGTCACTTTCTCATGCTTTCTGACAGTGTGGGAGTCTATACAGTTTCCTTGTTGTCAGGGTAACAAGAGCTTCTTTGTCCTGGGTTCCTTCCTGGTTGTGTGTCAGGTTTATCTGTCCGAGTAGCATCCTGCTCCAGTGTGCTCTTGGTCTGCAAAACAGCCAAAAATCTCTTAAAAGTGGCACCAACTGTCAGAGCATCTCAATGCAGTCTCTATAAAGTCCAAACAACTACCTCTTTCTTTATTTATTTATCTTTCATTATTTTTATTTTACCAACACTGACTGATCTAAGACTGTGTTTCACATCAGTTCAGATGAAGGAAAGGATAGAAGGATAGTCATCTTTTTATATTGGGACCTATGTACAACTGAACTCCTTAAAACCTCTTAGATGTAAAGTCCCCTGTTTAGGGGACCTTCATGGTTCTGGTACCGGTTCTAACTGACATTTTCGATTATAAATCGATCTGTGGACACCGTAGATCGAAATGGCTTGCACTGAGCGTAAGCCCTGGTTCCCACAGACCCGGTAGTATTTCTGAGCCTGTGTTACCTAGGATGTGAAATCTAAAACCATCTGAAACTGTCCATCAACTCCTGGCTGAATCCTAAGTCACTGCCACTGACAAAGCACTGCAAACTATACACCGTAGTGCAGCAGGAGGGAGTGGTTTCATCACTGTAGCACATTCAGAGATCCATTTATAGCCAGAAATCTAAAACAATTCATAGATTTGTAAGAAAAAAACACTTTCTGTTGTCATAGACAGACAAGATGAATATGAGATGAAAGGTGAGTTCCTAACAAGTCCAGGAAGCCAAGCTAGAGCTCTGTGTGATGTTCACATCGATGGGAGCAGAAGTTTTGATCAAGAGAGACCTTTAGAAATATGCCATTTTTCTCTCACACTAAACATACAAATATGTATTTTACAGTTATGAGGAAGGTGAAATTGTATAGTTAGTCGTTTTGATTATACTATATTTACTATACTATATTTAGAAAGCATTTCAAGCCTTATTCATACAGTTTTGTTGAATAGGAAATACACCATAGCAAATATTTGATATTTTCACATTTGTATCGTATTTGTACTGTTTACTTGAGCTTGTCGTCAAAAGTGACTACACCTCGGAAATGTATTGAAAAAAATATCAGAAAGGTGAGATTTGAACCTTCTTGGAGTATGCAGCATTACTAGTTATTGTTATGTAGATTATATTTATTTACATTTAACTAGTTAAGAGCTAAAGGATGTAGGAGAGAGTGGGGTAGGTTAAGAGATTTTTGATTTTTAGCATCACTTCTTCAAGGGAAATGTATTCTTTCTAACAAATATATCTACGTATATTTCAGGATGTTGTGTATCCCAGTAAATAATCTAAATTCATCTAAACGTTACAGTTTTGAAAACATAGCTGGTCCAAAAAAAGTGGTCTCTTGGCACAGCTTACCTGGGTTTGGGGTAAGTTGAGTCATGGAACAAGGTAAGCATCCTTTCTGTACTGAATGAAATATTATCACTACATTTTTAAAACCATGACTATCTTCATTACCCAAACACAATTCAACACAATCACAATTGCTTTTTTGTCTTTTATACAGTAACAAAACACTTTGTAATTTAAAAAAAAACATTTTAACATACAGTAGGCCAGGCCCTGTTGTTACCTCATATCCCAGCATTAATGTCTTGCATTACGCCTGGGAAGAAAACACTTCAATTTGCTCAACTTGTCATTGGCTCAACCATTTGCTCAACTTGCCATTGGCTCAACCATTTGCTCAACGTACCCCATGGTCATTGGCTCAACTTACCACAAGGCAAACATCATTGTAGCCCATGCAGCTACAATGATGCCCTTACATGCTAGGTTTAGGTCCTCTTATTGAAGCTGATAGAGAATCCAAATGATGTATGGAACCATCTTAAACTGATCTACTTTGGTTTAGACACTTGCATTATGAACATCTAACACAAATTAAATTGACTTGCTGAAAACCTTCTTCTTTTTTTACCTAACCACTTTTCCAATGTGGCTTCTTGCCTCACGGACTCCATGAAATTATGACCTCTTCCTAAATATTTGGTCAAATTATTAATTTTGTGAATGATTTCCTAGAAACAAGGGTGGCTCAACTTACCACATTGGCTAAACTTACCACACTTTCCCCTATAGTGTTGTTTGATGTTGAATCTCAGCTAGTACTTGATCAATGAAAATAATTGCTTGGTTAGGCCTGGGAGTGCAGAGTAGTCAGGACAGACTTCGGAACCATGTTTACCACCTACATTCTCCTACACATAGACAATACATCAGTTATATCAGAGTTCTATAGCTCCTACATATGTGTGTGTCAGATAGAGATTCCTAATCTCAAATGATACACTGCGCTACTGTTCACCAAAAACACATAGTCCAATGAGGATGGAGGTTGGCCAGGGATACTGTAGGAGAGAGAAGGAGAAGAGAGGATAGGAGAGGGGAAAAAGAGAGGGGAGGGAGAGAGAGGAGGGGGGAAAGAGAGGAGAGGAGAGGAGAAGAGAGGAGAGGAGAGGAGTGGAGAGGAGAGGAGAGGAGAGGAGAGGAGAGGAGAGGAGAGGAGAGGAGAGGAGAGGAGAGGAGAGGAGAGGAGATGTGAGGGGGGAAAAGAGAGAGGAAGAGAGGA
Organism: Oncorhynchus nerka; assembly: GCF_034236695.1. NCBI lineage: Eukaryota > Metazoa > Chordata > Actinopteri > Salmoniformes > Salmonidae > Oncorhynchus > Oncorhynchus nerka. The sequence goes on along the minus strand of NC_088398.1, from coordinate 72,032,041 downwards.
GAGGAGAAGAGAGGAGAGAGAAGGTGAAGAGAGAAGATGAGAGGGAAAAAAGAGAGGGGACGAGAAGAGAGGTGAGGAGAGGAGAAGAGAGGAGTGGAGATGGAAAAAGAGAGGGGAGGTGGAGAGAGGAGAGGAGAGGAGAAAAGAGAGGGGAGGTGGAGAGAGGAGAGGAGAGGAGAAGAGGGGAGACAAGAGGAAAGGTGAGGGGGAAAGATAGAGAAGGAGAGGAGAGAGGAGAGGGAAAAACGAGAGGGGAGGTGGAGAGAGGAGAGGAGAGGAGAAAAGAGAGGCGAGGTGGAGAGAGGAGAGGAGAGGAGAAGAAAGGAGAGGAGAAGAGGGGAGACAAGAGGAAAGGTGAGGGGGAAAGATAGAGAAGGAGAGGAGAAGAGAGGAGAGGGAAAACCAGAGGGGAGGTGGAGACAAAGAGCAAGAAAGAAAGGAGAGGAGATGAGAGACAAAGACACATGGGAGCAGATAATAGAGACAGAGAGACAGAGAGAGAGAGAGAGAGACAGGGGAGCAGACAACAGAGAGAGAGAGAGAGAGAGAGACAGGGAGCAGACAACAGAGAGAGAGACAGAAGCGATGGACAGTAGACAGGGAGACAGGGAGGAGAAGGCACACAAGGGCAGGTGAGGAAAGGGGGAAAGTGGAGGACAGAAGGGGAATAGATTAGGACAGGATGAGAGATGCTCTAGTCCAGCTGGTAGTGACAGTCTCAGCACGGTGTCTGGTGTACTATGCAGCCAGTGCCAGGCCCTCCTTGCTGGGTCACTCTCTCTTCCTCACCATCTCGCCATCCCTGGAGAGGAGTGTTTGGCTGTCTAAGCAGTTGTCTGAGCTAGCCTCCCCCAAACCCTGACCCCTTCTCTCAGCCTCTCCATCTCCAACATAAGTACCTCCACCCCTGTAGAACCCCGTACTCTACCTGTCTCTCAACCCCCACCCCATTCTCCCTTTGAAAGGCAACAGAAATTTGTCCCACCACTTTCTGTTCTCAAAAAGCAGGAGGCCTCTTTTCCCCATCACTCTCCCAACCTCCACCACAAAGCAAAATCCATTCCTTCATCCTCCCTGTCCTGTCTTAAAAGGCACCATCTCCTTCAAAAGTCTAAGCCTCCCACCCACCAGATTCCCCCATCCTTATGCCCATAAAGTGATTCCTTCTCTCAGTAGCAGAAAGTGAATATCTGATTTCTGATAGATCTCCATGTTTCTCATGTCTCAATCTCCTTAGCTGCTTGATGCAACGCCAGTGTTGTGGGTTTGATCCCTCCTGCTGGGCCACATACTCTGTTAATGAACAGTAAGTTATCTGTGATGGAGATCTGATTGGCTCCCGTGGCTAAGCCTCACATCCAGAGAGACGGGGTGTCACACAGTCCTTCTCCCAGAGCCCCAGGGTCCCAGGCAATGAGGCTTACAGCATGTTAAAGCCTGTTCCCACTGACAATGACTCATAAAGCTTAATGATACCAGTGGGCCATCAGACGAGTAGTGGTGCTAATGGCCCACTGTTTGGTTTCATACAGAGCTGCCAGCATAGAGATGACTCTGTCAGTGATGGAATGGGAGGGTAGGAGTGTTTATGTCTGTATGCTGGTGAATGTGCACTTCTCTGTGCCTAAGTTTTCATGAGTGGGAACACGTGTGTGTGTGTGTGTGTGTGGGGGGGGGTCTGACATCAGCACATGATGTAAAAATAGACTTGCATACATAGAAGCCCTCTGGACGGATGCACAGGCACAACCAGCAGTGTCTTTATATATGTATCGTACACAATCACAACAGTAGCTGCACACACACACACACACACACACACACACACACACACACACACACACACACACACACACACACACACACACACACACACACACACACACACACACACACACACACACACACACACACACACACACACACACACACACACACACACACACACACACACACACCTGCCCTTAAAAGGTTTGGCTTAACTTCCTTTCCCCTTTTGTCCCAGTACTAATATATTATTTACCAGATCAACAGATCTGGAAGACAGATGGAGCACCTGGCCCTGTGTGTATGTGTGTGTGTCTGGTGTGCGTGTGTGTCTGTGTGTTTGTGTGTGTGTGTGTCTATGTGTGTGTGTGTGTGTGTGTGTTTGTGTGTGTGTGTGTCTAAGTGTGTGTATGTGTGTGTGTGTGTGTGTCTGGTGTGCGGGTGCATTCATGTGTGTGTATACGTGAGTTTGTGTATGAGGAAATGCCAAGTTTGTCAAACATGCCACAGGAAATGTAAACGTCTCAGGGCGAGCGCAAGACCCATTCAGGTTACATCAGTCATTCTCCACGCATCGCGCCGACAGAAACAAACATCTTTCTGGTAAGAAGAGGGGCGGGGGCGTATGCCTTATGGCTAACGAGATGTGGTGTGATCAAAGAAACATACAGAAACTCAAATCCTTCTGTTCACCTGATTTAGAATTCCTCACAATCAAATGTCGACCGCATTATCTACCAAGAGAATTCTCTTCGATTATAATCACAGCCGTATATATTCCCCCCCAAGCAGACACATTGATGGCTCTGAACGAACTTTATTTGACTCTTTGCAAACTGGAATCCATACATCCTGAGGCTGCATTCATTGTAGCTGGGGATTTTAACAAGGCTAATCTGAAAACAAGACTCCCTAAATTGTATCAGCATATCGATTGCGCAACCAGGGCCGGAAAAACCTTGGATCATTGTTACTCTAACTTCCGCGACGCATATAAGGCCCTGCCACACCCTCCTTTCGGAAAAGCTGACCACGACTCCATTTTGTTGATCCCTGCCTACAGACAGAAACTAAAACGGGAGGCTCCCACGCTGAGGTCTGTCCAACGCTGGTCCGACCAAGCTGATTCCACACTCCAAGACTGCTTCCATCACGTGGACTGGGATATGTTTCGTATTGCGTCAGATAACAACATTGACGAATACGCTGATTCGGTGTGCGAGTTCATTAAAACGTGCGTTGAAGATGTCGTTCCCATAGCAACAATTAAAACATTCCCTAACCATAAACCGTGGATTGATGGCAGCATTTGCGTGAAACTGAAAGCGCGAACCACTGCTTTTAATCAGGGCAAGGTGACTGGTAACATGACCGAATACAAACAGTGCAGCTATTCCCTCCGCAAGGCTATCAAACAAGCTAAGCGTCAGTATAGAGACAAAGTAGAATCTCAATTCAACGGCTCAGACACAAGAGGCATGTGGCAGGGTCTACAGTCAATCACGGACTACAAGAAGAAAACCAGCCCAGTCACGGACCAGGATGTCTTGCTCCCAGGCAGACTAAATAACTTTTTTGCCCGCTTTGAGGACAATACAGTGCCACTGACACGGCCTGCAACGAAAACATGCGGACTCTCCTTCACTGCAGCCGAGGTGAGTAAAACATTTAAACGTGTTAACCCTCGCAAGGCTGCAGGCCCAGACGGCATCCCCAGCCGCGCCCTCAGAGCATGCGCAGACCAGCTGGCCGGTGTGTTTACGGACATATTCAATCAATCCCTATACCAGTCTGCTGTTCCCACATGCTTCAAGAGGGCCACCATTGTTCCTGTTCCCAAGAAAGCTAAGGTAACTGAGCTAAACGACTACTCACTTCCGTCATCATGAAGTGCTTTGAGAGACTAGTCAATTACCATATCACCTCCACCCTACCTGACACCCTAGACCCACTCCAATTTGCTTACCGCCCAAATAGGTCCACAGACGATGCAATCTCAACCACACTGCACACTGCCCTAACCCATCTGGACAAGAGGAATACCTATGTGAGAATGCTGTTCATCGACTACAGCTCGGCATTCAACACCATAGTACCCTCCAAGCTCGTCATCAAGCTCGAGACCCTGGGTCTCGACCCCGCCCTGTGCAACTGGGTACTGGACTTCCTGACGGGCCGCCCCCAGGTGGTGAGGGTAGGCAACAACATCTCCACCCCGCTGATCCTCAACACTGGGGCCCCACAAGGGTGCGTTCTGAGCCCTCTCCTGTACTCCCTGTTCACCCACGACTGCGTGGCCACGCACGCCTCCAACTCAATCATCAAGTTTGCGGACGACACAACAGTGGTAGGCTTGATTACCAACAACGACGAGACGACCTACAGGGAGGAGGTGAGGGCCCTCGGAGTGTGGTGTCAGGAAAATAACCTCACACTCAACGTCAACAAAACTAAGGAGATGATTGTGGACTTCAGGAAACAGCAGAGGGAACACCCCCCTATCTACATCGATGGAACAGTAGTGGAGAGGGTAGTAAGTTTTAAGTTCCTCGGCATACACATCACAGACAAACTGAATTGGTCCACTCACACAGACAGCATCGTGAAGAAGGCAGCAGCGGCGCCTCTTCAACCTCAGGAGGCTGAAGAAATTCGGCTTGTCACCAAAAGCACTCACAAACTTCTACAGATGCACAATCGAGAGCATCCAGGCGGGCTGTATCACCGCCTGGTACGGCAACTGCTCTGCCCACAACCGTAAGGCTCTCCAGAGGGTAGTGAGCTCTGCACAACGCATCACCGGGGGCAAACTACCTGCCCTCCAGGACACCTACACCACCCGATGTTACAGGAAGGCC